>NW_017802714.1:271781-358869 GCF_001625305.1 Branchiostoma belcheri
GTAAAAATTTCCTGCAAACCGTTTGCATTTATCTTTTTTGGTTTTCCATTTATAAGTGTTTAAAGTTTTAAGGGCAGTCTTAAGGTAGGATTAGGGTTAAGCCTTTCCGGACGTACCAGAAGGTCAAATTTGGTGTCATTCGAAAGGTAATAGTCCCGGTATTAACCCTACCTAGACCGGGCTTTTTTTGACATGGGGGGGACTGGGGGGGGGGCGTCTTTTGTACCCCCCTAACGAACTCGCGAACGGTATGTCGTATGACCACCAAATTTTCTAGAGAATGGTGTACTAGTGAAGATTTATCATATCTACAATTTTAATGTCGTTATGACGTAATATGACGTCATTATGACGTCATTAATGCGATTTTATTGGCCAAAACCGTCTAAATAGGTTTTTCTCTGAAAACTAAATGGTATTCAACATAACTGTACCAAAAGTGTTTATGACAGAATATTATGGTGTACTAAGTCTTATGTTGCCCATAGCAACACTGATGACGTCATAAGATGACGTCATGCATATTTAAGATATCCGCCATCTTGGATCATAAATCTTGAATTTTCAAAAATAGTTTTTTTTTCATGATAAAGCCTAAAATACATTGTAAACATACTAAAGACCTTCATTTAAACCTTTTTTGGAAAAAGAAATGGAAGTATTGATGAAATTTTAATGAAAAAACCTGTATATACCTGTTCTAATGATATGGTCCGCCATCTTGGATTTTGGCCAATGACGTCATCAAATTAGCATAAATTATGCATATTTAATGATAAAATTTACATACAATTATATGGGATGTTATTAATTTTAGAAACCATGAGTTACTTGACATAAAACCCATAAAATTCTATTGTTGAAACAAAAAGTACTAAATTTAGCAAAAAATTCCTGTCAGAAACCCGTTGCCATGGCAACACAAAACGTTATTATCTTATTCCAATGATAGAGAATTGTTGCCAACAATATTCTAGGAAAAGTTACCAAGTTTGGCCGTTCTACGGCCAGCCGTTCAGACGCTAGGTGACATCAAAGTTGCCGCGGGCACTTTTAGCCCCCCCCCCCGGTCTAGGTAGGGTTAAACCTAAAGTTGTGAATGTTTAGGTTTGCTACAAGAGAATTGATTTTTCATAAGAACATCTCTACCATGTACAAGGGAGCCAGGAAACCAGTAGCTACATGTACCTCTAACGAGGTGAGAAAGCAAGCAAACCATGCGTAGATTCTGCAGCTAACACTGAGTAGACACAAGGTTTTGCAATATGTACGAACCTGGTGGTGGGGGTTCGGGGCACAAGAAATGGCAAAAAATGTCAAAAGTCATCCATGCCAGCCCAAAGCTGAATCTCTGCATCTCTGCATCTACTCCCACGTGACTTTTCCCTACAAAAAGAAGGGACAAGGAGAATATAACCAAAGAAATCTCCTTTAACTTTGGTATTTATTTGGCATGTGTTATGCAAGTTATGTAAGCTATTGTTGCATAACGCACAAATCGTCCATTTAGGGCATGTGGCCACAATCCCCAGGTTTGCTATCATCTGTTGGGTAAGGGCATGGCCTACTAAAATACATTGACCTAGATGCCAAGCCACTATATACAGAAACATCAAACCCGGAAGTGCCGCTATAGCACCCTAGAATGCCCATCATCAAACTTGAACACTGTTGCAGTACCGTACAAAGCCTTCGCGTGCCTCAGAGGAACTCGGGAGTACGAAGGTCAAGTTCAATAATGGGCATTCTAGCGCCTTTCCGAGGTACTGCAGCGACCTTTCCGAGTTTGATATGTCGTGTTTAAAGGTGCCTTTTTATTGTTTGATGGATCTTGGGGCAAGGGTTACATGGTGTAGAGGTACAAATAACGAACGACGATGATATGAGATAGATAGATAGATAGATATAATGACCTGCTCGTTCCTGGGTGTATATGATGCCATTAAGGCCTGGCCATTTCCTATAACAACCTCTTAAAGGTATCCAATCGATGGTTATAGGAAATATCCAGGCCTTATGACATATAGTTCCGATATATAGCACCATGAACACCTCCTCAGTCAGATTTTAGTATTTACTGCAGTTACTGATTGACAACTACTGACCATCTTAATCTTGTAAATGACACGAATGGTGTAAAAAGTGTATAATTTAAGTTACTTCCCTTCATTGATGACAAGGTATTGAGTCGCATCCCTGCAGAACCATAAGACATTTGTCTGTGTTTCCACGTCTAGGACTGCCATGTTGTTGTGTGTTAGGATCAATGTCGCAGGCTTGTATATCGTCATCTTCTGCAAGACAACAATGATAGACATGTCTCTACACTATTTGCAAGCCAAAGGATATACTACTTTTCATCAATCCTCCATTCAAAAAATTACTGTTCCAAAATCACGCGTGTAAGATTGAATAGATATTGGACGGTCCCAAATCACACCGATACTAAAACATAATTTTGCAAATTGACCTCTTAAGCAGTTTCAAACCTAATCCCAGGGCCAAATAAACTACTCCAGTCTTGTACTATCTCTTATACAACTTCCAGCGTCCTGTAACTCTGTTTTTGACGTACCGAGCATATGGAATACAGATAGCACACAAAGGTACCAAAAACAAAACTTCAGTGAGATATTCTTAGCGTAAATTCCTTGTTTTATCTCGTTTTATTAATTCTACAATAAGGCCGTATTAACATAATCGATTTCATTCATCTTCTCGATTCAATTTACAACAAGAATTCGGAGACCTCATACCATGAAATATGCAGAGTTTATGTAAAATTGTAATTGGGGGGATTTGTCTCATTCTAAACGCAATTCACATAATTTTGCATGAGGAATTTCTATCCTTTGGCAATATTCCATTTCTTTTATATTATTATTTTTTTTTAAATTTTATGATGATTTAGCACATTTGTGGAAGGATTGACATAACAGGTGACTGTCACCTTCAAAGATGTCAAACCTGAGACCAGACTGTAAGGTTTGAACCACTCACACCGGGAAGGTCCCCTTCCTCCCCTATTTCAACATGTCCTCATTAATTATGCAAATGACATCTACAGTAAAATAATATATGCATAGTAATGTTAAACTTTAAGTAGCTTACACTTGCCACAAGGAATAAACTTTATTTATTTATTTATTTATTTCATCTTGTAAACACCTGGGTAGCCTCTACAGCATAATATTGCTGATTTTCAAGAGGGCCCAGGGTCACAAACAAATATAACATAACATAAAGCAAATTGTATAAAAGTAAATTATACAATCAAGTAACAAAAGTTAACAGAAATCAGTATAACTGAAAATCAGTATAACTGAAAAGTTAACATATATAAACATATAAACAACTGAACAAAAATATACAAATCATTGAATCAGTGGAGGTCAGAGGTCTGTTTAACAGCTGCCTTGAAGCGTTTCAGGGTTGGGATCTGTCTTATGTCTGCCGGCAGTTTGTTGAAAGAACTTGTACCTGTGTAAGCAAATGTTCGCTGACCTGCTGTGCTAGTGTAATTAGGTAAATGTAGCTTAGTAGTCTGTCTTGTGTTATAAGTATGAAGATGGTAATTATGGCAGAAAGTAGAAGATAGGTAAGTTGGAGTCAGGCCATTCAAACATTTAAATACCATCACACAAGTGTGTTCAAATCTTCTATCGACCAGGTACTTCCAGTTCAGTGTCTGGTGGAGGCTCTCAGTGCTGCAGTCACGTAGTCTGCGTTGAAGCACCACTCGAGCTGCTCTGTTCTGTAGTATCTGTAGTTGTTGTAGTTTAGTGGCCCCACAGCTCCCCCACACTATGTCGCAGTAGTCGAGTATAGGCAGAATCATTGTTTTATATAACTTGTCAGCAATATTGATAGTGAGGCAGGGTCTAAGTCTACCAAGTAGTCCAATTCTCTGAGATACTTTACTGCACATTTTATCCACATGTTCGTTAAAGTTTAAGTGGCAGTCGAGGTTGACACCCAGGTATTTAAACGTTAGTACCTGTTCAATGATCTCCTGGTCTATTTGGAGTTCCAGTGTTGGTGTATGTTTTAACCTATTTGCCGTACCAAAAAGCATCCATTTAGTCTTAGATATGTTTAATGTTAAGCGGTTTGTTTGGAACCAGGTGGCCAGACCAGTGAGTTCAGCGTTCAGTGTCGACTCGATGTGTTTAGCATTCTTATTGGCACAAAATATTGCTGTGTCGTCCGCATATAGGCATACCTTACATGTGGTGACAGCTTCAGGCAAGTCATTTATGAATATATTGAAAAGTAGAGGGCCCAATATGGAACCCTGCGGCACTCCCAGTGTAACAGGTAGTAATCTGATTGATACCATTCAGAGAAACAATTTGTTGTCTGTCTGACAGGTAGTTTGAGAACCAGTGAAGCTCCTTACCCTGTATTCCTATCCATGACAGTTTCATTAGCAATAGTCTGTGGTGTACTGTGTCGAAAGCCTTTTTTAGATCCAGGAATACTGCCCCCACGAGGTTACCCTTGTCCATGTTGTGAAGTACGTGATCCTTAGCATCTAGTAGGGTTGTTGCTGTAGAGTGTCCTGGCCTAAAACCTGACTGCTGGGTGGAGAGGATATTGTGTTCATGAAGGTATTTGAGGAATTGTGTGTGTACCTCTCTTTCAAAAGACTTCATGATGATAGGTAGAACAGATATGGGTCTGTAATTGTTTGGGTCTTCTGTGTCCCCCCCTTTGTGTATTGGAGTGACCCTTGCTGTCTTCCAGTCTCCGGGAATGTGACCAGTTGAGAGAGACAAATTGAATATGTGTGTTAGTGGCTTACATATACTGGTGCTGCTACCTTCAGGAGCCTAGCATGTATCTTGTCCAGACCAGTTGCTTTATTTTGTTGCAGTGCTTTTAGTTTATCATATACTGCCACTTCACTTATTTGCTTAAACTGAAAGGTAGCTTTCAGATTTTTATATCTAGTAGGGCACTTGGGGTCAGCTTGTTTTCTGAACTTCACTGCCAGTTTGTTGCCAATAGTTACAAAGAACTGATTTAGGCAATTTGTGATGTTAGGGAGGTCTGTAATATGTTTTCCCTCCCATTTCAGAGAGTTAGTAGTTGCCTGTGTCTTAGTTGGTAAGACTTCCTTGATTGTGCTCCATAGTTTCTTTGGATCTGTATTTTCCTCCAGCTTCTGCTGGCAATACTTGGTCTTGGCCAGTCTAACTCTCTTATTTACATAGTTTCGTTTGGCTTTATAGTCCTCCCAGTCTTTGCTTTCCCCTGATTTCCGTGCCTTAGCCTTCAGGTCATCCCTGACTAGCATTAATCTTTTTATGTCAGATGTCAGCCATTTGGGTTGGATAATTTTTGTTCGTTTACAAATATATGGTGCATGTACATCGCTAACAGTGATAAACAGAGACTTGAAAAGAGACCAAGCCTCCTCGACCCCAGTAGCCTGTAGGACAGAGTCCCAAGTAAGGGCTCTCAAGTCAGTCAGGAAACTGTCTTCCTGGAAGTGTGTGAATTTACGGGAGGTTACATACTTAGATGCTGACTTGGGGCGCCTTGCCTTTCTAGTACAGTATACTGCATAGTGGTCAGAGATTGTACAGTGTACCACTCCGTAATCACTTATTCTGTGCATGTCACTGCAGTACACATGGTCTATCACACTACTTGAGTGTTGGTGTACTCTAGTAGGTTTGTCTATAACCTGTTGTAGTTGAAATTCCTGTTTCAGGTTACTTATGTGTTTAACTGCAGAGCTACAGGACTGATTGACATCTATGTTCATGTCTCCCAGTAGATACATTTCTGACTTGGGAGTAGACAGGCTCCATGTTTCAAGACATCTTCTTAGTATGGTGTAAAACTCCACTGAGCTATTAGGTGGTCTGTATATGGAACTTTCCATCATTCACCATTAATAAATCGCAAAATTTCCACATTAATTATGCAAATTAGGTCATTATTTGCATAATTGGTATCTGTTGATATTTCACCTGCCATAGATTACATACATCCAATGTATGGAAGTACTATCCTGTAAAACACTGTAAGGTTCCGGGTCGGAGTTTAAATCTGACCAGGGTTCCAAATAGTGCGCAGTAAATCGCCGGATCTGCGAGATTGTCACGCTAGGTTTGACTCTTCATAGCTCGGTGATCGCTGTAGATTTTTAAGTAGGTTTTGAATTGATAAAAAAAACCTTGGTACTGTAGTGTTTATCGGCGTGGTGAAGTTGGACGGCCAGCAAAGCGTTTTTTGGTATTAGTCCGCAAGCAAGGGTGATGCGGTTTGTCGCCTGATTACCCAAAATAATATAGCTGCGTTCTATGTGGAATTTCAAGGCAGTCGCGTCACCGGATTTTGCGAAAAACTTATTGCAACAACCTATATACTGAAAATCATTACTTGAGAGTTTGCGCAGTCTTGTTATTGAGAATGCTGTATAGGGGTTTCAGGTTTTCAAGAATATTTTACTGAAAAGCACTGTATATGGGTATTAGGGACTGACATAGGGGCATTGAAACACTTGATATTGAGGGGCGCAACTTACTGGTAGAATAATTTAATATGGAACAGTCAATTTTCAAACGAAGAAGAAGAAGATGGGCCAAGATATGCTACAAGCGCTATTGGCACTTTTTAGTGAAAGATAGCTTATCCTGTCAGGAAGAAGTGGTGTAAGTTTAGTCCCACTAGCAGCTTGTTCTGAAACTGTAGTGGAGTTTCTGGTAAAAAAAAAATTAAAGCAGATAAGTCTAGAAAGGAACAACGTAGTTTCATCATTTTTTTGTGTTTGGCAGCTTATAGAAAGATGTACATAATTGAATACAAATTATGCAAATGAAGGCTAAATTTGCATAATTAAGTAGAAATTCTGTAATTACGGTCTCGGACCGGAGTTTTCGTCACGATTTTGGATCCGGCGGACACCCTCAGACCGAAGAGCTATAACTCCGCCAAGAAAAGCACGCCGGGAAATCTCATTGCATCAGTCAATTGCAACGGAGGTTTCCATCCGGCTTCCGATAAAATTTTGGTTATTGCCTGTTGACTTTATAATTTGGGTAGAAACTGTAGTTAAACGTAAATTTTGGATACGAAAAATATAGTTTTTTTTTTGCATTTGTTTCCAAGGCTAACGGGGGTAAACTTTGTCTGAACTAATCGCATGCCCCAAATTAAAAAAAAAAACTGTTGCTTCTTTAGCTTTTTCTATTACCCTCTTTGAAAGATTTTTTAAAACAAAAACAGCCCTGCAGATTCAGAAAAAGCTGCTAAGAACAAGCTCCAAAATTACATCATAAACCTACCGGGCATTATAATTAGACTCATCAGACTCCAGAAAAATTTTTAAAAAATCAAGACCTTAGCATGGATCCAGGACGAAATATATTTTTAAAAATACAGGTAAGCTGCAGTACGAAATACATCCGCCAGGAGCCCACACATCACCGTTAGTCTCTAAATATCTAACCATATATCAGCACGTCGGCAGTAATGTATTGTGCGTAGCGTTTCGGCAGAATGTCTCAAATAAGGTCGTATTCGCGTACACCAGGTTAACAGTCCACCTGTAGTTTCCACATGTTATGTCAAAAATGTCGCCTGCAACAGCTAAAACTATGATGCAACGCTGACCCAAAATCAAATGAAAACCGTGAAAAATGGGGGGTTTTGCGAAGGCTCAGTACGTTCTGCCGACGTGCTCCATACATCAAATATCTTCACATTTAATTTAGACTTTTTTTTAAGTTGCTGACCACACAGAGAGACACAGACGGATAAAAAATAATATCACGATTTTCACGGTGGCAATTATATGATTTGTTTATTATGATTACAAACATGAAATTGAGGTTGGGTGCACGTTTTTTTTATTATTGTGGATTTTTAACACAGATAAAATGTGTTTATTTTCCCAATTTTGTGTTGCTAAGATTGTGCTACTGTTAAATACTGCCTCTACTGTAAATACGATTCTCTCACACGTAACTCGAGCCTTTGCAGTAAACACTTCATAGCAAATGTTTGTAAGGATCAAACAACGCTGGCACCGGTCAAAATTGATTTGGCTCATTTTCGCACAGTGAAAAAAACACTTGATACACAACCCCTCAACACTGATTGTTGCCATGGTAACAGACCAAACAAGTGTCTGAGCCATTTTCTCTGACTTGGACACACTGCTAGTGATAAGTGTGATCTTTATGTGCATGTGGTGAAGGAACTTGACATGTGAAATGATGCTATTTCAAAACAGATGAAAACATGCAAAAGGGAGAAGTTGGAGGAAATGTGAGTTGAGATACTGAACAGACACCCTGGACGATAACGCTGTCGTTTTTTATATGTATATGTGACCTTGCCCTATTTACTTACTGCTCATTAAACTCTGGTAGGACACTATACAATGTCCTACGGCACTGTGCCTGGCCGCGGGACAATAAACGTCATGTGAAAGAGAGATAATTACTTAAGAGTTGAAGTTTATATTGCCGTTTTACCCGCAATATATTAGTTGACATTTGATGGCTATTAAATAAACTTGTTTACCGGAAGATTCATACTATTTTAGACAGAGTATACAGGTAAAGCTGTTAGCAAAAGTATATCTTATTAGCTTTGTACAGGTACACGTGATATAATTATAATTATTATGTTTTGTTGTGCGTTGTATAAATGGTCTAGAAATCGACCGAAACTCGGGTATAACAAATTGAAAAAAAGAAGGAAAACTAGAGAGGACAGACAAGAGTTCTTTTTAGCTATTTTCATTTTTGGGGGGGTAACATTTTCGACGTTAATGAGACATGGACTAAGGAAAGAAGACAGCAAAAGGCTTGCGCCCATGTGTCGAGCGAGGTTTCGGCCGACTCCCATGCAGTCAAAAAAGTTGGTCATTTTCGTAACCAGAAGGTAGTGTGAATTTGTGGCTCTTGTGGTAGTATTTGAGTTGGGTCTATCACAGAATTCCTGTTTGTATTTCTATTGAAATTTTCCAGTCTTTGCTAAAAACATAACGACTGCTTAAACATAAAACTTGTTCAAACTTTTCCTTTTTACAGTGGAAACACTGGCCTCACTTCGTCTGCGTGTCATGTCACAGAGGCTTTATTACCATAGATGTTTCCACAAAGAGATCGCCCGAGCCTCGCGGTCGCTCAATGTAAAGGGGCGATTGCAAGCCGAAAATACGTGCGATGCCCAGTCGATCTCAAAATCGCCGACTTTTCGACGATCAACAAATACGACCGAAACTCGTCGACAATGTAACGAGGGCATTATAAACCTGCCTTTCTGACAAGTCCCCAGTGTCACTGACGAAAGTAGTGGATGGTACCTGAAACGATGACCGTTTCCAAAATCATATCCAGTCGCTTGAGGAACTGTTTTTGGCGCACATTGAAGATACAATATATAGAAAAAAAGTAACACAGTGATCTGATTTCACTTTAGGTCATAGGTAAATTAATTGCCTGTCAAATAAATGATTGTAGAGGCTGTGATCTTGTTCCTACAATTTTTCTTCTGTTTCTATCTTCTGTCCTCTTACCTCTTTCATTCCGGTTTCAGTAACTTTGAGTGTGAAAATTGTATGTTCCTTGCCGATCCAAATTTATAAGTTTTGATTGCACTACCAGCAACAGGTCTAGAAAATGAAAGAAAATACCTCATCATATGAAAAATAGTTGACTGGCGTTTCCTTTTGAGACTGCTGCCGTGTAGTAGATTTCATTCCTTTTCCCGTCATTCCGATCATGATGTAGCACGCAGATACACCTGCACTGCGACGCATTGAAATCTCCTGCAAGATACAAATCGATGTTTCCGTAATGTAAGTGTAATAGCAATCATGTGGCACAATCTAAGATGAGACGATGGATACTTGTACGTGTCAGTTAGTTTCTAACACACTAGTTTGTGTGCTAAATAGTAAAGGTCTTTATTCACAACCACTTGTTTAACAGGAGCCGACATTTCGATGTCCATCTGTCATCTTCATAAGGGCGATTATGACTGGTGTAATGAAGCTAGTTGTTGATGGTTCAATGTGCACGGAGCTACGTGTTACTGGTTCATTGTACACTGAAGCTAGGTGTAACTGGTTCCCTGTGCACTGAAGCTAGGTGTAACTGGTTCACTGTGCACTGAAGCTAGGTGTTACTGGTTCACTGTACACTGAAGCTAGGTGTTACTGGTTCACTGTGTACTGAAGCTAGGTGTAACTGGTTCACTGTGCACTAAAGCTATGTGTTACTGGTTCCCTGTGCACTGAAGCTAGGTGTTCGTGGTTCATTGTGCACTAAAGCTAGGTGTTACTGGTTCACTGTGCACTGAAGCTAGGTGTTACTGGTTCACTGTGCACTGAAGCTTAGGTGTTGCTGGTTCCCTGTGCACTGAAGCTAGGTGTTACTGGTTCACTGTGTACTGAAGCTAGGTGTTGCTGGTTCCCTGTGCACTGAAGCTAGGTGTTACTGGTTCACTGTGTACTGAAGCTAGGTATTGCTGGTTCCCTGTGCACTGAAGCTAGGTGTTACTGGTTTACTGTCCACTGAAGCTAGGTGTTGCTGGTTCCCTGTGCACTGAAGCTAGGTGTTGATGGTTTACTGTGCACGGGGCTAGGTGCACTGGTTCCCTATGCACTGAAGCTGGGTGTTACTGGTTCACTGTGCACTGAAGCTAGGTGTTGCTGGTTCACTGTGCACTGAAGCTAGGTGTTACTGGTTCACTGTGCACTGAAGCTAGGTGTTGCTGGTTCCCTGTGCACCAACGCTAGGTGTTACTGGTTCACTGTGCACTAAAGCTAAGTGTTACTGTTTCACTGTGCACTAAAGCTACGTGTTACTGCTTCACTGTGCACTATAGCTAGGTGTTACTGGTTCCCTGTGCACTGAAGCCGGGTGTTACTGGTTCACTGTGCACTGAAGCTATGTGTTACTGGTTCACTGTACACTGAATCTAGGTGTTACTGGTTCCCTGTGCACTGAAGCTAGGTGTTACTGGTTCACTGTGTACTGAAGCTAGGTGTTACTGGTTCACTGTGTACTGAAGCAAGGTGTTACTGGTTCACTGAGTACTGAAGCTAGGTGTTACTGGTTCACTGTGCACTGAAATTGCATTAGTTGCCTTTAACTAGTCTGTTACGTTAAGTCCTGTAACCCTTCTAGTCTCTGCTGTCTGCTGGCTTTGCAACCTTTGGAGATGTATGGAGCATGAATGCCACAGAAAGTAATACGCCCATTCTTTGTTATCGAGATAGACTACTGTAGCACGCCAGTGATGTTGGATGCTTTCCCCTAACCAGCTTCACGGTGACAATACGCTAGTTTGCGTTTTTGTTGCCATTGTTAGCTGCCTTTAGATACCAGGGTAAGGTTTGGCTTAGCGACACGATAGAAACACCTGTCACAATTACCAAAAACTAACAAATCGCCGTATTTAAACAACTAGAATGCGTTAGCTGATTTAGATTTAAGTTCTAATTTACCTCTACCAGTAACGCAGGCATGTGACATGCGCATGAAGATAAACTTTCCAACTGACGTTCATGATACGTGATACAAGGTTTGAGTACTTACGTTGGGCATAATCCGTCGACGAAGAGGCATTTTCTGATACTTTTTTCCACTGTTTTATCGCAAAGAAATTAAAGTAACAACTATCACGTAAAACATAATATCTTCAATAGTGAACGTTTAAATTTTTCAATGATTATGCTAGCATGCAAAATATTAAAATGTACAAAAGAAGGTTTTAAAACGTTGCCTTTCATGTGATTTAATCATCCCTCTTTTTGAAATACCATGAAAGCTAAGAAACTGTTATTGATCATAAGGTTTAGCCCCATTAGAAATTGATATAGAATGTCCCATTGACGAATGGAATAGGCTAGTGAATGTAACAGCTGTGTATGTGGCAGCTGTGTTGACACATTACATGTACATTTGGAAGTCAAATCTTGTGGACGAAACGAGACAAGTATCCTCATATCAAACAATATCATTTGGTATAAGTAATGCCTAGAGACTCTTTATTAAAAAACAACTGTTACAGTTCCTAAGATAAATTTCTAAGTGCTACATGTTTGTACATTCGATTTGTCAAAGTGTAAGATAGATAGATAGCATATTGCTTGTTCACTGAGCATTTATACTTTATATACTTAAAAAAAATGTCATTCCACCTTAATTGAAGAAAGGTTAATATATTTCTTTGTCACTGAATTGACACTTGCTATTATGCTGCGGAACATGTAGTTCCCGAATATTACATTCATGCAAAGACTGATTTGTTTAATTACCATAAACATATGCACGCCTTTCTGAAGTGTCACCTAGAAAGAAGTTACAGAATATATGAATTTTGGTACATGTTTAGCTATGAATTACAGGGATAAATGACAAAAATTAATGTATATTTTGGGATCTTGACATACGAAACTACAAGTTCAGGGTACATGATTACATAAATAAACGTATAACTCGACTGCACATTCAGCAGCTCTAAAATTACAATTCTTACTTTCAGAAGGAGGGTTAATGAATGTATTGATATATTGAAGTAAAAACACTTTTGTGGATACTAGCTGAAACGTCTGACGTTTTCAAAATCATATCCAGTTGCTTGAGTAACTGTTTTTTGGCGTATCGTATTACCTGGATGTCTAACCTTCATCGACGTATCTTGGATCATTACGGTAAGTTTTGCCTGAGCTCTGTGAGGGATCTGGAGAAGACCAGCAGGAAGATTGCAGATTTCCGGAATCATCTACGCTTCAGTCTACGCTGCCTCAAGGTAAGTATCACACCCACCAGCCTACGCCTAAAAACTTCCATCAGAGGCTTCAACGCTAACAAGATCATCTTCAACGCGGAAAGAAAACTACTAAACGAAAGGGTAAGACAGATCAACTACAAATTGGACGGCCTAAACGCGAGGAAATCTAACCTTGAAAAACTACTGAGGGAGAAACTATCAGACGAGATTTTTGCCGAAACTAAGGAGTTCATAACACGCGGACAGCTTGCTCAGCACGAGAAGGGAAAAGACAGACAGAAGACTAAATTTGATCGTTTACAGCAAAAGAAGACTATTAGCGCAGCAGATAGTGACCCAAATTGGAGATCAAACAGTTCCGAACCCAAAACCACTACACAGGCCAAAACGGACCAGAGGTGGGTAAAAAAACCTAAGTAGCCATACTCTCACAGAACCAGAGAAATCATTGCTTTCTAAAGGTCTAAATTTCGCAGTAACACCAAACAAGATTCCTAGCATTGACATTGTCACAGAAACCGAGTCAGCAATTCATCGGGCACGTTTACCACAGAGACAAGCTGAAGCCTTGCGCACCAAAGTAGCTACCACCCTGAAAGTCTCCAAACCCCCTGCTAGTAACATCACACGGGAAGAACGTACCGCTCTCAAAGATTTGGCCACCAATCGAGACATATTGATTCTCCCTGCAGACAAGGGCAGATGCACAGTAGTCTTAGACAGGGAGCAGTACGACAGGAAGGTACAGGACCTATTGGGAGACAAAGACACCTACATGCCCTTGAAAAAGGACCCCCACTAACAGGTTTAAAGGGAAAATCAGTACAGCTCTCAAGAAATTGCAAACTGAAGGAGTTCTGGATCGCGCCACCTACCTAAAACTCAATCCCACAACGGAACAACCCCCTGCTTTCTACGGCCTTCCCAAAATCCACAAACAAAGTGTCCCTCTACGACCCATAGTCTCCAGTACAGGCTCTGTCACCTATGAGTTAGCAGGTTTTCTATCCAAGATTTTGGGACCACTAGTGGGGAAATCTCAGCACCATGTACAGAATAGTGCCGACTATGTCAACAAAATCAAAGACATTCATGTAGAGGATGATGAAACCATCACTTCGTATGACGTGTGCTCACTTTTCACCTCCATACCACCTAAGGAAGCAGTGTCAGTATTCAGGGAAGCCTTGGAAGCCGACGATACACTTGCAGATAGAACCAACCTATCCATTGACCAAGTTTGTGAGCTACTAGAACTCTGCTTAGGATGCACATACTTTACCTACAACGGACAGTTCTACCAACAAATGCACGGCTGTGCTATGGGATCACCAGTCTCACCAATTGTTGTATACCTGTACATGGAGAAGTTTGAAAACAAAGCCCTCAGCACTTTCAATGACACTCCCCCGGCCAACTGGTTTCGATATGTAGATGACACTTGGTGCAGATTGAAAAAGAGGGTAGCTGCTGATTTCTTTGTCCACATCAACCAGATAGATGACAACATCAAGTTCACACAGGAGCCAAGCCATGACAACATGCTCCCTTTCCTAGACACCAAAACTATCGTAGAGGAAGACGGTTACCTTCGTTTCGAAGTGTACAGGAAACCAACCCACACTGAACAGTACCTGGCCTTTGATTCCCACCACCCTTTGGAACACAAACTAGCAGTGATCAAAACTCTCTTCCATCGTGCAGACAACATTATCACTTCAGACCAAGCCAAAACGGACGAACATAGACACCTCCGAGGTGCCGTGGCTAAGTGCGGCTACCAAAACTGGACTTTCAACAAAGCGCTGAAACCTTCAGATCAGCCTAAGAAAACCCAGAAGTGCAAACCATTGACCAACAAAAACAAGGTCAACATCACTATTCCGTATGTCCAAGGAGTATCTGAGAAACTCCGACGGATCTTCCAAAACTTCAACATAGCCACTAACTTCAAACCTCACTCAACCCTCAGACAAAGACTGGTACACCCTAAGGACCGACCTCACAAAGGTACCAAGGCGAATGTTATTTACAGACTCAAATGTGAGGAGCCCAATTGTAACAACACGTACATCGGAGAGACAAGTCGACCGCTCAAAGTAAGATACAAAGAACATTGCCGACCTAGTGCCAACGGCTACTCCTCAGCTATTTTCCACCACCTACAACACAACCAGGGTCACTCTTTCAAACTCGAGTCCACGGATATCTTAGACCGCGAAACACGCTGGTGGGAACGGGGTGTTAAAGAGGCAATATATGAAAGAATGTACAACCCCACCCTCAACAGGGAAGGGGGGCTACGAGTCGATCTCTCCGGCACTTGGTATTTGGCGCTCCCAGCCCCGAGAGCAGACAACACTTAAGCTCCTGTTCTGTATAACAGCAGCTTTCAGACTAATTTGCATTACCTTGTCTTGAATTGTCTGACTTTTGTTCCTTTTTCGACTTCAAAAAATTTGTCTTCACTTTATTTGCATATCAATCAATAGGTTGTGCTTATAAACCTGCATTTCCCCTCTGGTCTCTCAGTCACTGACGAAAGCTAGTGGATACTAGCTGAAACGTCTGACGTTTTCAAAATCATATCCAGACACTGACATTGTAATACATTTCGTACGCTCATTTATATAATTTCTTTGTGTTCGTTGTATCTGTATAATAAGAGGTTTAAGAAGAAAAACCGTGCTTGGTATGTTCTGTATTCGAACCTGATAGATTTTTTTGACTATGAACGGCTCAGATTGTATCGAATGGCTTCAACCCATATCTCTGATGAGGCTTGGGGAGCATTGAATCGGTTAACAAGACACTAATCTCCAAGCAACTGTAAGAATCCATCTTGATGTTTCATGCACACGTTTTAAAAGCAGTAAACACGTCTTTATTCCCCTTTTCAAACCTGCCTCCTCCTTCTCCTCCAAGTCTGTCAGCGCTTTGCATGAGATTACAAATGGCCCCTGAATTAGCTCCTATAGCACTGAAAGAGCGACTTCCGGCAGACGTAGGATGATGCAACAAGTTTTAAAAATGCACAACTAAAACAGGACTAAAACACCTTACATCAGGTTGAAGAAGACGCGAGAACCGGGCGAGTTTAATTTCAATTCTAGTTGCGAACGTATCTGAATTGACGAATCGAAATGCGCAGAGAATGGAAATGAAAGAGAAAGGTTTCGGAGTAAACAGCGATGGATGCAATTAAACGCCTTAATTGCAGTTACAATCACAAAGAGATCAACACATCACCTTGACGAACACTTCCTGTCGGGTAACTGAGACCACGATAGTGCTGATACAGGCAAGCATAACAAGCTGGAACCATTTAGTAGCCATTCTGGTAGTGCTTTAGTGGAGTTTCCCCCACTCAGAGAGCCAGCCACTTTCAAACTGAACTTTGTTCTATCTTGATAATGTTGACATCTCACAAATGATACTGTAGTCTAGGTAACGCCAAACAAAGCCTGGCCGTTTGCATATTGATTCAGGTTGCCCCCTGTAACACGTTCAGGGTTCAAACGACAAAATGCAAACGCATTTGTCCCTCAACTTACTACGCTTGTCTTTTATCGGCACAGCTACTGTCTCAGTTGTATATTTCTTTTATTTGTAATTGATAACTTTTTACTGAGAGGTATAGAGATAGCAAATATTCCTCTTATTTCTTTTATTTTCAACCGAAGAAACTGGAGGTTGCCCTGGCGTTTTTGGAGCCTGCGTGTTAAACAGGAATATTGACCGAGCAACTCCGTGTGATATGGGGCGACTCACGTGCCTTGAATTGCTGGCAATCGGACTCTGTGCATCTTTCTCTGTCACCAGGTTAGTGAAACTCTGTTGGATCTCTCTTAGCTTTATACAAAACTCCACTGTATTAGACATTACTTCAATATATAAGTAACAAGAATAAGAAAGATAGTGCCAAACTTCCATGTTATAGTAAGGTGGCAAAACGCCGTTATACGTTGTGCTCATTACCGTCGCAAAAAAGGTTATGTTTTCATGGGCGTCTGCGTGTGTATGTGTGTGTGTGTGTGTGTGTGTGTGTGTGTGTGTGTGTGTGTGTGTGTGTGTGTGTGTGTGTGTTTGTCAACAAGATAACTTGGGAAGGCTTGGATAGATAGTCTTGATATTTAGTAGGTGAGTGAGTCTTGATGATCCAAAGAGATCCAAAAGTAAAGAAAGATTTTAGTATCGCGCTGAAAAACCGCTTCTCTATTCTCGAGCCTGAAGAGATAATGACGATCGACGGCTTTAACGAAGCCATGACACATGCTGCAAAAGAGACCATTGGGTACAAGAAAAACAACAAATCGAAATGGATCACAACAAACACATGGAGACTAATTGAAGAAACAAACCAAAAAGAAGCTACTAAGCTCCAAATCACCAAGGCTCAAAGAAAGATACAACACACAATACAAAAAGAAAAACAAAGAAGTAAAAAAGGCAGCAAGGAGAGACAAACGGAAGTTCATAGATAAACTCGCCAAACATGCTGAACAAGCGGCCCAGAAGAAAGATCTGAAAACTGTGTATAGCATAACAAGAAAGCTATGTGGTCACAACACCGCGAACCAGGACCAACCTGTACAAACTAGAGATGGCGTCACCATCACTGAGGAAAGAGCTAAACTAGAAAGGTGGAGGGAACATTTTAATGAAATTCTCAATCGACCACAGCCACAAACATTACCGAATATTACAGAGGCAGACACGGACCTAAATATATAATAAATCTGA
Source organism: Branchiostoma belcheri (assembly GCF_001625305.1). Classification (NCBI taxonomy): domain Eukaryota; kingdom Metazoa; phylum Chordata; class Leptocardii; order Amphioxiformes; family Branchiostomatidae; genus Branchiostoma; species Branchiostoma belcheri. The sequence continues at coordinate 289,290 of NW_017802714.1, forward strand.
ATGACATTACAATCTTGGAAGTAAAAGATGCAATAAAGAAGGCAAAGAATGGAAAAGCTCCAGGAGAGGATGGGATAAGTGCGGAGATGCTCAAAGCAGAAGAACAGATAACTCCCAAAATTCTTAGAGATATTTTTCAGGAAATATGGAACACAGAAAAAATACCAGATAAATGGAAAACTGGTCTTATCTGCAAAATACCTAAGAAAGGAAATCTACAGAACTGCAACAACTGGAGGGGTATAACACTGATATCATTTACCTGCAAGGTTTTCTGCCGCATCATCCTCAAACGCATTTCAGCAGCCGTTGATGCCATTATGAGAAAAGAGCAAGCGGGTTTTAGAAAAGGACGTTCGTGTAACGATCACATCTTTGTTTTAAGACAGATACTGGAACAGACACAAGAGTGGAACAGCCCGTTATACGTAGTTTTTGTCGATTTTGAGAAGGCTTTCGACAGTTTGCACCGCGAGTCATTATGGAAGATATTAAGACACTATGGAATTCCACCAAAATTTTTTGTCAACATTATTAGAACACTATATGAAGACTTTGAATGCAAAGTGATACATAACAACATGTTGACAGACCCGTTCAGTGTAAACACAGGAGTCAAACAAGGATGTATTTTATCCCCTCTTCTATTCTCTCTGGCTCATGAAAAATGTCACAAAAGATAAAAAAAGAGGCATACAGTGGACGATCAATACAGTATTAGAAGATCTAGACTATGCCGATGACTTGGGGCTCCTCTCAAGCAGACATACTGACGCACAAGAGAAAACAGGAAGATTAAATGAAACATCCAACTCCATTGGGCTCAAAGTAAACGAAGGAAAGACACAAGTCCTGAGGAAAAACACTACAAATAACGCCCCAATTGTGGTTAATGGAAAAGATCTAAAGGAAGTCAAAAAGTTCACTTACCTGGGCAGTAAAGTAACTGCAGATGGAGATTGCAACAGGGAGGTGGACTTAAGGATCAGTAAAGAAAACCAAGCTTTTGCAATCCTCCGGCCAGTATGGAAGAACAAACAAATACATACCAGGACAAAAATCAACATCTACAGAAGTAACGTCCTCAGTGTTCTCTTATACGGAGCTGAATGTTGGAAAGAGACATCTTACATCAAAAACAAACTTAATGTCTTCCAAAATAAATGTCTGCGCAGAATACTAAAAATCTTCTGGCCAAAAACGATCTCCAATAGAAATCTTCATCTAAAAACAAGACTCATGACAATAGACCAAATGTTGATAAACAGACGATGGAGATGGTTAGGCCACATATGCCGCATGCCACCAGATAGTATAACTAGAACAGCTCTAAGATGGACGCCTCAGGGCAGGAGACCTAGAGGACGACCGAAGGAAACATGGCGAAGAACCATCGACAAAGAAGTACGGAGCCATGGTTTCACTCTCGATGAGGCACCAAAGATGGCAGCGGACCGGGCCAGATGGAAGACCTTCCTTCTGCCTTAAGAGCCATGCTGGCTCAGAAGAGGACTAAAAGAAAAAAAGAAAGAGTCTTGATGAGACCTCAACATGATTAGATTTTGGCCCCCCTGGCGGCTTGTCATGGTACTGCCGCAGAACTTCCGGTTTCGATCAATCTCACGATCTAGACATGCAAGGATCACGAAATTTGGATGGAAGGTAGCCATTGTGCTGGGGAAGAAGTAAAATGACTTTGAACCCCTTAGCTGCTTGCTCTGAAACTGCAGCGGCGTTTGTTGAAAAATGTTAAAAGGAGAATAACTCAAGAACTGGTTTACGAATCGTCGTGATTTTTTGGTATGTAGGTAACTTAAGGTCTCGGAGTTTTTTTTCACGATTTTGGATCCGGCGGACACCCTCAGACCGAAGGGCTACAACTCCGCCAAAAAAAGTACGCCTGGAAATTTCATTACATCAGTCAACGGAGTTTCCAGCCAGCTTCCGATAGCATTTTGGTTATTGTCCGTTGACTCTATAATTTGGGTAGAAACTGTAGTTAAATGTGAATTTTGGATACGAAAAATATATATTTTTTGCAGTTTTTTTTTACTTTAACTTCGACCCGGAACCTTAAGTGATGGTTGACATAATGATATCATAATAATGCAATATAGATGTAATTTGCATAATTAACGAGAAAACTCTTTAAATCAGCTGCATTAATAATAGGACTATTCAAGCTTGTGACTGTGTAATTGAGAACAAGGGAAACACAGGCAGATATCAATTATGCAAATGAAGACTTAATTTCCATAATTAATGATAAAATGTCGTAATGCCATAGTGGTAATTGCCTGGAATTTCATAATTGGGGTGTTTGTAAGATAAGTGAAGACATCAATAAGTGAAGGGGTGTTTGTAAGATAAGTGAAAACATCACGCATCAAGCATAACTTTTTCAATTAAGAACATCATTTGCATAATTTATGAGGAAATGATATAAAGGCATTCTTTGTTAAAATAAGATTGTCTTGATATGATCAACTGGTATAATTCATGCAAATAAGGATCCTATTTGCATAATCAAGGGTGAATAATCTATAATTTCTCAGTCATAAAGGTTTACATCATTTAGCGAAGGTATGAGATCGTGGAACTCTAGTTGTATATTTAGTCAATTATGAGAAGTATTATTTTTGCGCTTTTCTCTAGAGATACGCCTTTCACGCACAAGCCGCGTATATGTACACATGATGTGTGATAAGCATCTTTTAAATGCACGTCTGTCAAGATATTTTCAACAGTTTATACAACTCGGTAAAAAAGTATACAACGCATTTCAGAAGTAACATGAAATCGACTTGTTCACCATGTTTTCTACAGTTCCAGATACTGTTATGTCTCAGAGAGCTATGCGGTTCTCACCTACCTGATCACCTACGATAGTTGTGGTTTCTTCTGGGCGAGTCAGTGCACCGACCGACAGTAAGCTAATGTTTATATTGATGTAAAGGGAACAGTTGCAGTTGTATGAACCTTAAATTGGATATCTGCAAACAATGCATATTTGCCAACTTAACCAATCGATGATATAATCAAGAAAATCATGCGATTTAAATGTTGTTGTAGAATTTTATGTCACCGTCTTTTCATTGTTATTTTAATTCGGAAGCAAAGTGACCTATTTGTGTCAATAAGCCAATTATCAACTTGAGGCCACTTAAATCGAATATTGTTCTATTGTAAAAGTGGGGACAATTTAGCTTTTCTACTGCAAACTTTTTTTCAATAAAGCAACGATAGTGATCAAGGCAAAAATCGCCTGACAAATCGAGAGCATTTAATATCTTATAATATGAATGAATGGGTGCAATCATTTTGTCTTGTTAGGTACAGGAAAAAACATGAAAAATGAATTACTAAAATAAGAATGACATCTAAAATACAATGCTTTTTAAATTTGTATTACACCCATTTACATTGGTGTCGACCACAGTACAGTAAAAGTTGCTATTTTGGAACTATTTTCTAGTCCGGTGTACAGACAGGCATACCGGAGTAGTCGCCGATGCTGTGATGGCTGGCAGGGTTCTACTTGTAATAGTCGTAAGTCTAAAGCAATCTTATTCCTCTGCATTGCTATTTAAACATTTTTTAACTTAGCTAGTCTTACCTTATCTGCCACTTGTTTATTCAGGGAAAAGTGGAGTTAAAAGGCTGTCGCCACTCTTTGTCAAAAAGCTCTCAAATACATTAACAACCAAGTATATCAATGTGTTCAAAAGGACGAAATCCATCATTAATTCTTAAAAGAAAGCATAGATATTTTGTTGAATTTGTGACCTTTCAATCTGCTTTCAACGTACGCTGTTGATTTCCTTTATCATCCCTTTTCAGCAATCTGTAGCCCGAGATGTCGCAACGGTGGTACGTGTATCAGGCCTAATGTCTGTAGTTGTCGACCAGGCTACACCCCACCTTATTGTGACCGTAAGTGCTAAATATATTTTAGACAAAATATGAGCACTCCATATACTAGACAATGTCTAAAAGTTTCTTTTAAACAAGGGCTAACACTGGGTACTTCTGAAGTGAAGTTGGAAACAAAATGTGTAACCCATAAAATGTTTGCTTCCCGAGTTAATATTGAATGAAACATACGTACGTTGATATCATATTCACCATTGGCATGCATTGCTTTGTGTATGTGGACTATTTTGTTCTAGAACATATACGGATCAAGACACCCTCGAATAATGACAATGACAATGAAGTTTATTGCATATTCATGCTCAAGTGGGGTTAAATGCACTCTTAAGTTACAAAAAGGATTAGGCAAACTGTGCTATGTTTTATCTATATCTAGAAGAAATTGAAGAAATTGAGGCGAAACCAGTAGTGTATAGAAGACGGCAGAACCACCTGATATTAGAAACACAAGCAAATGGTGCTATAGATTTTTATCCTGACTCCATATTTTGTCAGAGAGCTTAAATCAATATCAAATTTAATTTTCTACACATTACCACCAGGGTACTTTTTGGTGCAAGCAGTATATACCATATCATAAATTAAAAGTGTTTGCAGAAAACACTGTAGTTTGGTGAAGCTAGGATACCACACCTGAAGTAAATATTTTCATCAATGGTTATCACACAATTTCAAAAGTTAAAGATCAGTTACTCAGGTCAGGTACTCTACTACTTTACCACTTTAGCATTTTGACGAAAAAAGAAAATTTACTGATCAATATGCATCCGTTGCTGCACAGTCAAGCCCCCTATCCCGGGGATTTTTAATACTGACAGTATTGGGAAATTCGAAATTATACCTTTTTTGGCGAGTGGTCCTAAATGAAATGAATAGGATAAAAAACAGAACGACGAAATGGACATCACATCTTGTGAATACATGTATAAATAATATAACAAGCTAAGGATTATTAATCACTTCAGCCTTAGCTCTTCAATACAATTTGCTTTGTTCTTACTGCCCTTAAAGTAACTTACGCTCACCATACATGGTTACTCTTATCCAGGTATATATGCATGCGCCAGCAATCCGTGTAGGCATGGGACTTGTCGGGAGTACCATACTCGCTACACCTGCTCGTGTTATAACGGCTGGCAAGGGACTACGTGTAATATACGTAAGCATGGTCTTGCTTTGTAAATTCAACTTATTGATATTACTCTCTCGTTCTATGACACATTGGCCAAATTTTTTCGGTTCATTTTTCCTTGCTGTATTTATAATCATGTTTCTAATATAAACGTATATTCTGTTCAAGGTGTAAGCTGTGGGTATCCTGGATCTATTGCCAACGGCCATGTGAGCGGCAGCTATCAGTATGGCGATTATGTGTACTTCAGCTGCAACACGCACTACGTTCTTGTGGGGCAAAGCAATGCTTACTGCCAGTCAAATGGAGTATGGTCGGCATCAAAACCACAATGCCTCTGTAAGTATGTATTCAATGCTACTTATATAGCAATGAATTATGCGAGCCAAACATCTGCTGTGACAATTGTGTTTTTTTAATCTTGCTTGCTATCTAGATTCAGTCTAGTGGTTAGTGACCCTGCCTCTGGACCAAGAGGTTGTCGATTCTAACAGATGTAACCGCTCACCTGACATGCACACTTTTGGAAAGGATCGCAGGCCTCGTCCATCACTCAGCAAGGAAATAGCTTAGCCGACAAGTCTTGGAATCGGCCGCTGATGCTCGCTGGCTACCAAATGATTTTGTCGCAAAAAGTATAGCTATTTTGTCTATAAAAGAGTTCTTAAGGCTACACTGAGTTAGTTTTACCCCTGGGCACCCCGAAGCTGATCCAAGCGAGCGAAAAAATGAGCCCGAAAAAATGATGCCTTAAAAATGGAGAACATGGTATTTCACACTACATAAAACATATTGTTTTTCCTCAGTTCCTTCCTCTTCTTCTTCTCCAAACAGTGACCTTTGACCCAGAAAATCTAGTCTATCACCATGGTAACTGGTGTTGGATTAAATCATTTTGCAATTTTATAGCAGGAGGAATTTAGACTGCTGTATAATCATATTATATGAATGTGTAAGAATTAACAGTCTGAGAGCAGACCATAAGTAAAGGTAGATATTATGCATTTGAAGTTAAATTTTGCATTGTACTACTCGTATTTGCCCCACTCTTCGTAGTCGACAAGATTTGCCCTAATTCGTACTAAACAAGTATAAATGACGGAAATGGTTATAGATGTAAATCATTGCGTGTACGCCCTTCCGGGGCAATGATTTTTCTAATTTCACTGAAAATAGGAATTGTAACTGAATTTTAAAATTGTTTGTTTTGGTTGCATTTTCGGGTGAGCCTCGACATGCCTGAGAAACCTGGATGCCAACACACGAGCCAGTTTTGGCCGACTCCCACTTGGTTAAAGCAGTTTTCATTACAGTAATTAGCATGTATAGTCAATTTTTATGGCTCCTGTTGTAGCATTTTTAATCTATAACAGGATTCCTTCTTTATTCTGACCGTCCGTCCCATTAATCCCTATAAACTAAATCATCACAATTGTTTTAAACGTTGCCTTCTAATGCAGTAATGGGGCAACGACCCTTCATCCTGTTCCAAGCCCATCGCCCGAGCCCCGTCCAATGTATCTACTGTAGATTTCTGGATCAGAAATACACTCGGGTTTGTGTCAATTTAAAAGCAGGTGGCATTCTGGCGATCAACAAATACGCCCCCTTCAATCCTTAAGCCCCCTTCAATCAGCATGCCAAAAGTATCATTTGGAGTTTGCGGACCAGTCGGACGATCGATATTTCTGCTGTGTGACGGAGGTATGAAGGTTGGGCGTTAAGCCGTGGTCCACTGTTCATTATGCTTGTCAAGAGAGCTAGGGGGATTTCCACTGTACAATAAACTGTGAATACAGGGCGCAGCGTCTACCATTTTATCCAAGACCAGAAAAAGTTACATGCTCTTAGTGAGCTGAACTTGAACAAGATCACTTTCAAATCCAAATATTTTACAGTAAAAGAAAAACTTATCAACCTAAGTGTTACGTAAGTGCACATTGCTTTTGCTATTCCAGTTAGTTTACCACCTTTTCTCCCACACAGTCGGCAACACGTGCCATAGCAATCCTTGTCAAAATGGGGGGACATGCATTAATGGCATCGAGCAGCACGAGTGTGACTGCATGGAAGGATGGTCGGGAGAAAGATGTGAAACAGGTATGATTTGTCCCCGTAATTACAGGTTTATCATGAATAAACGGCATCATATACTGGATGCTGGATATACAATATTTCATTTATCAAAGCACCAAGTGGCACGATAATAGACAGACAGCTTTAGTTACTTAATAGTTGTCACTTCTTTAATCCATTTGCATTTCATTTCGAAACTTCAAATTTTCTATATGAAACATATATATTTACTTGAACGCGTTTACATGTATTTTAAAATACTATCATGAAAGTTCATTTGTTACATTTTACAGTTAAAAATTTACAGTCACAAAAAATTCTCTCACCTAGAATCACTAAAAACTTATCACCGTGTCCATTTAATTACAAAGATGACACAAAACCCTGACGCTGTCTTCCCTTCGCAGACATATCACCACCGCTTATCGACTTTTGTCCACCTGGCCAAAATATAACGGCAGTTGAGAACCGAGAAACTGTGACCTGGCAACCCCCGATCTTTAGTGACTTCAGGAACGAGACAGTCAATGTAATATCGAACTATGCCAACAACGAAGAGATATTTCCATGGGGGCAGTACGTTATCCAGTACACCGCGACCAAGCCTTCCAACGGCCTGAGATCTTCTTGCGAGTTTACAATAAGAGTGTATCGTAAGTTTGTTATTTATTTCACTCTATACCAAAGGTATATATAGAATACAACACGGGGTATTCCGTATCGCCCGAGGTATCGGCCCGACCGCGGGTCGGATCGCCCGACGGCCGCAGGCCGAAGGGCGATCCGACTCGCGGGAGGGCCGGGACCGAGGGCGATGCGGAATACACCGTGTTGTATTTTATTTATGTCATACCCACCCAAGAAAACACGCCTTTCAATGCAAGATGAGCCAGAAGTTGATGCCACTTGTCCCTAAAATGTAACAACATCAATTCCAACGTCCGGATTCTGTATTCGAATTTTCGAAAGGGGCACAAGCGGGTAGGGCGAAACGCGTTCGAATCGTTTATGATATAAGGACAAGTATTTTTCCCGGTGTTTTTTGCAATTTCTTTAAATGCATTCAATTTCTTTTGGGGCCAAATGACCTAAAAATTGGCAGGACGTAACGTTAACAGATAACCACAGTCGTTTTAATCTTTTTAATGCAGGTCTTTAAAATCATTTTATGTATACTTTCGCCTACTTAAGTTTCGGCCTGAGCCTTGATATTAAAAAAACTAACGACCTGAAATTTAGTATAAAGCTACATTGCACATCTGTGTTCTCTAATTAATCAAATGATGGTTGGGGGCTAGAAGTTCCCACCGGTTCTAACTTTGCAGAAGAATGTGATTCACTGATTTTGCCTCGTGGATGGAGCAAACATCACCAATTTGGGTCACTACAGTAGTGTGTAACCAAAAAAAAAATGTTGTTATTAACTGATGTTAAATTGAAATCAAATGCTGATGGCAGAAATCCTCAAGTTCAGTATAGCCACACCTGGGTTGGATACCACTGTCGATCAATTGTAGAATCATATCACAGAATCAATTGCATTTTCAATTGTGAACAATGGATTAATAAACATTGTACAGACAAGAGAACATGGAATAAACGTTTTAATTCATACAATGGCAGAGAATGAGATGTTATGATAAATGAAACTTTATTTTTTCTTTCCTCCTCCATAGCTCACCCCTGCCCTGCACTGCCTCCCCCGGTCCATGGAGCCATAGCTTGTAACGGCTGGATCACGAGGCTGGGCCGTGTGTGTAAGGCCTTCTGTCAGCAGGGATGGACTGTGCCGAGGGGACTGGAGGACAAGCTGCATCAGCTGTACGTGTGTGGGGCCCATGGATCATGGCTTCCTGCAGCTACAGTACCGTGTTCAGGTGAAGCTATCGCTATGTCGTTTGTGTTGTCCTTGTCTTTATACCAATTAAATCATGTTCAAGTACATGTATAGTAATCAACATGCTTCTATATTTTGTTTCTGTTTTTCTCGACCTTGTGTTAAAATGCTTTCTGTTATCGAAAAAACAGTAGATACATCATGTCCACGATGTCTCACTCACTCACTCAATCACTCACTCACTCATTCACTCACTCACTCAATCACTCAATCACTCACACACTCACTCACTCACTCTCACTCACTCACTCACTCACTCATTCACTCACACTCACTCACTCATTCACTCACACACTCACTCACTCACTCACTCACACACTCACTCACTCATTCACTTAATTACTCACTTACTCAATTACTCACTCACTCACTCAACTACTCATTCACACACTCACTCACTCACTCATTCACTCAATCACTCAATTACTCACTTACTCAATTACTCACTCACTCACTCACTCAACTACTCACTCACACACACTCACTCGATTACTCACTCACTCACTCACTCACTCACTCACTCACTCACTCACTCACTCACTCACTCACTTACTCAAGGCCGTATGCCAACATGTGTCTGTCGAACCCGTGAATTTAGGAACCAGAGGATTCTAGAACTTTGACCGCCTAATGTTTGCTGGCAGGATCTTACAGGGGGTAACATGTTGACTGTTCCCACACGTTGTTCCAACAAGCTTAAGATAACCTCAAAATATTCCGAATAGTTTTATCCTTTCGGTCCTTTCATGTGTGATTGATAGGCTTTTTATCACAACTCATTAATGGCAGTAAATATTGATCTACCGTTCATTGTCGGTTGTTTTTCTGTTTCAGATCGAAGTTCAGAAGTTGACGAGGTCGCGGGTGATTCTGGATACTTCCCTGGCAACTGCACCAGTATTGATGCTATAAATAGTATCCAACTTCAGTACCTAGCAGAGTTAGAGAATTCTTCATTCTCCAAAATCTGCACGTCTTGGCGTGACCTGTGTTTGGAAGATAATGTAGATGTTATTTGCAGTGAAAACTGACCAAATTGTCAGATGTTATATGTCGTACGGCATATCGATGATCATAGATTAATTACCATTCAACGAAATTTGTAAGTTCTTCCGACGCACCCCCCCCTCCCCCCACACGCAAGGCTCAAAGTGCCCACTTTTTATCCAAAGCCCCATGATTTTTTTTAAAGGTGGGCTTATTTGTATCACCGCCGGGGCTGGAATCCAAGAAAAAAATGCTCTTTGTCATTGCTATTCCACCTTGTCATTGAATGGAGAGTTATCTCTGATTTTTCATTTGAGATCGTCTAAAAACGCAGGAAATACCATTTGAGAAGGTTCAATTTTCACAATTTTCCGGGAAAGCATGCCCCCGAACCCATTAAGAAACTCGCGCCTTCGGCGCTCGCTGGTCCTTTGGTTAGCGGGGAGAAGCACCCCCCCCCAACCAAAATTCTGGCTATGGGCATGAGTCAGTGCATGGACTATCTTACTTAGTTATATCAAATATCATCCTTAAATTGACTAGCTCACTCTAAAACGACTGCTTTAGAAAGTCAATTTGTGATTAGCTAAGCTAAGAGATATTTAACATCTAAGCTAAGAGATATTTAACATCAAGTTCTAATTTTGCTGATTCTGTTTAACAGGCACGTTACGCAATACTAGAGAGGGATTGCATCAGACATGCTTTACTGCACGTAGCTACAAACAATTTGTCACCTGTTGGCATTCGTAAAGTAAATAAAGTATTTTGAGCGGTTTAAAACTATGTGATGTCTCAGTCTTCTATTTATTATGGTCAGCACATTTCAGTCTGATAACACACAATGCAGAGCCTAGAAAGTGACACTCAGCAAGGGCTCCATAATATTGTGTTTACATGCATGTCACATTCATTTACCTCTTGCATCACGTATTTTGAGATAATCCATTATTCAAACAATGACTAACGTAGCGGTATGGTAAACAGTGTAAACTTCAAATGCGAAAGTCCATTCAAGGATTACTTATTTGAATCAAACGTAACGATTGCGGCACAGAGAATGTGACTGTTCCGTTGTTGTTTTCGTTTGAATTTCATGATGAAGAATATCCAAGTAGTGTACATCGTTGTCATCTGCTTCGTTTGCTTTCGTGTGTCAGAAAGTGCACTCTTCGACAGCATTTTTCTCAACCCAGGTCGACAGCAGGTAAGCATGAGGGATAGAAGACAAATAAAATACATGAGCAGGATGGGCAAAAAAATTTTCTAAATTAATTTCTATTTGGGACAGTTCAAATTCTTTTCAGTGTGCTTAATGACAAGATGTGAAAAGAAAGGGAAATTCATCGAACTTGACCGTTGCTTGGCCATATGGATCAAATTCCCAAGAGATAGATGGGAGGGAGTGATTCCCAGTTTGGGCAAGTAAAGCAACTATATAACAAAAAGACCGTATTCGTTTGGCAGAGGGGTCATGAATACTTTGTATAAGGGAGCCTTAAGCCTCGTTCAATAGGTTTGAGGGCATTTGTCGAGAAGAGTAGGAGTGACCTGGTATGATTGACCAAACTGGGGAGATGACAGTCTCAAATGCATTTTTTCTTCCGCTGGTTTCGCTGTGAAGGATATGATTTGTGATGTAAATGCTCTCGTTATCAGGCTGCTTGGTGCCCGCGCTTGTATTTGTCACGAGTACTTTCTGCTATTTTCAACGAAGCTGACATTTTGTTCAAATCTTCGTGCGTGAGTGTATTTTGTGTGTATGTGTGTGTGTGTGTGTGTGTGTGTGTGTGTGTGTGTTTGTCTGCTGATAATAACCAAATTGTTGCTGTACCAGATAAGTGAGTTGTAAACATTAAGAATATTTTCCAGTGTGGTATAAGCATTTCAGTCACACCAAAACTTGCGTCAAGTAATTTTTCACCATTATCAATTTCGGATATGAGTTTTTTTAAAACATATTCAGGTAAAAACAGTTAACTGAGACCAAAGTGGTGTAAATAACTCAGATCCAGTTTTTCTTGGTACAGCTTTAGTGCCACCTTTGTGCAGGGTAACAATGAGCAACGTTGTTGAGGGAAAAAGTCGACAACTTTTAGCGGTTAATTGTCATTATTATGTAGCGAGCTTGTTGTTAAGGATGTTCTACATGATGTTTATTTATCATTTTTCCATTAGAATCTGTTGACTACCGTCGATGCGGTCACAGAGACCTGTTTTATCGTGCCGAAGCAGCATGTCTGGTCGCGATCCGACAATACGCTAAAGGTAAGATACGTTTAGTCAATTCAGGTGTTAATAAAGGAAGAATAGGTTCGTCTACAAGGTAAAACCTTTAACTAAAGGCTAATGGCTTTGTCACTGTATAGATGCAGCAATCTACGGAATGGATTTTTGATTTGGTGTCATGTACATAAAAGTAGATACATATGCCATGGGTACATACACAAAGGTATATAATATATGTATATCATAAAGGTAAGTACATGCACTGGGACCATTTACCATTTTACCTATTTTTACCATTATGTGTGTGTGTGTGTGTGTGTGTGTGTGTGTGTGTGTGTGTGTGTGTGTGTGTGTTGGTGTCTCTGCGTCAGCATTTTGGGCATGTGAGTCAGTTGGGATCTGTTATTAACCATTGACAAAATGGACACATGGTCAACAGATATATAACGCAGTTTGTTATAATCAATCCTGCGCTCTGTGACTGATCTACGGAAGAAGTCTAGGCTCCTTATTTACCTTTAACAGGCTCCTTTAAGCCTCGGTCACAACCCGCCGTACGTGCTTTTTGTCCGTACGTTTTTTGGGAGGCTACGCCTGCTACTTTTTTTTTTCTGAAAACGTGGGGAAGGAGAGGCGTCGACGAGCGTCACTCGCACGGTTGCACAAAGTGTAAGAGTGTGGTCTGCACGTCACGTCTGGCCGTGAGCGGTTGCGTGTATCGTACGTTGCGCAAGTGGTAAGTGAGTTGTACGTGCTTACAACGTACTATCCCTGTGCGATTGCAACTTTACCGTAAGGAGGCCGTACTCCAGCCGTACTCACACGTGCGTATTTCGTACGGTACGTACGGGGCACGCGCGTCGCCCGTACTCGCATGCACGGGTGGTGAATCCGTAGACCGCACGCAGAAAAAGTTTTACATGCACTTGAAGTTCTACGGCGTGTCTGCGTGCTCCCAAATCCGTACTCCCCAGCGTACTCACCACGCACGGATGCCCTGCGTTTGCCCACGTTTTTGCACGTAGACAGCACGCAGAAGCACGTACGGCGGGTTGTGACCGTTGCTTTATCAGTCGTTAATTATCCTAGTTTCATTTGGATGTTCGTAGCCCGCAGAGTCAAGGTTGGTGTGATAAGCGACCCGGTCCGGGCTTGTCCAGCCCCTGTCGGCCATTTCCCCGACCTTGCTCCCGAACGTCAATCGAACGTGACTCGTTGGTGTTCGGGGGCAGTCTGACCAGATTTAGGCCACGCCTACCTTTATGCACGAACTGAAACGAATTTGAATTAAATTTGATTCAAATTTGACCCCCGAACACAGCCAGAAAACTATCTATTGTAGTTGTAAACTTTATTTATTTGCTTTTTGCCTCATATGGATCATGGCACATACAACATATATACAACATACATGTAATAAACAACTTAAAAGTTAAATAAAGAAACTTAAGCAAAGCAACTGCACACAATCTAAACTAAATTAACAACATATATAAGGAAATCAACAACTGAACATTCTGACATAAATTGTAAAGCATAAAACCAATATAGCACATAAATATAACAACCTAACCATTAATAATAAGAATTAATTATAGTTGACTTACGAACACCAGCCACCATGCCTAAAATTCTCAATCAACCCCCGAATGTTTTAAATGTTTTGAAACATCTTTCTGAACACATGCCGACCTACACCTAATCTTGTTTGGGTGGAGTTCGGCTTGTGTTTGGAAGGCTAAATCCTTGCATGTTCAACAGAAATTTCAGTGGATAAAAAAGCGGCCCGGCCATTCCGCGTGTAGTTGCTCCCCCTGACAGAAAGTGGTAAAATTGCAAGGAGTTATTGAATCCCGATCGATCTTATCGGATCAAACCGGCTTGGTTGACAGGCTTGATGACATAATACTTCCGTGTTCAATTTTACGCTTTTCTCTCCCAGTCGTCGTTTCACTTTAGCTTAATTCACTCGAGCTCCCTACTTCCAGTAAACCATTTTTAAAAGATAAAGGGTCATAAGTATTTTAAATCGTTAAAATACGCCCGCCAAGTTCAACCCATAACCTTCGACACGGATCATGAAGTCGATATATGATACGGTAAAAACATCCAAGTGGGCCATGGGAAAAAGGCCCATAGCTTAAATTTATCCACGTGTCACATGTAGTCACACGTGTTGGTGATGCATACAGCTGCCACATGGTTATATACAGGTGGGTACCGGGTATATAAATAAATTACATCGCAGGCCTGTGTATTTTTGCCAAGAGGACAGTTCGCTTAATTACCTCCATGAAATTTCATAGATATTATATGTACCTTCGCCAAGAAGGATATGTTTTTAGAGGCGTTCGTGTGTGTGTGTGTGTGTGTGTGTGTGTGTGTGTGTGTGTGTGTGTGAGAGAGTGTGTGAGAGAGAGAGAGTGTGTGTGTGTGTGTGTGTGAGTGTGTGTGAGTGTGTGTGTGTGTGTGTGTGTGTGTGTGTGTGTGTGTGTGTGTGTGTGTGTGTAAACACGATGGCTCGAGAAGGCTTACATGAATTGTCTTGATATTTATTAGGCGATTGAGTTTTCAAGAGACCTGAAAATGACAGTATTTTTGTCCCCCTAGCAGCTTGTAATGGCACTGCGGCGGAAATTACGGTTTTGATATCTAATGATCTAGACATGCTATAATGATAGGTAGCTCTTGTGCGGGGGAAGAAGTAACGTGAGTTTTAGCCCCCAAGTAGCTTGCTCAGGAACTGCAGGGGCTTTTGTTGAAAAACAATTCATGGAGGATAACTCAAGACCGGATGATGGATCGTCGTCAGTATGTGAGATGAATGAAAGGGAACATTATCAAACATAGCGCATTCAAATATGGATCTTATTTGTATAATATATGAGGAAATGCTATATTGTCCTTTTTGTTAAGATAAGACTGTCAGGGTGGAAAATATGATCATCTAATATAATTCATGCAAATAAGGATCCTATTTGCATATTGAGCAGGGGGAATCTATAATTCATCAGTCATAAAAATTAACATCGTTTTGCGAAGGTATGAGGTAATGAATTACAAGTTTTAGTTGGGTTTGTCTGTCATTCTGTCTGATGGCCAACAAGATAACTCAAGAACGGCTGGGTGGATTCGTTTCATACTTGAAAACTGGAAATGATGAGGTTTTGGGGCTTTCGATTCTTACTGCACCGGAACTTTCGGTCTTGATATATCGCGATTTGGACATGCTGGTGTCTTGAATTTTGGACCTTGCTCTTGTGCTCGGCAAGACGTCGCGTGAGTTTGGTTCCCCTATCAGCTTTTTTTATAATAAAAACAATTTTTAAGAGAGAATAATATGATAAAACTAGATGTCGTAGATCTCATGCCTTTGTCGGAGGGACAGTAGTATTCTGGATGAATGAACATTCATATTCCTTATTTTTTAATACTAGTAATCATTTTGGTCTAGAGTAGAAAATAATCTCTGTGCTTCATTTTTAAGGAACACAAGGTTTCGCCACTGATTTACAGACTCACCCTCACCCGTGTTAGCCCCCACCAAAGTTATTTGATTTTGGACTGTTACTGGAAAAACTGTTACAAGGAACCATGCTTACTGTATTATGATCAGAGTGTCACGACAGTGTCGAAAAATGTGATAAGAGAAGATGTGATGAAAAAGAGAGACAACGTGTAGAGGTGAGTCATCACCTATTGTCTCCCCCTCCATTTGAATGGTTATACAGAAATAAAGAAATGAAAGAATGAGAACAGGGCGACTGCTGCTGTTTAGCTAATTAGCAGAGATTTATTGCTGTTTTATTGAATTTGCGTCGTAACATTTGCATTTCTACAGTTAGTATATTCCAAACCTAGGCATCTTGTTTTTCCGATCCTTCATGTATTTTATCGCGCTTTCGTTCTAATATAATTTTGCAAATCAGGATGAGGAATGAGGAAATTGTATAAATCTGTTTTGTTCGATATTAGGGCTATGAAACACTTGTGACTTATGTGATTGTGAACGACAGGAACATTCATTTGGCAGATATTGATAATGTAAATGAAAACCTTATTTGCATGGTTAATGGAAAATTGCCACAATTTTATATAGTAGAACCTGCTGGAAATTCAGTACTTGCCATATTTGCAAGTTCAGTGAAGGTGAACATTACTTAACATAATTTATTCAAATCGGGACCCTATTTCCATAATTTATGATGAACTGCTAGAATGGCCATATTTCTTAGAATAAGACTTATTATCATCATCATCGGTCGGCTGCGGCGCAGGCGACTGCAAGGTCCCTCAACTGCCCTTTGTCTCGAGCAAGGTTGGCGACTTGCTTTTCTGTCGGTTGGTTGTAGTCATCTCCCAGCAGCTGTTGGACTTACTGGAAGTAGGAGGCATGCTGTCGGCCTCGTCTTCGTCTGCCATGAGAGGGCACGTAGAGGGCGTACAGTCTAATAGGTTCATCCTCAGGCATGCGCAGGATGTGTCACATGCTGAATCAGCGGACTGTGTTGGTCATGTTGTAAAATATGCTGTTGTTTGTTACCCTGTCACTAGCCTAGTTATCAAACCTATTATAGCTCCCGAGTCCTTCGGGGGCTATAATAGGTTTGGTAACCAGGCTACCCTGTCACGCCTTTTGATGTTCAGCATAATACAGTAACCACAAGTGGCAAAGGAGTTAAGGATAAGACTACTAATGGGTAAGGAACTGACATAATACATGTAAATGGGTTTCTTATAGGTTGCATGATTACCTTGAAAAATGGTTAATTGATTATTTTTAGCTGTTAACATGATTTGGAGAAGGTATGGGGTATATAAAACCTACAAATTAGTCTCTAGCTTGCATGTAGCCAACAATATCATACCTTGTCCATGCCAAAATAATGAAGACTTGTTGCATGTGCATATTTTACCTTAAAATTTCACTAATGGGCAGGATTGTAACTGTAAGCCATTTACAGGTGGCACATTTACAGGTGGCAGTAACCATGCATAAGATTTACGAAAGCACTAAATATTCATGGAGGTATGAGAACGCCGAACTCTAGTTTTTCATGAAATCAAAGTATCTTAAAGTTTATCATCGGATTATAATGCAGTTCCCAATAAATCCATTCCTAGACCCAACAACGTTAACAGATCATTTCCGGCACCAAACTTTTGATAAGCAAATGCAAAGTTGCATTTCCATATGTCTACATGACTTGATTTATTAGGCTGCGAGACAGCATTACGGTCACGGTACTGTAAATTTTGTTTGCGAGGGCCCAGTGTCAATCGGGGGCCGAATACACGTTATATGTTTGAGAGGTTGCCCTTTAGCCACGCCACGTGTTTCTTATCTGAACACCATTTTAGTCCTGGGTTTAAGCAAATTGTTAAGGTCACATTTGCAAACCCCGGACCCGTGCCGGGCTGTTTATTTGTATGAACGAAAAATCAACAATTCTTATGGATACAAATAGACTACTTCTCATGATTATCTTTTAAACTTTTTAGACTACTACTCATGATTATCTTTAAAACTTATCTTTTTTGTGTGTTCTGTTGTCTTTTATATTTATTAGTTAAAGTTAGTACCTTTCGTTTCCAAAAGCGGCTGGCTGGACCCGTACCCTTGTTTGGAAATGACCTGAGCATGAATATCGCGGTTTAATCAATTTACAAAGAGTCAGACAGAGATTTTGGTGATCTAACAATATTTGTCTATAGCTATTTTGTTGCACAAAACGTTTTTTAGGCTTTTCAGGCTTTTTTTTTTGTTTCTTAAGATTTTTTTCTGAAATTTCAGGTAATTGTAACCCACAAAGTTGTCCCTCAATACAGTGCAAATAACTCAGTTTCCCCCATTTCTAAAAATTTTTATATCTGATTTTCTTTTGGGGTCCGCGCGGACCCCAGCGGGCTTTCGATCGTAATGGATACACTGGCGTTCTTATACATTACTTTATTTCCGTTTTTATATGTATTTTATGCACTTATCTTATGGCCACCGACTTTTCAGAGAATGGTGTAATAATAGAATTAAATTCAAACAACTTTGGTGTAATTATGACGTCATATGACGTCAGAGCTAATAATATGGTCCGCCATCTTGGATTTTTACCAATGACGTCATCAAATTAGCATATATTATTAAAATTGAATGATTTAACTTATCGTTGATTATGTAAGATGTTATTAATGTCAGAAAGGAACAGTTATTTAATATAAAACCCAGAAAATTTTAATGTTTAAACCAAAATTACTGATTTTTCCCATAAAACTTTCTGTCGGAAACCCGTTGCCATGGCAACACAAAAAATCATCAACTTATTTAACTAATATGAAATTTTTTCCAGATACATTTTAGAAGTGTCCACCAAATTTCATGGTTCTAGCCGAAGCCGTTTAGGCGCTATTTGCGATTAAAGTTGGCGCGGGTCTCAAAAGACCACTCGGTCTGAATAGGGTTTAAAAATCGGATATTTTATCTTTTTGTCTTTTCTTCAACAAATAATAGGAAAAGGTCAAAATGTATGATATTTGTACGTAATGTGGACTCAGAGGTTCAGACATCAATTTGCAAAGCAAATGAGCTGGTATCATGTTGATAATTTCTAAAAATTAGCAAAAAACTGTCTTGGGGTCCGCGCGGACCCCAGTTTTACAGACTAATCAGTCCAGGAAGGTGTACTGTTGAGGGTTAACATGTCCAACACTAAAGCGACGGTCACAACCCGCCGTACGTGCTTTTTGTCCGTACGTTTTTTGGGAGGCTACGTCTGCTCCGTTTTTTTCTGAAAACGTAGGGTGACCCGCCGAGGGAGTACGCCACTCGCACGGTTACGCAAGGTGTACGTACGTGGTCTGCACGACACGCCTGGCCGTCAGCGGTTGCGTGCATCGTACGTTGCGCAAGTCGTAAGTGAGTTGTACGTGCTAACAACGTACGATATCTGTGCGATTGCCACGTTGCCGCGTACAGGCCGTACCTACACGTGCGGCGTACGCACGGTTTCCTTACTCACTCGCACGTTGTAAGTGCGTGCACCTCCTGTTAACTTCATCATCACTAGCCGCCCTGTCGTCTTCCACGGCCCGTTTCTTTGGGTCTTGTCTGGTAATCTTCGTCTGTCGTGGCACGCACGTGCTTCGTGCGCTGTCCGTACAGCAATTGCACGTGAGAATAGTGAAGTTAGACTCACGGAGTCCGTACGTTGCACGCTCATAGGCTGTACGGGGCACGCGCGTCGCACGTACTCGCACGCACGGGTGGTAAATCCGCAGACCGCACGTAGAATAAGTTTTACATGCACTTAAAGTTCTACGGCGTGTCTGCGTGCTCCCAAATCCGTAGTATTCCGTACGGAGGTGGTACTCACCACGCACGGATGCCCTACGATTGCCCACGTTTTTGCACGTAGACAGCACGCAGAAGCACGTACGGCGGGTTGTGACCGTCGCTTAAGGGATGATGCAATCGATACTACTATTAAACGGCATGCCACATGATTGACACTGATGTGTTATAAGTGTACGGATGCTTTCTTTATCGTCGTATATAATGTATACGTTTTCCGTTCATTCGTTTCAGGAAAGAGAAACCTACGCCGATGCCAAGATCAAAGCATTAGCGGTTTTCGCCAAAGGTAACTTTCCCTTTCCGTCCGGGTTGGAACCAGCATGTTCAAACTACAGCGTTGCCTTCGGGCTGTACCCGGTCGACGTCATCTTTCTGGAACGTGAGTACCAGATATTTTGTTTCGTTCGAAAAGAAGGTTATGTTTCCAGTAGCGTCGGTCTGTTTGCAATTATCTGTTTGTGAACATCACATGGATAGATTGCCATTGCCTACGCCTACGTACTAAAAATCATGAAATCTGTGACAGCCGTTTCATCAGCTATCTTTCTGTAAAGATTTTAATCAAGCAACCTGATGTCAGTTCCTTCTTCACCCAAGTGCTATCTACCACCCAAAACCATTGGCCCTAACATGTCGAGGTCACCTTACCTTACCTTAGACCTTATTTCCTCGACTTGCAGACTTAACAGTACTCCTCCATAGGTTTCTGTTTTGTGCCGCAGCAGCCATGGTTTCCGTGTTGCCAAATCCCAGTTTCTTCCCATCATTCTAAATTGTTTTGCGTAGGGTAGTTCTAGGTCTTCCTCTTGATCTTTTCCCCTTTGGTATCCAATCCATTGCTATCCTAGTCATTCTATTGTTTGGTAGTTTACATGTCCTGCAAACCTACGTCTTCTCTCAGCTACCATCACGGTGATAAGGGGGACTTTTGCTCTTAGATGCCCAAGATGGTTCTGAGACATTTGGACGGAAATGGGTCCATAGCTTGAGTTGTTTCCGTAGTGCTTTTCCAGGTCTCACATTCATAGATGGCAATTGGCACCACAATGGATTGCAAGAGTTCTAACTTTAAGGGTAGTCCAATTTGTTTGGAGAGTCAAGGTCACGAAATACAAATATCTTTGCTTTATTTCAAACACAAATCACAATACAGCGCCATCACTTGACAGCAACAAGGCTGAATTGTGTGATTAAAAGCGTTAGACGGTGAAATGAAATCCTGGTCATCATTCCGTGTTTTAAAAAGTCATTAAATGATGTCATTTGAATAATACATTTCACAGACTATTCATGATTTAAAATGTGAACAAGGTACGGTAATGTACGTTTGTTGTACCGCTCTGTGCGCGCTGGCAATTGGTCAAGTTTTGCTTGTTGTCTAGTCATCCTCCCACTGACACTACCCCTGGTTTGGGGCAGCCAGTGTCGGTAGAGGGTAGAAGCTTGTATATTGTTCGCAAACCGTCTGCACAGGGCTATTCTACGATCTTCTAGAGTCTGTAGCTGTAGCATATCTAATACTGACTTGTAGTTCGTGAACTCCTTAGCAAGGATGATTCTGGTGGCTCTTCTTTGTATGTTTTCAATCTTCCTTTTCTGTGCTTTGGTCAAACCAGGATGCCACAGTGGCGCGGCATATTCCAACACAGGACGGATGAAAGAAGTATATTTTGTAAGAAGATCTTCAACGGGCGGGTTGAATTGCCCTTGAATTCCCCTTCTTGGTTGTTTCCTTGACGTGAGCGTCCCACTTTAAGTCAGCCTCAAATGTCAGCCCAAGACACTTCGCTACACTGACAACAGCTAGCTGGTGACCATCGATGTTTAATGCAGGTTGGGGGGGGGGGTGGTGTGTGAGAGAAACAGACCTGCATAGTTTTACACTTGCCAGGGTTTAGCCTCATGTTCTTGGCGTTGGTCCAGCCGGATTAAAACAGGAATTCTTGTGCAGTACCTAGAAAAGTCGCCAGAGGCCCAAAATCTAATCATTTCTAGGTCGTAAGACATACGTACCTACCAAGTTTTGTGACAATTACCTTTTTCACTGAGGCGGGGATCATTGACCATCAACCCTCAACCAAGATCTCATTCGTACTTAGGAACTGTATAATGTCAGCTTTGTGTATATAATGTAAACCGTGCGTCTTTTTTATCTCTCAAATCGTACTTTAAATCGAACTCATGCATATAAAATTTTGATCACTAAGCTATCTCCATCCAGTGAAAAAAGGGTCTTACAGATTTCTCGCGTATCAATATACATATAGAATACAACACGGGGTATTCCGTATCGCCAGAGGTATCGGCCCGACCGCGGGTCGGATATGCGGCCGTCGGGCGATCCGACTCGCGGGAGGGCGGGGACCGAGGGCGATGCGGAATACACAGTGTTGTATTTTATTTATGTCATATCCACCCAAGAAAACACGCCTTTCAATGCAAGATGAGCCAAAAGTTGGTGCCACTGAACCCTAAAATGCAACAACATCAATTCGAACGTCCGGATTCTGTATTCGGATTTTCGAAAAGGGAACAAGCGGGTAGGGCGAAACGCGTTCGAATCGTTTTATGGAAGCCATGGAAGCGTTGGATAACGGGTTGCGGACCGGGCCGCACCGTACCAGCCGCCACGCCACGTCGAGAGTTCGAGGCAGTTTTATTTTCCTTCCGCGAAAGAAAGTAGTCCGTTCCATGATTTCGGGGACCGACACGCCTTACCTGAAAGCTTGTAGCTGAGGTCTGCAATCATTTATCTTCCTAACTTTAACTTATTGATAATGTGTAAGCTTCATTTGTTACTCCTATACATTTTTGAAGCAATGGCATACCGTGATCCTTTCAAGAATTTGACCCGAAAGCAGGTAATTTTCGTGGAATTCCCCTTCTCATTTCTAACTTGTTGTAGATTCTGATCCAACAGGAAATCTAGTGTGTTTGAAAGAGCAAAGATTCTAGTTTGTGTTGATATATAACTTGTTATCGATTTCGAGGGCGACATGCAGATGCCCCCAAAACGCGCGAGGTCATGTCATAATTTTGATTCCAGAATAGAACGCCCCAGGTTTGACATTTTTAGTTATCACCTACTCTGGACAGGTCCTGGCCCTGTAGAACGTAAATTTCCATGTGGAATTATGTTAACAATGGTCTCCTGTGTATGGATTCCGAGTTTCAAGTCAATTCACAAACCCGAAGTGATATAAATCTGACCTTAAGATTTATGATTGACTCTCACGGCGAACCGCGCGCCGTTTTGAGACCCGGGAGTCGGAACCTCTTACTACAAAGCTTGTTGCTTGAGTTTATAACTATATATCTTCATTATTTCATTGTATCTGTGAATATTAAGCTTCCAATTTTACTCCTAGTGACTTTTTAAAACGATTGTTAACCTCTGCCCATTTGATAATATGACCTGAAACCACTTGATTTTTGTGGAAATTCCTCCGATGTTTTTACCTTATTTCAGTTTTCACAACAAAAAGAAATCTAGTGCGTAAAATAGCCTGAAGTCTCTACTTTCTGTCCGTATATAATTTGTTATCAATTTTGGGGACGTGATGAGCTTCCTTCGTAATCGCGCGAGGCCACCTCATCAGAGGCATCGTTTTCGTTCCAAAAACAGCGCGGGCTTCAAGCGCGTTCCACAGGCCAGACGCCAGACCCGCACCGTTGGATTTTAGTAACAATACCTGCAAGAGTAAGAAAGCATTTGCTGATTCAGTTCGTACTTACGTAGTCTGTGTCTGTAGGCATTCTTTGACAATATTGAGAAGGTACATTAGTACCGCAACTTGTGCTAAAACGCCGATTGCCCTAGAATCAACTAAACCAATGTTTTAGAACTTTTGGCGTAAAACGGCCGAGGACGTGGCCCCGGTTGATATGAATATACAAGCATTTCCAGATTTTGATCCAACAAGATTTTCACAAGAGACATAGTCAAAGATTCAACGAATCTTACTCAATGGTCATATATGACAGAATCGAGGGCTACATGTAAATGCCCCCAATGTGAATTTCGTCGAAAATTTAGCTCAGTTCGGCACCGCCATTTTGACGATTTCACTGTTAAGCAAATATGACCATTTATCTAACAAAATACGTTGTAAAACCCTCCAAAAATTGATCATGTCAAGAATACATGGCATTCCCGTCTGGTACATGTAACGCAACGAAGGTAAATATGCCACAAACCAGGCTCAACGCAGCTGTGAAAGTCGGATGAAATTTCATCCAACTGCTGCGCGAAAAGAGTTTCCTTAGCAACGGCGTTGCTAGGGATCGCGGATCGATTCGAACTGCAAATAAAAACGGTTCGAAACGCGTTCGATTTAGTACGTGGCGTGACGGCTGGTACGGCCCGGTCCGGAACCCGTTATCGAACGCTTCCATGGCTTCCATAAGACGATTCGAACGCGTTTCACCCTACCCGCGTGTGCCCCTTTCGAAAATTCGAATACAGAATCCGGATGTTGGAATTGATGTTGTTGCATTTTAGGGTTTAGTGGCACCAACTTTGGGCTCATCTTGCATTGAAAGGCGCGTTTTCTTTGGTGGGTATGGTATAAATAAAATACAACACGGTGTATTCCGCATCGCCCTCGGTCTCGGCCCTCCCGCGAGTCGGATCGCCCTCGGCCTGCGGCCTCGGGCGATCCGACTCGCGGTCGGGCCGACACATCGGGCGATACGGAATACCCCGTGTTGTATTCTATATTTATGCATGGTTTTCCGTGTAGATAGCTGTATATATCTAGTTGTGCTGTAGGCAATCTAGGCAACTTGTTTGCAGTTTCAGGCAAAATTTCTAAGACTCGTCGCCTTCCATCCTTTTGCATATTGTCGACTGATGGAAGTCCAATCATCGGAGGGAAGTTTTGGTGTGATGAAAGCGTGAACAAGATTTATCGGACTATCGTCAGAGGTATGTTAAACAATGCATTCTACTATTATCTGGGTTCTTGGTCTCATTCGATCTTTAACTCCAAGCAGAGGTTTGGGTTTTAGGTTATTTTTGGCGTATTTTTAGACTTTTTAATCGGGGCATCTTTTTTGCCCTGGAATTTTTTTTCACCCAACCCACGGGTTTGGTGAAAGAAAAATTCCACCGTATAAAAATAACCTAAAATAACCTAAATAACCTAAAACCCATTCCAGTGCAAAAAGAGAAACCCCGATAAAAAGTCTAAAAACACCCGAGGATAACCCAAAACCTAAACCTCTGCTTGGAGAGTACAGTATTTAATCTCCACTTCATACACTTCAAGGCGACCTTATATCTGATTGTAAATATTGTTAAAGAGCTACATAAGAGTAATCTCCAAGCAGATCTTTTGGTGGGGGGAAGACAGTATCAAATTGGCCAGTCTGTATCCAGTTCCCCACCCAAGGTGTGGAACTGGATACAGACTGGCCAATTTGATACTGCCTCCCCCCCACCAAAAGATCTGATTGGAGATTACATAAGAGCACTTAATGTGCATTTAGAATAAACAAACTGACTCTCAATGGTGCAAAGTGCAAATTTAGCTCTAGTGTTACGGTAAAAAATTACTATAGAGTGAGCAACAGTCGAGAAGGCTCCTGATTCTTTTCATCGGAAGTGTTGTTTTTTTATCTAAAAATATGACATTACGATTAGTAATCCCTGCCTAGGCATTTAGAAGACTACGAAATCATTCTAGAACCGCGATGACATCAGTGGATGTCTTAAAGTGACCTCTTCCAGACACTTCCACATAAGCTCCGTTGCTACAAAAGCATGTGAAACGTGAACGATAAAAATGTCAGATGAACAGTTTTTGTTGGGTTTTAACGTGAAATGCCTACCGGCGATTCCCTGCATCACCCCTCCACGCCATTAGGAGAAGTAAGGCTAAGATGGTAAGCAACATTATTAGGAGACTACCACATACATTAGTCTACAAGGTTCGTAACCAGGAGATCGCAAACCCCAGACCCACGGAAAGACACCCATGCTTTGCAGAGATCAGACACAGGATTAAGGTTCCAAGCAGCAGAAGGTACGGCTAGGGGCTGCTAAGTGATACCTTACAACGTTTGTAATAGTTTAATAGTGTTTAAAATACCTCTGACATTGTAGATTATAGTGCAAAAACAGTAATAGTACTACGTAATGACAAAATGTCTAATTCTATCCTATGATTACGATGCCTTTCAAGTTGTATCTTTTGCCATTAATGTAAAGGTATCAAACAGACAATTTGTCAGTGTCATTAAGTGAAAGATTTGTTCAAACAGACAGAAATTGATGAATGTGATGTAACGGTTTATCATCTATGTACACATGTATAAAAGTTTTTAATAGTGTTATTTATAAGTTAAGTCTTTCTTTATAATGCACCCACTATCTGCCATTTCTTCTGTTTTCCAGACGATACACCGGCTAGGGCTTATAAAGGAGGGTTTACTGATGCCTTAGCAAGTGCTACTGAGGCCTTAAGTGCCGTAGGAGATTTCGTCGGTGCCTTTGGTTCCGTAGTGGGCAGTGTGTTAGGTCTCTTCAATATAGGTCATGATGAGCCTCCTCCAGGTATGTCTCTACAAAAAGGAACGTTTCAAGACCTACGTATGCACTAAATGAAGTTGTCAATTTATGAAACGTTACAGTATCAAGCAATACCCATTTCTATTAACATAAACGCATTACAGATTCTATTCTTTTAAATGCTGTGTTGACATCCATAACGTTATGCTCTTTTGAAATGGAAATGAAAATTAATGTCGACATTTGCGTTTCTACCCAGATAAAACTCCACCAAGATTTACATCCTGCCCGCATGTTGCGAACCTCATGATTCCACGAGGACAGACAACCGTCCACGTTAACATACCGCGACCAACATATGCTGATGACCGAGACGGCCCGGGAAATTGTCAGTATGTAACAGATAACATACCTGCTCACTACAGTATATCACTATCAAAAATGCTTTTTCTTATTTTCTTATGGAAAGAAAATTTTTCTCTGAGGGAGAATAAGAAAAAAAAATAAGGAAAAAATTAATTTTCTTCATACCTATGTTCTAGCACAAAGAATTTTTTTTTCTCAAATAGGCTTCTTTAAATCTTGATTTTTTCTTCCGTAAAGAAATATGTGTAGTGGAGATTCTAACTTACAAGATCAAAATTCTTTTAATCTTATAATTCCCTCAAACTTAGTTAAACTGTCTTATTCAATCTCCATGTAAGATATCTTTCTTACCTGATATCAAAGTGATCAGATTTAAGTTTTTCCTGTGTATACACATATATGTCAAACACTTTCTTGTTTATGTTACCTAAAATGATTGAGAAAGGCCATTCTTGTTTTAAAGCAATGTTTAACCATCAAACACCCGAACTTTTTTTGTGACGTTAATGCCCGAACGGGGTCCAAATGGACCCCATTTGGTTTCCTTCCAATTTTATATTCCTTTTTGCATCCTTTTAGTGACCTTTGCACATATATTGGTTAAACATATTAAGACGTTTATTTTGGCATGATCAAGTGTTTAAAAATTCCAGCTCATTATCATAATTTATGCAAAAATAGGATGAGGCCTGCAGGCATGAACATAGGGTTGACCTTTGACCTCATAGGATTGTCAAATTGTCAAACCTCTGAAAACCCGATGAACCCGTTGAGGTTACTTGGCAAACTGCATAATATTAAAGCAATAATGCTTACTTGAAGACATATTTAGGACATCCGAACAATTTCGTGTGTAGGAAAGTGCAAATACATGCCTGGGGTCCGTTTGGACCCCAGACGGTCTTACATCAGACTTCCGTTGTTATGTTTTCAAATTTGTGCCGATCTCCAAACAAATTTTGGAGAACTTGTAGAAGAGGTTTACTGACAAAGTCACGGGAGGAATATTTTTATTCTAAAAAAATTCAAATAGCACATAAAAATATACGTCTGGGGTCCAAATGGACTCCGTTCGGGTGTTTGAGGGTTTAAAAAATACAAGAATTTGGTTCTTGTTTTTCTTGGCAAACACTGAATAGAAAAGCAAGAAATTTAAGATACAGAAATCTTTGATTAGTCTATATAAAGCTCTGTTTACTATTTCTTTCTTGAAGTTTCTTTTTTTTCTTGACTAGAAAGCTTAAGAGAGACCATTCCTGTTATTCTTAGCAACATTTAAGAAAATACAAGAATTAATCTATCTTGACAAACACTGATAAGAAAAAACAAGAAAGTTAAGATACAAAATCTTTGATAAGCGTTATTATGGCTAGAATTACATTCTATAAACATTCATGATTTTCCTCCCTAGGAAGGCCATTATTATTTTTCTTAGCAACATTTAGAAAAATACCGGAAAGTTTAAGAAAGGTGATTCTTATTTTGCCTGGTAATGTTCAAGATGACTCAAGAACTTTCTTCTTAAATTTCTAGCCATATTTGTCATGTAACCTTTTCTGAACCCCTGATTGGTGAATTCAAATCCCAGAATGCAGTTAGGGGGTTTTGAACTTGTGTCAGATGGGTCTGATGTGGAAGCCGTACTGGTTACTTTTTTTTTGTCAGTTACTGACTCATGTCAGATTTGAAGTCAAAATCAAGGCAAAAAGGACCTTGTATACATGTGACGCAACGCTGATCGTGGTCAGCTTGCTGAAGAAACCAACTTTGCAACAGAAAAAGCATGAAACAAAACAGATAGAAGGTAAGTGTGCCTCCCTCCCCAACAATACAGAAGAAAACTCTGTTGACATCGTTTTTAGACTTCATATTAGAAATATTGTTACAACGCCATTGGGATTGATTTCAAAGTCAAATCATATCTCTGGTGTATAATAAAGTGTATTACTGCTTTATGATATAATTGTTTTCTTTATGATACAATTGTTTACTTCAAGTAATGAATTATATAGTATTTTAGCACCCTAAATTGACTTTATTGCCCTTAGTGCATGCATGCAATTTGCAATCTAACAAAGGTCTTTCCTGTTTTTTAGGTGTTTTAAAGGGTGTTACTTTGCCAATTCTATCATACAAAAACTGCAGCTTTTGCTGAATATGTTTCAGAATGTGATATGATCTGTATTCTGAAATCATAAAAAGGCTTGTTAGTTACATCTTGCAGTGAAAGTTACTGTTAAACTGTTTCCATTCCAAGAATGT
Organism: Branchiostoma belcheri; assembly: GCF_001625305.1. NCBI lineage: Eukaryota > Metazoa > Chordata > Leptocardii > Amphioxiformes > Branchiostomatidae > Branchiostoma > Branchiostoma belcheri. Next base: position 318,031 of record NW_017802714.1, read on the forward strand.
TCATGGACTGATCTTATATTTGATTTAGATACATTGTTCATTGTAATAAAGATCTCTAAATACTGTCAAAAGGCTTTTCAAAATAACATTTAGTTGCTATACAACATTATTGTATGTATTGTCTTTTTTATTTAGTTAGCACTATTATTATTTCTTTTCTTGCGGGCAGAATGGTTTTCGTGCTACAAGAACAGTTAGCTCTTAGTTTAAGAAATCTTTTCTTGTGTACAGAATGGTTTTCTAGTCTTAGGAACAGAATGGCATTCTTGGTGCAAGAATCCTAATCTCAGGCGAAGAAAAATTCTGGGTGTAAGATTACTAGTCCTAGGAGAAGAATGGTATTCTTGGTGCAAGAAATCTCAAAGGCCTGAAAAATGTTCTGCGTGTACGTTTACTGGTCTTAAGGGGAGATTGGTATTCTTATGGCAAGAACAACAATCTTAATTAGAAATAAAATCTATCTTAACTTATTCTTACTGCAAGAATAATATTCCAATTCTGTAGTTCAAGGTACATAAGAAAAGGAATCTTACCACAAGAAAAATATGCTAAAATGCAGATTATTGAAATTCTTATCTCATGAGATCTCATGACATCTTTAAATTTGTACATTTTTTCACTTTCAGGACATTAGTTCACATGTTCGACTATTTATCCGACGACTGCCTACTTTACCGAACCCATCACCAAGCCTTTTGACGCTCAAGGCCTACAGTGTGACCTTGATACATTAACAAGATGGTAGAACAGCTGGTTTATGTCGTTCAACCCCTCTAAGTGCCACATTCTTTATATAACTCGTAAAAGACGCCCCATCATAACACAGCACGAGTACTCTCTTGCTAATGAAGTCCTAACCGGTGTCAAGTCCCACCCTTATCTCGGATACATAACATCTGTCCGATGATTTGACAATCAAAGAAGGAAGCACTTCCAATTGAAGATTCAACATTTGATGTTTTCCCAATATTTGTCAAACTTGGAACAGCAAACTTGACCCCCCCCCCTTAAACCTATATATCTAAGTCATTAAACCTTACTCTCAAAGCATATATGTTTACGGTTTTTGCGTGTTTTTAGGCTATCTAATATCTTTTGCACTGATTTTTGTAGGGGGCGGGTGACAAAAAATTCCAGGTGAAGAAAGAAAGCTCGAAAAAACACGGCAATTATAACACAAGTCCCAAACATATGCGTTAAGAGTACTTAAAATCAATATATTAAATCAAATTAGTCATATCAATCACGCCAGTAAGTAAAGCTGGTTCCAAAGGTCATCCGGCGTAATCTGACCCATTGTCCATCTCGGGTCAAGGCCACTTGCTATAAAGCGCTGGTACAGCCCCACTTGGAATATAGTGCCACCGTCTGGGACCCGTATACCATCAATTAAAGGGATACAGGCGGTTGAGGCCGTCCAGCGCAGGGCCGCCCGGGTGACTCGTAATGAAACAAGAATTCCAGAATTTCATACCTCCATGAAATATGTAGAGTTTAAGGTTCCGGGTCGGAGTTTAATTCTGACCAGAGTCTAAGTAAGTGCGCAGTAAATCGCCGGAAACGTGACTTTGTATGGTATGTTTTGGCCGCGATATCCCTGAAATCGTAATATCTGTGTACATATCTTTGTATTTTCTGAAAAGCCTGTTAGTTGTAGCCTTTATAGGTGGCGTAATGTTGGTGGTCCAGCTAAGACTTCCTGGTATTCGTCCGCGCGGATGGTTATGTGGCCTTTTCGCCTGACCGCCGGGATGGTACGTTCTATATGCGTTCTGGGTGTGTTCGGGCCATCGAAGATAGCGATAAACTTATCGCATCGATTTTAATTAAATTCAAATTTTGGAAACATTAGGTTCTGAGCTTCTTCGAGTACTAAGCCGTTACCCTGGGAAAATTCGTTTTTTCCATGCATCCATGGTTAAAAATGACGAAAAAAATGACCCCTTTTTTCAAAATGTACTTTGATGTGCCTCATTTACCCCTAAATAAATTGGGCGCAGAAAATATCAATCAAGTGTATTGATAAGCGGCACGGCACCCCTTTCCACCAAAAGAGTGAAAAATTCCGACCCGCGTTTAGTACAGAAATGACAGCCCGTCGGGCTGAGGGTGTCAAATTGCTCGAAATACGGAGGGAAACTCCGGTCCGAGACCTTAAGAAGACGGCGCATGCGCAGAAAATGACGTCATCGATGACTTAATTTCGATTGATTTTAATGTTTCCAGCCGAAGCTGTCATATTCTGCGAAAAAACCGCACCGTTGTACTGTTTTGGGGTCCAAAAGTCCGGATATACATGTCGGGTCCTAGGCGCCCCCCTCCCCCTTTGCCCGCCCCCCCCCCCCCCGACTCTCCGTGAAGGGCAGTTTTAATCGTTTCTGGACGATAAAATGTTCTCAAATGAATTCACTTTCTATGTCATTTCATGTGAGTCGACCTCTAAATTTGACTTCCGCATAATTTCGGCCAAGTCTTTCCATTTATGGTGACTTAACTGACATTTTACAGGAAAATTCGATTGTTTTAGGCCTATTTAAGGCAAAACTAGGTTTTCTGATTTTCGGTTCAGGGCTCCTTAAAATCGCGAACTTCTTTTCGTTGGCTGGTGTTAAGTGGTAGCCTAATAAGTACTTCACGCAACTTTGCAGCAATTTTTTCAACTAATCGCTCCTAGCCACGGCAGCATCACCCAGATTGTGTTTTGCGCCTCGTAAGAACGCAGTTTTTCACACATTTAAGGTGCGCTGTGATACTTAATAGGCCATTCACGGCAAAGTAGTGAAGAGTTTGGTGTCGGACTCGTTTGATTCGGAAAGTGCGAGCTCAGTTCTATCACTCAAGGTCAAAATCTGACGTATTCTTCATTTTAATGTAAAGCGGTGAAGCAAAAACGCGACCCCCTGCTGTTTAACTTGGACAACGCATGACGTCACTGCGTGACGTCATCGATCCCAACTTTAAAGAGGTTTCCCGCAAGTATGCAGCACAGAAAGGACGATAAAACCACATCTATCCCTAGCCAATGACCAGAGCGGGCGTTTCCTTCCGTTTTATCTGATTTGAAAAAAAGCGAAACACCAAAAAACGGTACTTTTAAATTTCTCCATTGTAATGCTGCCTAGGGGCCGCGTCTTGGCAAAAGTAGCCATAGAACACAGTGTTTTTCACATGACTTTAAACCGCTGCCGCGGGAAAAGTAATGATCGCATACAAGCCAAATTTGGATATATGATAGATATAATGTTTCTGAAGAATATTAAATTTTTTTAATGAAAATTAATCTCCTTAAGGTTCCGGGTCGGAGTTTAATTCTGACCAGAGTCTAAGTAAGTGCGCAGTAAATCGCCGGAAACGTGACTTTGTATGGTATGTTTTGGCCGCGATATCCCTGAAATCGTAATATCTGTGTACATATCTTTGTATTTTCTGAAAAGCCTGTTAGTTGTAGCCTTTATAGGTGGCGTAATGTTGGTGGTCCAGCTAAGACTTCCTGGTATTCGTCCGCGCGGATGGTTATGTGGCCTTTTCGCCTGACCGCCGGGATGGTACGTTCTATATGCGTTCTGGGTGTGTTCGGGCCATCGAAGATAGCGATAAACGTATCGCATCGATTTTAATTAAATTCAAATTTTGGAAACATTAGGTTCTGAGCTTCTTCGAGTACTAAGCCGTTACCCTGGGAAAATTCGTTTTTTCCATGCATCCATGGTTAAAAATGACGAAAAAATGACCCCTTTTTTCAAAATGTACTTTGATGTGCCTCATTTACCCCTAAATAAATTGGGCGCAGAAAATATCAATCAAGTGTATTGATAAGCGGCACGGCACCCCTTTCCACCAAAAGAGTGAAAAATTCCGACCCGCGTTTAGTACAGAAATGACAGCCCGTCGGGCTGAGGGTGTCAAATTGCTCGAAATACGGAGGGAAACTCCGGTCCGAGACCTTATGTGAATGATTTGTTTCATTGAATATGGAAATAAGGTGGCAATTAATATAATGCAGTTCAATTTATGGTGTTCTAAACTCAACTTACAATATTGGCAATATTTCATCTAAATATGTCCTCATTATCTATGCAAATTGTCTCTATATTAATATAATACATGCATATTGTTGTTAACATTTAAGTAACCTACACATGTCACAGGGTATAGAATTGCCATCATTTACCAGAAATTAATTATGCAAATTAAACCATCATTTGCATAATTGGTATCTGTTTATGTTCTATCTGCCATAGATCACATATATTGCATGTATGAAAGTACTATAATGTAAAACACTTTAATTATAGAATTTCCTCGTTGACTATGCAAATTAAGACATGCATTTAATCATGTACATCTCACTCTTTGCTACCCACCTACCAAAAATGATGAAAATACGTTGTTCCTATCTGGACTTATTGGATTTAAAAGATTTAAAAGATTTCGCCCAAAAGTCCCCTGCAGTTCCAGAACAAGCTGGTAGGGGGACCAAACCCACACCACTTATTCCTGACAGCAAAATCTTTCTGTCACCAAAAAGTCAAGACCATAGCATGTTCAGGACAAAAGATACAACACCCGGAAGTTCTTCTGCAGTACCAAGGTCATCCACCAGGAGGCCCATATTTGACCGTGACCTTTGTCTTCCTAAGACCTACCAGCATACCAAATATCATCACAATCCATAAAGGCGTTATGAAGTTATGCTGACCACAAATGTGCGGAAACACACACACACACACACACAGAGAGAGAGAGAGAGACACGCCGAAAACAATACCTCCATTTTTCATGGAGGTAGTGAAATGAAATACCTTTATTGTACATTCATGACACGACGGGTTAGGTACAGGTCAAGACTTAACAGACACATAACAAACGTATGTAGAAAATTGGAGACAAAAGATGCACTACTTGACTTGGACATACATACATAAGGAACATACAAGGATACTATACTAGGCTAATACAAAGTGTTCCAGTTACTGAGCAAATGACTACCGGCAAACTAGCAATGTGTTACAAATGCTCAATGCCCTGCAGTGGCCTCCTATCTCTGAAAGGAGGAGGAGCGCCCGCCTTACAACATTCTACAAAATAGTGCATAATAAGATAAACATCCAGACTGACAGTCTTCTGCAATCCACCAGGAGGGGGTACCCGAGGGAGCAACTCATTGACATACCGGCCTACCAACAAACACTCACAGACATATACAGGTTCTCTTTCTTTCCGCGCACTATCATCCAGTGGAACACCTTGCCCAACCCGGTAGTTATGGCTCCAACTGTTCCGGGGTCGTTCCGGGTCGGGCTGGCGGCCTGCTCAGCACCAGCTGCTGCCGCGTCGTGTGCCTGCGAAGCTGGTGTGTTACGCTTAGGGGCGGTTATACCGGCTGTACAGATACAGATACACAGTATGATCGCATAATATATGTTGCAAAAGGTCATTGACCTCTTGTTGGTCATTTTGCTTGTATTGAGTTGTTTTGATTTTGATTTTATTGGCACGATACACCCCCCACTCCCCAAACACGGTTATAATTTCACGGAGCTATAGACTCTTGTTAGAAAACAAAGCGCAACCGCTACTTCCTTTTGCGTTCATTGGTTCCCACATTAAAGTGTGTACTTATCTTGTTTGATATGAGTGACATTGCAGACGTCATTAATAACGTTCATCCTGACATTGCTGAGATGCAAACGTACCGGTGTGTAAGGTACAATAGATTTTACACCACATATGGATGAATGTACCAAAGCGAAGCGCACAAAAGTCTATGCTAAGGTACTCACAAGTTTGTAACGTTAAGGTACTCACAAACAGAATTCATCTAATTTGTACGTTCATCATTATCGGTCAGTTGCAACAAATAATGACGTTTAGCATACTTACTTTTTAGTTACAATTGACAAATTAAGTGTAAAGCAAAGCAAAACATATCGAATAGTGTAGTTTCAGTAAGCAACGTTTGTTTTTGTGTCTACGTAGGCTAAATGAATCACCGACGTTGAATGGCATGGACTTGCCGGCGGGATCCTACGAAGTAACCTTCACTGTTTCTGACAGCTCGGGAAACCATTGTAGTGGAGACTGTGCATGCAAGGTGTCGTTTACAGTTGGAGGTATGCCATATTATACTATCATTGAAGAGGTTAATCAGTCAACTGTCGATCAGCTGTTAGTAGAATTATGTTTTTTTTATTTTTGATAGGTAGCAAAATACGTACATTTGCTATCTATGGTTTTATTGAAAATACTTTCTGATGTACGCTATACTTTTTTGAAACCTTACTTTTCCTGAAGCACGACTAACGTTATACGACACGAAAGTCAACGGGTCTACGATTTGATTTTTATTACATCGCCCGATAAAGGTAATAAGAATCAAAATACCTTTGGAAAGGAAAGTTTAACGTTTCCTGTGTAATTTAAGCAGCCATGGTTGACGTCTGCATACATTAATTTAAGAAACACGTTTATTACCTCAAACTTTCGCCAAAATATGTTTTTATCAATTGGTCATATTCTCCATTCTCTTATATGATCGAAAAAATTCATTATGATATTTCCTTATTGCATAAATTATGCAAATGAGGAGTAATTTGATTAGTTATGTTCAAAAATGTTTTTTCACCTTCACAAATTTTCCAAATGCTTCAAGTATGAAATTCCACACTGTTACCAATAATAGCATTTTTCATAATTATGCAAATAAGGTCCTACTCTGTATAATTAACATCTGCTAAGTTTGCTCTCATTCTTATTCACATATGCCAATAGTTTGGATCATTTAATGAAGCGCAGTAAAGTTATAGAGTTACGTCATATTATGCAAATCTGATTTAGATAAATGCCATTTACATATGCAAAGCATCACTTAAGCTACCTACATACCAAATGGCCAACAAATGGTTTTAGAGTTATCCTCCTTCAATTATTTTTTAACAAACGCCACAAACTGCTGGGTTCCAGCACAAGCTGCTGGGGCCCCAATTGATACAAATTACTGCCCAGAGCTTTTTACTAGGTCAAAAGTCATGAACCTGCACTTTAATTACGGTACAGTCGTAGAGGTAAACATCATTTTAGCAAGGGTATAAGGTCGTGTAACTCTAGTTCATTTCAGATTCACCATTTTAGAATTGCTATGGAAGAAGTGGAATAATATTGGAGGCACTTATATATATATATACATATATATATTTTCCTTTTTGTATGATCACTGAAGTATCAGCCTAGTACATCGGTGAAAGACAGAGACGTGTGAACTTTAAATAACTAACAACTTATGTTTTGAAGGAGCAAGTTGCACCGTGCCGACAACCTTGCCACCCAACATCGCTAGCATTAGTTGTACACCAAACGTAGCGGGACCTCCTGTGTGGGGAACTGTTTGCCAGTACAGCTGTCTGCCAGGGTACCAGATGTCAGGAGGAACCACGCGTACTTGTGAGATGGTTGGTGGAACCGGCGTGTGGGTACCAACCAACGCCGTCGATTGTGGAGGTAAGATATGCTTAAAGGCAAAAAAAAAGTAAAGCAATTTACATCGACCAATCTTCCACCTATATTTGCTCTAGTTTTCCATATGTCTCTTTTATTTAGTGATTTCCATCCCCATCTTGTTATTCTGTATAACTTTATTTGCTTTCGGGTACGCTAAAATTTGGGGGTGTCTTTCTCTTGCGTTCCCGACTAACCAAGCTCAACCTCTAGAAAAAACGTCTATGCACATCCCATGCCAGCGTTTTATTTTGATTTAACTTTCCACTCTTTTCACTTATATGTATCATGTTGTTACTTTACTTACGTTTAGATTCAGCTACAACCCAATAAGTATTATGTATTTTTCGTGACAGTTATCTTAGCAGTAATACAAGATGAAATTGATGAACCAGGGAAAAGTTCTATCTTGAAAGTTCATCTGCGTTGGTGAAAGAATGCTCATTGTGAGTTTTGGGCCCAATATTGGGTGTGAGCTTAAATAATTCAATTAGTGACACTGGTATCAGACATGTAACATTTTCTAAATCATTGAGCATAAGACAGGTGACATCCAACAGGTGACATTAAGCTTTATCAAGCCGACTCTGCCTCCGTGTCTCTACAAGAGAACTGTGTGAGTGCAGATAATCAAACATGTTGTACTTATTATTTTGCCAGAGTCCACTTGCGATGGTATTCTGACTCCCCAACATGGAACTGTAAGCTGCACTAATGAAAACAAGTACCGCAGTGTCTGTCAGGTGGAGTGCGAGGCAGGATACCTCCCGGAGGACCAGAACAGAGTAGCCGCAATGTGTCAGGCTGATAGTGTCTGGGATGTCCAGTTGACTAGATGCAAAGGTAATATTTAATAAATACTTCAACAAATTTGATTTAATGTATTGATTTTAAGTACTCTCAACGCATATGTTTGGGATTTGTGTTATAATTGCCGTGTTTTATCGAGCTTTCTTTTTTCACCTGGAATTTTTGTCACCTGACCCCTAAACAAATCAGTGCAAAAAAGAAAAGAAATTAGATAGCCTAAGAACACCCAAACATATATGCTTTGAGAGTAAGGTTTAATGACTTAGATATATAGGTTTAAGGGGGGGGGGTCAAGTTTGCTGTTCTAAGTTTGACAAATATTGGGAAAACATCAAATGTTGAATCTTCAATTGGAAGTGCTTCCTCCTTTTCTTGTCATATCTAGCGAGCTAGCGAGCTAGCGAGCATTCATCCGTTTATTGACTTTTGTGTCTGTAACTTATGTTCAGTGTTATTGCCCCATTCACAGATATTCAACCACCGATCTTCGTCAGCTGCCCAACAGATATCGTAGCGTTTGCCGACAGAAGCAGGGAAACAGCTGTCGTTACCTGGGAACAACCGACTGCCGTAGACAAAATTGATAACATAGACATGCCCGCCTCTGTCCATCTCAGTGAAGGCAGTAGACCTGGATCCACTTTCACTCGCGGACAACATCTTATCAAATACACCGCGACAGATGCTTCCTTAAATGAAGCACTGTGCTCCTTCAAAGTAGATGTACAAGGTACGTGTAACAAATTGATTAAGCGGGATGGAAATTGTATTTCAAAGCTATGCGTTTAGGCACTTGCTGGGTTTGATTGTTCTTCTTGAACGGTTGAGGAAAGTCCATTTCTTCCTAGTTGTTGCAGTTTTTCCATCTATCAATGCAGTGGTTTGATTACAAGGTCAAAATTCGTTGCTTGAATATTACTACAGCCTATTGTGTTGAATTCATGGCTCTTATCGTAGCATTTCGGGCTATAATAGTATGCCTAGACCTGTTTTTATTTTTATTTTTTTCGCTCTGTCGCTTCATATTTTTATGAAAAAGTCCAAGAACCAACTAATTAAATTGGTGTGGCCTACTGCAATTATTAACAAATTACTAAAGGAATTCTGTATTTCTTTACAGTTATCACATGCCCTCCCATCAGATATACGCTAAAAGCAGAGCTTTCCTGTCCAAACGGGTACGTGTATGGCTCAACATGCACCTTCGGATGTGAGACAGGCTACCCAGTGATCGGCCCCACGTCCTTTTCCTGTGAGAGAGACTACAACAGCAATGAACCAGTAGGGTACTGGGACTGGGGTTTCAACCGAACGAAGCCATTCTGCAAAAGTAATGTGTATCCCTTTTAAATGTGTAACACAGTATCCTAATAATTTCCCGAAGGCCATAAGCCTTTTTATAGCGTTTTCTTTTTTAATAGACTGGTAGGTCTTCTATATGAGACCGTACACAAATCAGAGCACAATTTAATTATAATATGTATGATGTATATAGTGATACAATGTGGTGTCTTCCGTTAATAGTTTCATTAGGTTGGTACGTCAATTCAACGTGGTTTTCTAAGTTTCCGCAACCATATATTTTACCATGCCGTCGTTTGAGCGACCTGTCTGTCATCTTCATCAAGGCAATCTGTTTGGCATTTCAGTTTGCCCTAAGGAAGATGGCAGAGAGGTCGTCGAAAAGTCGGCACAGTAAAATACATGGTTGTGGAACTAAGAAAACTTATCTTAATATCTTCATAGCTAAACTCTGTTCTCTTGTTGCCTGGACGATACCCATGTTTTGCGATGTAATTTTCATTTTATGTCTAGTTGTGACGTGAATATAAGTATTTTGCTTGAGTGCGCCACCGCTATGTATTGTATTTTTGCATGTTGAAATAAAAAAAAACAGGAAAACATGACATGTGGTATCTTTTGGTAATGCTATATGGCGTGCACATAAATTTTGTAAGAGCACATAGCCAATTTAGTCGAAATAAATAATTAGATATTTACTGTGATTCCTGACTGGAGTTCTATTACTTTCTATTATTTATAGTTGTGCCATGCCCTACACTTCGGCCGCCGGACAATGGAGCCCTGGCCTGTGACGGATGGGCTTATGGAACATTCTGCCTCATCCAGTGTAATGACCAATGGGACGTTCCGCTGGACACTCCGGAAAGATACGTGTGTGAAACCCTGTCAGGCACATGGAATCCTGACGATGATGTTCCCAACTGTGCATGTAAGTAGTGCTATAAATGAATAAATAAATGAAGCATCAGTATGGAATATATATGCTGTAACAATTATACCAGTGTCTGGCTGTAGCAGCTAACAAAAGCATGTAGGACACAACCCTCCGTGAATGTATACCGCAGTGTTTATGGAGTAGGCAAAGGTGTATCGTTCCATCTTGATCATGAATGCCAGACATTTCTGTCAAAGTTAACCCTACCTAGACCGGGGGGGGGGGGGCTAAAAGTGCCCGCGGCAACTTTGATGTCACCTAGCGTCTGAACGGCTAGCCGTAGAACGGCCAAACTTGGTGACTTTTCCTAGAATATTGTTGGCAACAATTCTCTATCATTGGAATAAGATAATATTATTTTGTGTTGCCATGGCAACGGGTTTCAGACAGGCATTTTTTGCTAAATTTAGTATTTTTTGTTTCAACAATAGAGTTTTATGGGTTTTAGGTCAAGTTACTCATGGTTTCTAATATTAATAACATCCCTGATAATTTTATGTAAATTTCATCATTAAATATGCATAATTTATGCTAATTTGATGACGTCATTGGCCAAAATCCAAGATGGCGGACCATATCATTAAAACAGATATATACAGCTTATTTTCATTAAAATTTCATCAATACCGCCAATTTTCCAAAAAAAGGTGTAAATGAAGGTCTTAAGTATGTTTACAGTGTATTTTAGGCTTTATCATGAAAAAAAACTATTTTTGAAAATTCAAGATTGATGATCCAAGATGGCGGATATCTTAAATATGCATGACGTCATTTTATGACGTTACCGGTGTTGCTATGAGCAACATAAGACAGAGTACACCCTAATGTTCTGTCATAAACACTTTTGGTACAGTTATGTTGAATACCATTTAGTTTTCAGAGAAAAACCTATTTAGACGGTTTTGGCCAATAAAATCACATTAATGACGTCATAATGACGTCATATTACGTCATAACGACATAAAAATTGTGGATATGATAGATTTTTACTAGTACATCATTCTATGAAAATTTGGTGGTCATACGACATACCGTTCGCGAGTTCGCGAGGGGGGGGGTCAAAAGATCCCCCCCCGGTCCCCCATGTCAAAAAAAGCCCGGTCTAGGTAGGGTTAAACGAGCAATTAGTAAAAAAAAACGGTAACTACAATGTGCAAGGTTATTATAACACCTAACTATGTAGCCACTCATTTGCCATGTGTTTTATTGTTGTATGTCGTACATTGAAAGAAAGGCAACGTGGGTTTGTATTATGTCTGAGTTTTCTAATTTTCTGGATCTGATTAATTTTGCTTAAGAAATTTGACTACAATTTATTTTTCTGACTTCACCACCTAGTGGTTAAGTCGTATTGTTTTTGCACAAGTTTCGCAAGTTCAAGTTTCTCCTGCTTCTTCTCCTCCTGCCATTTCTTTAAATTCATTCAACTCCTTCATTTTTGGGCCAAATAACATGAAATTTGGCATGGAGGTAGAGAAGGCAAATACCCCAAGTGTTTTGTTTTTCATTTTGTGATACAGGGTTTTAGAATATTGGGGCAGATAACTGAAATAATCTTTCACTTTGTGATACAAGCACCAAACTTGGTACAAATACTCATGAGACATTACTCTTTTGAAAAAGTACGCGGGTTACAATGAGCGGAACAGTTACTGGTCTTAATAGATTTAGAAAACTGTTACTTACCGTTGTGGTGATGGCATAAGATTATGGTATAAGGTTTATTTCATATTTTTCAGTACCCCGAGATCCAGACAGCATGAACCTACCATCGGAGCTGTACTACTACTCAGGAGACTGCAGGGACCCGGAGACTCAAGTACAGATTCAAGAGAACTTCATCGCGATTCTCAACAGTTCCGACTACAGTCACTTATGCCAACTATTTGTAGAGTGCGCGGCTGAAAATGTGGTGGTTTACTGCGGTAACGTGACAACGCGTTCCGGTCAGCCATCGTACCAACTGCAAGTCAAGTTCGACTTAAGTGTCAAAGTCAAAGAACAAACGGACCAGCATACTAGTTACATAGATTTAGAAAATACCCTTTTCTCAATGGCTGATAAGATCGACGAAGGGGTGAAGGAGGGCAAGTTCTCTTTGAATAACGTCACGGCCATTGATCTGGAAGTGCAGCCTGACTCATTTGTCACATCTCAATGGACAAATCTTGTCTGTGAGCCAGGATACCAGCCGGACTATGACACCTACACGTGCAGTAAGTTTTCTGGGCCAATAGCATTAAAAATTTGCATAGCATATTACAGCTGTATTTATTTCTTAATCACTGCCAACATTACGAAATCATGTAAATATCTCAATATTATTTTTGACGTTTATAATTACCGCCATGAACTAGAGCATTCAGATTGGGACGATATTGCATTTGCATAATACTTTTGATGTGTAAGAAACTGAATGAGATCATGAACATAACGTGTGGTTGTTAATGACTCAGACCCAATTTAACACCTTGTAACTCCTTTGTTTCAGAGGGCTGTCCCAAGGGAAGTTACTTTGACACAGACAAAGGTGTATGTGAGAAATGCCAAGCCGGACAATTCCAAGATGAAGATGGGCAGTTGACATGCAAACCCTGCCCACTTGGTACATGGACGGTTAAAAATGGAAGTCGATCAATGGATCTCTGTTTGGGTTAGTAGCTTTATATCTTCATATATCTGTCTAAAAACGCATCGAATAAATGTGAAATGACGTTAATATCACATTCAAAAATCAGCCCCTGGAGTTCAAGAAAAACTTCTGGGGGCAGAACTAGAAAACCGCAGAGGAGTACTTATCAAACTTGACCTTTGTTTTGCCGACACATAACCACAAGTCAAATATCATAGTTTCATACGGAGTTACGTAACCTCTTGAGTCTTTCTGTCAACAAACACACACACACACACTCACACACACCCAAACACACACACACACACACACACACACACACACACACACACACACACACACACACACACACACACACACACATACACATACAGTGACACACTCACACACATGCACATGCACATACACACATACACAGATACGTACACACACACACACACACACACACGCGTACATACACAAACGTACACAGAAAGATGAGGTGCTCGTTGGAATTAATGATAAATTCCATTTTACCCCTCCCGTTTTGCAGATACCTGTCAACCCGGATGGTACTCGGATACTGGAATGGAGCCGTGTGCACAATGCGAAATGGGTCACTACCAGGCCATGTCAGGCCAGAAGCAGTGTCACAGATGTCCCAGCGGACAAACAACGACAACATTCGGTGCAAAGGCGATGAATGAGTGTAAAAGTAAGCAGGTTTAATTGTGGTAGTGCGCTTTAAAAGAGGGTTTTGAGGGCCCAACTTTTAATTAACATTTCTCAAAAATCTGCAACAAAATGACATTAACTGCTTACATGGCTGAAAAGTAAAATAATTTTTTGGGGTGGTGGGTTACCATAGTAGCACGAAAGAGTCGTAACTATATTGTTGCCAGATAAATTTTATGCAACAGTCGTGTATATCATGCATTTTAATTGAGAGCCCCATTGGCAGGTTGGCTTGCTCATAATGGAAGAGGATGTGCAAAGAAAAACACAGCAATTGTTGCATAACAAAACTGTTAATTTACAATCGCAACAGGCATCGACCTAGTCCTCAACGTATCCAGCAGTGTTCAACTGACAGAAACGCCATCTGATCTACAAGGAATCACTCTCTCCCTCTGGATCCGTCCTCATCTGGACTCAGCACATGGCACCATTTTTTACCTGGGGAATGAATCAAACATTCTGTTCGCTATTAGAAAACAAGAAAGCTTAGAGGTGGCTTTAGCGAGGTAAAAATATAAATATATTTAAAGTCAAAACTTTTGTTCCAACACAAAGAGCTGTTTTCTCCTAGTGTTTTTTTAACAGTCAATTCGGTCTTGTTCAATGGACTGACCCAGTAAGAGTTGTCATATGGCTTCTCTGAAGTTTGACGTCTAGCTGTAGGTGAGAACAATTTTTGTCGTGGAACAAGAGTTTTAACTTTAAACGTGTTTACTACCAACACGGTGAACTTTCATTATAGCATAATGTAGCAACATGTACGTCGCAAAACCACACACTAAATTCCTGAAGAGCTGTAATTTTATTCAGTTGATTGTCTGCGGTTCTTTGTTGATAAAATTATCATCTGTCACTGACTGTCAGTCTATGTGTGTACTTTGGCAAAATGAATTACAAAAAGGTAATCATCGGGTATTGTTCAGAACTACAACAATGCTTCACTTTTTTTTAAATTCCAATACACTTCATTTAATGGTCCATTGTTACAAAGTAAGTCTGCAATTTATTCCTGACGTCCTCTACAAGATGATTAATTACAAAAAGTGTTTTTTTAATGAAACAGCACAGTGCTAAGCACAGGAATACCGTTAGACGGTGGTAGATGGCACAGCCTTGTTGTCACCCTGCGTGATGCTGAAAAAGACTGCAAAGTGTACATCGATGGAGTCGAATCCTGGTCTCAAAGTCTGCCCAACTTCGCAAGCACAGTGTTTCCAGCACTAAACACGAACATCGTCCTAGGCGACGCCGTCGGAGGTAAAGTGTTGATACGTAAATTGACATATTCAGCTAAGATTGAATGAATTAATTAGAAGTTTGCTTCCTGGCCAATTTGGCATTTTTCTCTACTATTATAAAAGAACTGTACTTGTAACGAATATCGATAGCTTGGTACATAAGAATTTGATGAAATTATTTTTCAGACCATAGGGATTACGTATGAAGTATCAGCCCTTATATCACTTCTATGAAAGAGAAGAAGAGTAATGGTACATATTAAACTAATGAAACTTTTCCATGTGCATAAAATGTAGATGTATTGTGCATATATTGAATGATAAGGTTAGATTAGTAAGCCAGTAGAAATAGTTTATAGTTATTAAGTGTTTTAATATACATTGGTGTTTGCCATAATTGTACCCGATGCAGTTGTTTTGCAATAATCTTTGACTTCATGGATTGACTAGTGCCTAATGAAAAAGCTACAAATGAACGTTTTAAATAATTAATATCTTCCAATTGTCGGTAGGTATAAGAAAATAAATTATTTCCTAATTAAAAAAAAATTTTCTTCGTATCACAACTGGCTATTAGTAGATATCAAATTGACTTTCCTATCTTGTATCATTAGACACATGGAAAGCATACTGTTTTTTGGTTGAAAAAATGATATGAGTAATAAAATTCAAACACGTCATCCCTATTGTCCAAAAAAGCATGTTTAGCATTTTTTTTTGTACCGGGCTATCGATAGCCAGTACAACCACATTTCTTTTGTAATAAATCAATTGAAAAATAACGTATCCAAATGCCAGTGGGCAAACATTAAGAGTCATACTTAACAACGATGAAAAGGCAATACTTTCAGTACATCATTGTTACAAAGCACATTCATGTTCTATTATTGTTCAGCGGTTGTTTGGTACTAGGTTTGACGTGGAACTTTTTTTCAAAGGCTCTCTTGCTTGTGACATCAGCGCCTTAAGTGTATGGAATGGAGGAGCTCTACCGGAGTCTACAATCCTCCAAATGTCACAGAGTTGCTCCTATGATGACACAGACGCTGTTGTCACATGGACTGATGTCTTGACAAGCACCAGAAACCGCATAACGCAAAGGCTGCCATCAATATGTGACGGTAAAAATGATGATCTTTTTTTATCACTTTTTTTTATTATCGTGATGGTACTTTCGCTAGCTTAATATTTAGCGTTAGCTTGACAGTCTTCTTAAAGAAATTGTTACTCTGTCCTTTACATGTAGACCACAACGACTGCAACCCGAACCCCTGTGGAGACCATGCAGCTGGGTGTTGGGATGACTTTGGGTTCTACACTTGTGTCTGTGAGGCGGGATACACCGGTACCCATTGTGACGTCAACATCAATGACTGTCACGAAGGCTCCTGTAAGAACGGCGGGACATGCGTGGATGGCGTGGCAAACTACACGTGTGTTTGCTCCGATGGGTTTACAGGAAGGCTTTGTGAGAGAGAAATCGGTAGGTTACGAAAAGAATTGACACAAACGCGTGTTCTGTAAATTCTGTAAAATGAACAAAATTTAGCTTGTGTATCATGTTCACATCTTTTATGCAAATAAGGCCCTGATTCGCATGATTTATCTTTAATGATGTTCACCTCTTATTAGCTTAAAATGCCACATCAATAAAATTGCGATCACTCACCACCAAGGTATTGTAATTTTTTTGCGTTGATTACAAAAATGCATGAGATGTTAAATTTACTGTTTATTTCAGATGTTCCTGTTTATTTGCGCTTTTGTTGATTTTAGTTTGCTAACTAAATTCCGAAAGGACAATTGTTATTTACCACATTTATGTTCTTAATCTACACAGTCAATGGTGGTTGGGGACAGTGGACAGACTGGACCCCTTGTAGTGCTACATGCGGAAACGGAACACGCCAGAGATCGAGACAGTGCAACAACCCACCTCCTGAAGAGAACGGCAATGACTGCATTGGACATTTCACAGAGAGCGGAACCTGTAGCGTGCAAAGTTGTCCGTGTATGTAATATATATATATATCAGTTATGAATGTAAGGTCACAGCAAGTAAATTTTATTGATGACATACTCCGTAGACTCCACATCTAATGCGAGCGGGCGGAAACAAAACAAGGCGGGCCCCAAAAAACAAGGTTCTTACATTTTCAAATTTTGACATCATAAACCTTGTTGGACAATAAATGGTACCTATACTGTGCTAAGCTTACTGCAAAATAAAAGTTGTCAATCATTGTACAAATGGTTTGATTCAGTGAACATGACATATAAAAGGAATGAAAATAATCACTGCATCAAAGCAAAAGACAAATCAGAAGCCTTTTGTTTTGTCTTCTCTCTTCATATCTATCTGCCATCCACCCTCCGGCATGGCAACAGACATCTTTGACAAATTTCGACATGTTGACCACTTTCAGAGGGCAACAAAAGTTCTTTTTTCCCCAAGATCAAGCCAAAATTAATGCGCGCGCTGATGTCATCCATAAAAAATTACTTGCTGTGGCCAAAGTGTAGTGACTGGGACCTGGCAGAATCAGTAAATATTCGACCGATAGAGATAGCGATCAGAATTTCTAAACGCGGCGATTCTACCAATACTTTAAACCTTTGGCATGGATTGTGGCAAGTAAAATTTGATAAATTGTATTTACTGTTCATTAAGTCATAATTTCTCTATATGTAGAAAATGATGTACTAGTAAATGCCGTGGAATATCGAAGAAAGAAACGAGTACAAAGGGGATCTATGTTGAGACAGTGCAATACATTCTTACATTCTTCTTGTCTCATGCAGCTTGCCTGGAGCTGAAACAGCCATTCGGTGCCATCATGAACTGTTACCGGAATGACACAGAGGACAGGAACTACTGCCAAATCGACTGCGCTCTTGGATTGGAGTTTTCTGAGACACCCCATCTGCTTTACACCTGCGGGCCAGAGTCACAATATAAATGGAATCACCAAACTGAAAACAACCCATTGGCGATACTTCCATCGTGCGCCCGTACGTACAGCCTGAATGTACTAGTATCTGCCATGTTACGCACGCAAACACGCGCGCACACACACACACACGCGCGCATGCACACACACACACACACACACACACACACACACACGCGCGGACGCACACACACACATACACACACACACTCTCACACACACTCACACAAACACATACACACACGCACACAAATCTATTTATGTATCTAATAATACAATAGCATCCATATCTACAAACACACGCTCAAAGAAACACACACAAAAGCACTCTTTAAAATCGCTTATAAGCATCTCTATAGCCACTTATTGTTACATAATTGATTTGGTTCAACCGGGCATCATTCGTGGAGATGCCTGTGGTGGGTTTTACTTTTCCGAGAATTGTCTTACTTATTTACTGATAGGAAGAGACAAAGTTGAACCTGTCTCATGATATATGGTTGATTATGTAACAAATACATTTCTATTTCTATTTCAAAATACATGTAGATGGCCGAATCCCTTCAAGGCTTTCCATTGACTACAAGATGAAATACCCGGATTTGTACTGCACATCACCTGGAGAAAGCCGACACATCAAGGACGCCATCAAAGAGATAGGAGCACAAAATGTCCAAGACGTAGACTGTGTCAAAAGAAAGACCTGCCATGTAACATTGCAGGTATGAATATTTAGTTTCAAGTTCGTTGATGAAAGGTTATGACATGTCAACATGCAGAAATTACAGGGTTGATATGAAGTGTCGTATACGACGATAATTTGGTATTATATATTATTGTCTATAGGTCCTCCACTGCGACCTCCCAGGAGATAACCTATCACCAGCGTCTCTCGGTATAGTGCTCTTTGGAGATGTGAATGGCACGATCGACCTCGGAGACCTCTACGAGGCGAATGGAAATATGAGTAACAAAGGTACTTTGCCCTTTACCTATCTATACAAGAAAAATATTATAATCTCTTTTTCTCTCTCTCTCTCTTCCTCTTTCTATATATATGTATGTAAAAGAGAGAGAGAGAGAAGAGAGAGTAGAGAGATAGATTCGTTACAGTCGGGTAATTGATTACTTGTTCTACTAACTTGAAGTTTTGGTAAATACGAATATAAAATATAACTTTTATTTTCGTTGACAATATATTGCTTGCAATCTGACATTTCATATTCTACGCAGGGCAAGAGGCAATCACCAGGCTATCCAACACAATCATAGACCTCACTTCTGGAGCCGAAGAAATTAAAAACAAATCGAAGTCCAATGACTTCGCTGTCGTCATTGATGGTCAGAGTTTTGCAGTGGACGCCAATAGAAGTGAGGTCACGCTCAATGCTGATTGCCAACCACCCATGGTAGCAAAAGGGATGCTTTGTGGTAGGTTGCAGTTTCTACCAAAGTCCAGCACGTCAAGTACCCTATAGAAAATCTTATAATACCAAATGTTTAAAGTAAAGGAAAATATGGTTTCAATAAAACAACGATAAGGGCCATATTCTAAGGATGACATTAAATGATCAAAAGATTTTGCCAGACATTCTAAGGATAGAATATTTTTGTTGTTTGTTTTATTTTCTTTTTTTCTTTTTATTCAGTTTACTGTGCACCGGGAACGTACTACCAAAACAAGAAGTGCACCAAATGCCCTAAAGGGTCCTTTCAAGAACTCGAGGGACAGATGTCCTGCATTTCCTGCCCGGAAGGTTTCATAACAGCTGGAGTAGGAGCCGACCATTCCTCCGACTGCTCTTATGGTACAAAATCCAATCATCCTCAGTGAGAACGATAGTAGATGATATTTATCATTTTAACTGTTTATTGTTGTTATTATGTTCTTGCAATTAGCCTTCGGGCATGAATTTGCAATAAACTTTGACTATTAAACTCATCTTAAAATGTTAAAGAATTTATCTTCTAACAAAACTAATTGCGCAGTACGTCTATACACTTGCGCCAACTGCTTACCCGTCTCCTGTTACTGAACCTCACACAGTCACATAAATTATTGTTGAGTCTCTAGGTTCTTATCACAAGGCAACTAGACCGGAACAGTGGGGGGGGGGGGGCAGAAAATTAGGCACAAACTCACCCAGTACGACTCATTAGTCCTCATTAGGTCAAAAAATAAATCTTTTTTATACAACTTAACTGGCCAAGGCATAAAACCATATAATAATATTTGCTTGTATGGCTTTTTACCTTCGCCAAGAAGGTTATGTTTTCAGAGGCATTCGTGTATGTATGTGTGTGTGTGTGTGTGTGTGTGTGTCTGTCTGTCTGTCTGTCTGTCTGTCAACACGATAACATGACAAGGCCTTGATGGATTGTCTTGATACTTGGTAGGTGGGTAGGTCGATGAGATCTGAAATGATTAGATTTTGGACCCCCTAGCGGCTTGTCATGGTACTGCAGCTGAACTTCTGGTTTTGATATCTTATTATCCAGCCATGCTCAGGAGACGAAATTTGGATGGTAGGTAGCGCTTGCGCTGGGGAAGTAGTGACGTGAATTTGGGCACCCTAGCGGCTTGCTCTGGAACTGCAGGGATATCTGTTTGAAAGTATTCAAAAGACGAAAACTCAAGAATTGGTTCACGGATCGTCGTGATTTTTGGTATGTAGGTAGCTTCCGTGATGCTTAATATAATTATGTGACAATTATGCAAATATGGATGTTATTTGCATAATTTAAGGGGAAATTCTATAAATCAGCTGCATTCCACGAAAGGACTATTGAAGCTTGTGATATTGGTAATTGAGAAAGAGAGAAACACAGGCAGATATTGATTATTTCAATGAACACTTAATTTGCATAATTAATGAGAACATTTTATAATTATGTAATGATAACTGCCTGGAATTTTTATACTTGTGGTATTTGAAAGTTAAGAAAGGTGAATATTATTAAACATAATGTATTCAAATCAGGATTTCATTTGCATAATTATGACGAAAGGCTAGAATTGCAAGTACAAGACTGTCTTTTGGTTGGGAATATGATACAGTGGTATACATGTAATTCATGAAAGTGAGGATCCTATTTGTTAAATCGGGGGGGAATAATCTATAATTTGTTAGTCATTACGATTAACATCATTTGGCGAATGTATGAGATCGGGGAACTCTAGTTTTCAATAATGAAGCTGCTCTACTGTTTTAAAAGCTTTTCGCTATCTTCAGCATAACGACATCGGCAGTCATAGAAGGACTACCCTTAGACTGAGGAAATATTTGTAATGGTGTGATGAGCAATAACAGTAGAAAGGCGTATGTTTGCCACTAAATGTTGCTCCGTTTGTGTCGCTGTTATTACATGGACGGACAGACTTCTTGATAAGGGCTGGAACCGTATAGCGCAATCGCTGCGGCGGTAAAATGTTTTTTTTTTATCCTCTTCACTTTTTTTCTTAATTAAACTGCACTACTGTCTTAAAAAATTGTCGCTACCTAGTACCTTCAGGGCAAAGTCATTGGCAGTCATAGCAGGGTTATCTTAAGAAGATTTTGTCATGTTTGTGGGTATATGTTTGGCACAATATCGTCCTAATATGTTAATGGCAGCTAACGTTACTGTCATTGTTGGATATGATCAGAAATGTGTACGTTAGTGTCGTAAAAGCTTTGATGAGTTCTGCCGTAGCGGTCTAATATAAAATCTCACGAGCACATAATTATAGGTTGTGTGAAATACCTTGTTATAAATCACAAATTAATTCTTGTTCATTGATTTTTTATAGAACATCCGGAGATACAACCGGAGACGGAGCAGGCTCCCGTCATGACCACAGGTGGTTCACAGTTCACAATCACAACCAAGCCGTCTTCGGATCCAGACAACTTTGGGGAAACCAAAGGTTATATTAAGACTTGTAAATTTCACCTATGATGTAATTATAGTATCTTTATCATATTTGACAAAATATGTATACCCTTATTCAAAAGAAAGTCCAAAAGTTTGGTGCCGCTGGTAACTCCTATTTTCTCTTACTTAATCTATCAGTTTTTATTTTCAGTATCCATATAGAGTAAGCTTCTGATAAACCGATTCAATAAACAAATCTCGTTATTTGGCGCATATGTCTGATTCAGCAGAAAAATTGAAATGGCAAAATTTTGATTTGTAAAATACTTAATAGTACACTAGATGCCAGTTTTAATTAAAAGAAAAAAATTGCGAAATTGAATGAACTATATTGTGTTCTCTGCCATACTATCGTGCGTATAGACCAAATTGAAGGCATTGCCCAGGTCACCCTAAAGTTACCCCAGAGAAACCAGACTTACATGTACATTGTATATTTATATTCCAGTGAACGGCCATGCATTTTAACGTTTGCATAAACACGTTTCAACATTTAAGTTAAAATCATGTTTGTTTTCTAACTAGATGACTCAGTGGACGATACCAGTACTACTATTGCCGTCGCTGTTGTGATCCCGATCGTGCTGGTGGCCGTTATTGGAGTAATCGTTGTTGGAGTATACATGTACAGGCGTAAAAGGTAAGGTTTCGTTTTATAGTTATCAAGAGGCTATGATATTCCTATAATTTTTAAGGAATTACTTTAAATTTCTTTCTGATGGGTCTGAGGAAACTGATATAGAAAATAAATGATGGCTAAATTTTTTAAATGATTAAATGTTACGATTTCATTTCTCTTAGGTTGGTTATTCTATTTGTGTTCACTTTAAGTAATTCTAAAGTGGAAGGGAGAAATATTTTATGGATATCGACAATTTTATTGCTTTCATTCTTTTTATTCGACCTTTGTCTGAGGTAATTTGTTGAACTGAGCCATTCTGACATTTTTCATTGGTGTAAATAATTGCCACTTTATAATAGGTGTTAGAAAGAGCCATTCTCACACAAGGAAACATACATTCCTTCACATGTGCGATATATTCAACTACAGTTACAAGATTTTCATTAAATGTACAATAAAGGTTATGAAAGAAAATCATGAATTTCTAGTTATTACTGCTATATTTTGTAAACAAAACTCGCAGACTTAAAAGCTGGATATATCTTATTTACTTGTTCGTTGAAATTTAACCCGTCCCTGTTCCCTAGCAGTGGTCGAACTGATTCCAACCCTCGCAAAGACAAACGACTACTGCGCAATGACATTCCCAAGCGCCATTTTGATGAAGGCATCGCCATGCAAGCGATGTAGGGCAGGCAGGAGAATGGGGCGAAGACTAAAAGCTGTGGAAGGGAGACGGTAGACTGTAAAATGATTGATATTCTTCTATATCCATTTGAAATCGCTATTTGCATTACTTTCTTTGGAGCCTCGATCGAGATGATTCAGTGTAATATGTTTCCCACACTGACAGGTGTAATATTTGTATCTTAACAGTAGAAAGCTATCTTTCGTAGTTTGATTAAATTGTAGTAGTAACTTTATATACCATTTACCAATATGAAACTAAAGCTATCAAACTGGTAAACAAGTGTATAGAATAGAGACCACAAACCTTACAAGGTAGTATTTTGCCTTTTCAGTTGCAGATTCTAATAAGAGTTTGATATTTCATGTGATCAATGTCTGTAAATATTAAAAACAGACGATTGAATAATCTGTAGGCATAGAACTAATACAACTCATAAGGCAGGAAAGCGTAATATTGATAAAGATGCTGCTACATAGTTAAAACTGTAGCACATTTATAGTGTGGATATTTGTGATATGGTTATGGTATTGGCACGCATGTAGAACATTTGGAAACAAACCATTCTGGAGAATTATACAGTGAAAAGGTAAAAAAAGCAGTCATTAGTTATCTGATGTTAAGTAGCATATAGTGCAGTGAGTGCAATACGGCTTCGTTACAGTTTGCGTAAGAACTTAGCATTTTACTGTTTTATCATTGGTGTGAAATAAAGACTTAAATAAAGTGCTTATCAATACAGTATGTCTCTGTTGGCTATTAATAACCTCCCCATTGCCTATAAAGATCAGTGTTAGATAGACGACAGCCCTTTTTAGACTTTGCACAGAGATGTAGATTAGCCACCTAACATAAACCTTCCACAAAAAGTTCGCAAATTTGAATTCTGTTGATCAGGTCTGCATTGTCACTTTTAAATTGCATTTCATTATATGTTGTAAACATTTTAGAACGTTTATGACTGGCTTGTGACATCAGAAATTTTATGATATTTTTTCAGTGTTAAAATGTGGCAGAGACCTTATTTAATATAACATATACTTGAAACCTGTAAAAAAATCTACAAGGAAAAGAGAGCTAGAGTGAAAACCTAACAGCACTTTGCTTTAAACGTACACAGAGGGTGGGCTCATCTGCTGAACGCCACTATGCATATGAACGATACGATACCATTGGATTTCGCATGTTCTGAAAAATCACCTCCGAAGAGGCTCTGGCCTGTGTGTCGTCCTCCTTAGTACATGTCAGCTACCGACAATAGGGAGCCGGCGGTAACTACGGAGGACGGCACCCAGGCTGCCGAAGATCCATGAAACTCAGGACAGTGCCGACTCCTAAATGCCGCAAACGGCCAGCATGTGCATCATCATCGGTCAGCTGCGGCGCAGGCGACAGCAAGGTCCCTCCACTGCCCCTTGTCGCTGCTTCTCTGTTAGCTGATTGTACTCGTCTCCCAGCAGTTGTTGGACGTACTTGAAGTAGGGGGTATGCTGTCGGCCTCGTCTACGTCGAGCATGTGTCGGCTTGTCGTAAAACAACCATAAACTATTGCTACCAAAAATTCACCTACTTTGTATTCCTGTAGTTTAGCAGCATTTTTGGCTGGGATGTTTTTCGCCCGCGCGCACTAGTTTGGGGGTCTTCAAATGGTATATTGTCCATTAAACTAAGACCTACGCTTTACGTCACATCACCTTTTGATTAGTCTAAGCAATAATATAAATGCTTTTTTTAAATTATTTATTTGAAAATCCATATCTCTTCATACTGATTATAAGATCCGCTTAGGTGATCTAGTAATCCGCTTAGGATTATAAATGTCCTGATTTGATTGATTTGATTTATTTAAATTGCAACAATGCAACACGTGGGACACCGGCAGCCGTTGCTGTATCCCACACATAGAAACAAATACAGAACAGACAATACTCATTTTCACTTGAGTTAAGTCGTGTAAAGTGCCTTTCCCAAGGGCACACGATATCGGTGGCATGTCAGGACTCGAACATAGGACCTCTTGGTTCCGTATCGACACTCTTAACCCTAAACAGTACACCTGGGGTCCGCGCGGACCCCAGCACTATATATTCTGTAATATCTTTTTTGTTTCAGAAGATTTTTTTCTGAAATATTACGTAATTGTCACCCACAAAGTTGTCTCTCAATACAGTGCAGAAAACTCCGTTTCTACCATTTATAAAAAAAAATTATATCTGATTTTCTTTTGGGGTCCGCGCGGACCCCAGCCGGCTTTCGATCATAATGGATACACTGGCGTTCTTATACATTACCTT
The DNA here is from genome assembly GCF_001625305.1 of Branchiostoma belcheri. NCBI lineage: Eukaryota > Metazoa > Chordata > Leptocardii > Amphioxiformes > Branchiostomatidae > Branchiostoma > Branchiostoma belcheri. The sequence continues at coordinate 343,631 of NW_017802714.1, forward strand.
ATTTCCGTTTTTATATGTTTTTATGCACTCATCGTATGTCTACCAAGTTTTCAGAGAATGGTGTAGTAATAGAATTAAATTTTACTAACTTTATTGTAATTATGACGTCATATGGCGTCAGAGCTAATAATATAGTCCGCCATATTGGATTTTGACCAATGACGTCATATTCTATTCATATTCTATGCATATTAAATGATTTAACTTATATTTAATTATGTAAGATGTTATTAATATTGGAAAAGAAGTGCAATTTCATATAAAACTCAGAAAATTTTTAAGTTTAAACCAAAATTACTTCTATTTTCAAAAAAACTGCCTGCTAGAAACCCGTTGCCATGGCAACACAAAAAACATCAACTTACTAGTATTAAACTAAAATGAACTTTTTTCCAGAGACATTTTAGGAAAGGTCTCCAAATTTGATACTTCTAGCGCAAGTCGTTTAGCCGCTATCTGAGATCAAAGTTGGGCCTCAAAAGCCCCTTCAGTCTGAAATGGGTTTAAAAATCGGGTATTTCTTCTTGTTTTCTTTTCTTTACCAAAAAATAGAAGTTCAAAATGTATGATTTTTGTATATAATGTGGACACAGAGGTTCCCACATCAGTTTGCAGAACAATTGAGCTGGTAGTATGTTGATAATTTCTACAAATTAGCAAAAAACGGTTCTGGGGTCCGCGCGGACCCCAGGTTTACAGATTAATCAGTCCGGGAAGGTGTTCTGTTAAGGGTTAATAGCAGTTTAAGGCATTGGTGGCTATAACCAACACCTGTCGGTCTCCAGTGTCAGTGATCTAGTCTTACTAATAAGTGTTATGACAATAATTATGGGTTCACCACACCACGAAGTGGTGGTGAACCCATATTGCTTTTTCTTATGTTTCTCCTCCTCCTCCTCCTCCTCCTCCTCCTCCTCCTCCTTCTTCTTCTCCTGCCATTTTTATTTCACTGAAGTATGGAGTGAAATACTGTTTTTACTGATGATTCTTCTTCTTCTCCTTCTCCTCCTGCCACATCTTTAAATTGATTCAACTCCTTCATTTTTGGGCGAAATTACCTGGAATTTCGTATAGAGGTAGAGTGGGTAAATACCCCTAGGCGTTTTTTGAATTTTTTTGATACAAGAATTTTTTTTTACAATCGTTTTATTTGCTTTTTTAGCGGTCCCCATAGGAAAGTACTGTGGGGGCGTACGCGCGTGACGTAATAAGAAAGGAATTCGGCGGTATGCCCATATATGGGCATGCAAGCATGAACCTGATGCAGACCAATCTATTCTTCTTGCTGATTGGCTGTTGGATTTGATTGGATTAACTCAATTAACACCTGTTCAAAGCCATTCCATTTTGACAGTATGAACTCAAGTGTTTTGGTAGGTACAGCACAGGCCACGAAATACGCATCGATTTTCGAGGGACGTTCTGCGGGAGAGTGCAGGACGCTGTGCGGGACTTCCCTCGGGAGAGTGCGGGACGTCCTCCGGGAGAGTGCGATACGTTCTGCGGGAGAGTGCGGTACGTCCAGCGGGAGAGTGCGGTACGTTCTGCGGGAGCCAGACATTTTGCTCTTCTCTGTTGGAACAACGCAAGTTGGAGGTCAATGACCTGCGCCCGGCGTGTAAACAAAAAAGTTACGCGGTACGCAATGTGTATCGTCGGCGCGCGCGCCACGGTATCAACAATTTTCCGCAATCTTTACCAACTAGTATTATCTAGGTTCTGTTATCGATCTCCGAAGAATCACCAAAATTGTAGAGTGTACAGGCGTTCGTTTGTTGTTGCTGAGAACATCGCGAGACGGCTTCCTGGCGAGCGTCGAGGGCTTGCATGCCCGACAGTTTTCGAAGATTGGACAGGGAGCGGCTAGTAGGAGCCGGCGGCTTCTACTAGCCGGGTTGATAGTTAAGTAACATCAAGGTGGTTCAAAAGCAAACCTGATAAAGAAGGAAACCCCGTAGTTAATAGTTGAAAGTCTTGGTGCCTTGAAGCGATCGATACCGCCATGCTGTTTACTTTTTATGACATACAATGCAGTGAGTGATGTGTATCGCACCGAGTTAGCTCGGTTGGAAACGCGCAAGGCGGCAATCCCAGGCATTGCAAGTTCGAACCCCAGTGCATCGGACATTAATTAACTATCAAATTTTTAACAATTTTATCATTTTTAACAATTTTATCAGTTTTAACAATTTTATCAGTTTTAACAATTTTAACAATTCTGCATTTTAACAATTTCAACTATTTTTATTTTCTTTTCGTTGTTTTGCTTTTAACATTCAAAAACTGATTGTTCTTACTCAAGAATGTCAATAACTTAGAATGTTAGTCTTTTGTATTTTTCCAACATACAAACTAAAATCACTTTGATGTTGTCACAAAAGTATGGAGCTGACAAGAGAGAAGGAGTACGGCACTGTGCCAGTGTGAAGAATCTACAGAGGTATTACCAGTCACTAGTAGCAAGAGATAGAGCACATTGAATGATGACGATGAGGACGAATCATATGAAGTACTATCATAGCTAGTACAGAAATTCTACTGCTTTACTTTACTTTCCTTCACTCTGTACATGCAATTAGCTCACTGGCATGATTTTAAAAATAAAGGTTATGATAATCATATTATATGTATAGCTTATTCAATGTATGGCTTCATAGTTTATGTGATTGTTAATAAGGCCATGTTGATTTGATTGTATGGATGGCATCTGTGTGCGCATCGGTTTTCGTTAGTTTAAAGCTAAGTTTACGACAATGATACAAAACATCTGGAAACTAAGCAAACATACTCTGTAAATTGATTACTGTAATTCCCAATTTTTTTCACTGTACCGCAACGTAACGCAAGCGGGAGGTCTATGTTCACGGTTTCACTGTCACCTCTGTACCGTGAACTTATCATTACAGTTAGGAAATAATTCCTGGACTTTCTTTTTCCTGCAACTGTCACCACCGTGAATATATAGTTCCGTGAACATGTCCATGTTTCTCAGACCGTGAAAATTTTGCTACCGTTAGTAGTAGTTGCAATTTCGTCATTAGTAGTATTTAGATACTAGTACCTGCAATATATAACTTTGAGATTGAGATAAGTGTAAAGTAAAGCTGTCGAGATTTAACGTGCTTGTCGTCGTATCTTTGTAAAAAAAAGGGAGATAATGGCCAAGTGCCATTTTTGTAAATATCTGTCGAGATTCAAAAAGCTTGTCCTTGTATAATTGCAGTATGATTTATTCAGAATCTTCTATTTTTGTATGGGGAGGGAGATGGAGTGAAATATTACATTTGCTCCGAAGCAAATGTTGGCCTTTCTAAATGGATTCAGCTTCTTCATTTTAGGGCCTAAGGTCCTGAAATTTGGTATGGAGGTACAGTGGGCAAATACCCCTAGGCGTTTTTTAAATTTTTGTGATACAGGCTTTTAGAATGGTTTTATTTGAGTTTTTTGGCTGTGTTATAGCAAATGTATTACTGTGTTACTGTGCCGTGTTTACCACGTCTGGGCATGAGTCATCACAATGGAATGCAGGGCATCAACCAATAGGCATGCAGCTTTCCTCTATACTTCTTGCTGATTGGCTGTTGGGATTTAACTTGATTAACACCTGCACAGAAGCATTTCCATACTGACAGTATGTCTTTATTCAAGTGTTTTGGTAGGTATTTCAAGCTTTTCTGCTCCAGCATTGGAATGCGGGGCATTGTAACTTTTTTTTATTTTGAAAATCAACAGTTTGCATTATGCAATTAAAAATCCTAACCAATAAAGTAGGGAATAGCTATCCAACTGTTGTTTTAGTTGTATGTTACTTCATATTATAGTTATATCAATGTAAATCATTGTTTTCCCTTGTGTTTCTCATTCTTTCCCTGCCATGTCGTAAAATGTGGTGAACCCATCGCTGTATTTGCTCCAAAGCAAATATTGGCCTTTCTAGTTCATCATAATTTAAATGCTAATTCTGATTTCTTTAATATGTTTTCTCTTCGGCTTCTTTTTGGCAGTGTAAGACCTAAAACATTACTCTGTAATGTGGGTCAGTGTTGTTACGAGGAAAACAGTATGTTTCAGAAGACGTGGAAAATTTGGTAGCTTCTTTTATTACAACACCTGACTTCTCTTGTAATCAAAGAATGGGTAGTTTGAAATAGAATTATTTCGTTAGTCATAATATTTGACATATTTCTTTGCCAGCGGAAAACTAAACACCCGCTGAAATAAAACATATTTCGTTATCCGTAATATTTGATGCACAATTTTACAGGTTTTTATGTTTTACCACACTACTGCAGTAGAAACTCATCAACACTAACCCCATACGAGTTCAAGAGTAGACTTCTTGTGTTGCTGCATTACTACTATCCAGGAGTCCATCTCTTGTTATTCAACTACTACCGTCCAGGAGTAGACTTTTTGTGTTGCTACACTGCTACTGTCCAGGAATAAAGTTCCTGTGTTACTGCACTACCACTATTCAGAAGTAGACTTCTTGTGTTACTGCACTACTACTGTCCCGGATTAGGCTTGATCCTGATCTGTTATTCTGTGCATTACTACTGTCCGGGAGTAGACGTCTTATGTCATTACCCCACTCCTGTCGTGGAGTTCACTTCTTTTGCTACTACTGTACAGGTAGGCGTAGACTTCTTAACTGTAATATTCCTGTGTAACTGTAATATTCCTGTCCAGAAGTAGACGTCCTGTGTTACTACACTACTAATGTCCAGGAGTAGACTTCTTGGGTCCATACACTAAAACTGTCCAGGAAAAGACTTCTTGTGTAACTGTAACATTCCTGTCCAGGAGTAGACGTCCTGTACCAGTACACTACTTCTGCCCTGGAGTAAACTTCATGTGTGTCTCCACCACTTCTGTCCCAGGGTTAGATTTCATATCAACACAGTTGGTTAAGCTGTTGAGCTGCTGTTCAACCTCACTGTCCCACACCTCCACATACGTGGTTTCGTCCACCACTAGCAGCTGGTAGGTGAAGATGATGAGGTAAGACGAGTCCAGTGGCAGGAGACGGGGAGGGTGACATCCACACGGGCCTTGTGAGGACATCACCGGGACAATCAGGTTACCTGCTGGCAGCTCGGAGATCGGCAAATGAAGGCTTTCCTCAACACTCAGGGTCACCCAAGACTCGTCTGCAGCAACCTCCAAGACTTTGGTCTTCAGAGCTGAAAAGAGAATTTGTTTTCGGAATAATATGTTGTACACGACTATAATCAACATGAAGGGTATACTTGGAGCGGGGGTATCAGAATATTGTTGCTGTATAATACAACTGCTGCCTCGGCAAAACTCAATGCTAAATTGCCACATATTTTCATTGTTCTATGTAACTACGCAATAAATGAATTCTATGTACGTAGCTCAGACAGATATATGCACAAAATTGGATGTACACTATGCAGATAGGAATGGATTAATTTGCATAATGAGAATTTTAATGTTAGATAAGGGCTTTAAGACATGCAACATGTGTGATGGTATGTGGAACATTAACAGATATCAATTACACAAATAAGGGCGTCATCTGGATTATTAATACGGAAATTCTATAATTTCTTATCAGTAAATGAGGGAATTTTATAAACTTGTTGTTTGTGTAAGGTAGGTAAAACTGAGCATCATTATGGGTAAATAATGCCAATGTGAAGCCTGTGTTTGTAATTACATGAAATTCTAAGCTTATATAACTATCCATACCGTGTGATCCGAGGAGGGTGGAAAAACGACAAGCTGTGTTTAGCTGCATCACTGTTTCACATGTCGGGCAGCGCACTGTAAGAGGTAACCATACAGACATGCTGCCACATTTATTGGTATGGTCTATCTTGTCTTGGAGGAGTATTGAATTCGAGGAGCAAATCACCATTTTTTACATGATTAAGTGTGAATAATTACTGCTCATTATCATAATTCATGCCCCTCACACAAGATGCCTCCAGGCAGCCATGTTGATGACCTTTGACTCAAGGTCCATAGGCAACTAGGTCTTGGGTCACAATCTTTGAGTTTTCTGATTCAATTTGTTCATGTAATTCAGGGGGCAACATAAAACTTAAGGGAACTTATTACCTGGAAGAAATATTGAGGACAACAGAAGACTCACATGTTTTAAAAAAATGCTAGGGTCAGTTTTGATCCCACTGGACCAGATAAAACCTTTCTAGAATAACTCAATCAAACTCAGTAAAACGTATAATAAAGTATAAGACCTATATACAAACAAACTCAAAAGAATAATTTTGTTTTCGACAAGAAATGTAAAAACGGCACATATTTATATGCGCCTGGGTTAGTTTTGACCCCATACGGTGGTTTGAGGGTTAATATTGTAAGTGTATGAATAAACATAAATTGCATATTTTACTGGCAGAGACTTCGATTGGAGTTTCTGTTAACAGAGACTCAAACTGCCAACGGGGATATCTATCCATTCTACCAGATTCTTACCCAGACATATACCCATTTACCTGGGCACGTCTGTAGACACTGATCCCTGGACAGGAAGTTGTTTTCGTTGCCCCCACAACCCGTGTAGACGAACGGTAGACATTCCCCACTGTCGGGATGGTAGGTCCAGCGGGCAAGACCGAGACTGCAGTTTCCAGGGACTGCAGTAGGCAGGCTGCACACTACAGATGCTGCAGTAATATCATCAATCGGGGAACAATTTGATACAATCTGAATTGTTCAATGACACAATTTGCAATCTAAGGATGCTGTGTTGTTAAAGGCATCCAATACAGTATCAGGGTGGCAAACTGGATTTTTAAAGTCAATTCTCTGGTCATTATCCTAATGTAGTCCTATTCCAAAGCATACTAATATCTGTGAGCCAAAGATGCGACAGGCTGACCATTAAAATAAATAGATCCCTCACATAGCTTGTTTTGGGGCTATTTTGAACGCTTCTAGTATTGAATGATGACGAAAAGGTGCTAAGGCATGGCGGTGGCATTTAAATGACAGTGATGTCAATATCAGACAAATTTCCTCATCCAGAATATTTTTCCCGTGACATTGCAGTGGAAGTCTTTAAGGTTTTGTACTATCTCTTCCCAGCTCCAAAAATCCCTAATTCGGCTTTCTTACCAGTTTGTCTGACTATACACAGAATCAATCCTAGACACCATTCATATCAGGCCACTCCTATCAAATATGATGCGCATTGTCGTCAAGTCGCTTGTGTATAGTATGTACCTTAGAAAATGCAATATAAAGTGCACATTTCGCAACGGGTCATGCATGGCTTACTTTTTTTCTATTACAAGCTCCAAAACGGAAGTCTTACCGTCACAGGCAGCATCACACTGGTCCTGAGAGTCAAACCCCTGAGGTCCTGTCATGCACAGTCCAGCAGGAACGAGCTCGCAGCTGGCTTTATCATTGTCCATGTAGTACTGATGGGTGCATTGTGTCAGGTCATCATCTGGAACGGCTACTGGTGTATCATAGCATAGACCGGCTGCAAGACCAGGCACGGTGGTAGCAGCAGTTAGCATTATGAGATCATTATGAAGCAAACCTCTCCATTGAACGCTTGAGAAGCGGTCACGGCGGAAGTGTAGTTTTCGAGGTTAAATAAAGGTAAACAAAAAAATTCCAAACAAGAAACTGGCCTCTTTGAGACTTCTTTTGCACGAGGTATTAAAACCCTTGTCCTGCTGTGCGCAACATATGTCGCGCGGCACATACAGTACCATCTATATAACACCCTGTATAGGTACGATTTGGGGGTATTTCTCGTGCAACGCATCACACCGCAGCGAAACGCAACGAATGCAGAAGTAACTATGCCACTGCAGGGCAAAAAAAATTGGGGGTCTATGATCTAATTAAGACATAAAATTATTGAAAAATATTGTGCCAGGAATGCCAGCAGGACAAGAGTTAAAGAGGTCATCTACATCAGATAATTACAACATCTCTCAACAAAGACGGGGGGTGCCACAGACTTCTGCACGTGTGTCATCTGCATAACATGCCGTCAAAGAAGCGATGGATTGCTTATTCCTCGACAAAGACTGGAGTTGTAGAGTCGAAAACTTCTTGTGTTGGAAATTACAATGTACCTTACGTGACACCATATTGCAGAGATGAGGATAAGAATCAATGATGAAAACAGAGGTGTCTGATATGAAGTGTTCATGCCGTGTAGGATTTCATTCTACGAATTTAATTTCGTTGCTTTGTATTTTGAAGAAATGGAACCAGCATGTGATGTAATACTTAAAACATTTCGTGTTTTTTTTTAAATGTATGTAGTAATGTATTGCTTCTACCTTTTTCACAGAAGCCTGTATGAACCACTCCGATGTCCTGACCCGTTGAGCAGGATGTGACTTCCATCTGACATTCATTTCCATACGACTCCGCGTCTGAGCCACAGACTGGTTCTGGTCCCACCGAGCAGTCTGCAGCTGTCTTACAGACACAGGTCGGCGTCCCGTCATCAAGAACACATTTCTCCCCTTTCCCACAGGCGTGATTTTCACAGTGACCTTGGATAAGGAAATCAGGAAATTAATTTTTAACGAGTTTACTTGGCCGTGCAAGGCAATACTGACCATTTCGTTGCCCAGAAATAACGCTCACTGATGCAACATCTCTTCTCCCTAAGTCAGGAACATCAAGCTTGAATAACTGACTCAATTTGCTTAATTGTAGTTACTTGACGATGTATATATGTAACGTTATCTGTATCCCATTCTTTTGTTGTGACCTGTACGTAACCCAGTGGGTATGTGTGTACAATAAATGTATTCATTCATTCATTCATTCATTCATTCATTCATTCATTCATTCATTCATTCATTCATTCATTCATTCATTCATTCATTCATTCATTCATTCATTCATTCATTCATTCATTAAATACGAGGAGCAGGGTTTGGGAAAATTGTCTGTAGCCCAAGTATGCTGTTTTTTATTGTACATGCCCTTCCATTGCCAGCTGATTTTGTCATTAACATGAAAATATATTCGTACATATTAGAGACAATATACGTGATGTATTAGCTTGCAAATAATTTATTCCGGTTATTCTTATATATCTCCAGTTACGGTCATATGTCCATGAAACCCTTGCCAGCATGTTTTTCTAGTGTTGGTTTGGGATTTTGTTTGTAAATGTAGAGCATAAAGCCCTCTTTACATTGTGTTTAAAGCTACGTCGATGCTACGTCGGGGCGGCAAAACTGGATTTTCAAGGTCAATTTTTTTTTATTATTATTTTAATAAAAAGAGTTGAAACTATCCTATCCCATTGCATACTGGTACCTGTGAGGCACACATACGATGCTTTGTATACACCGTAGGCTGGTTCTAGGTATTTGTGGTTGGTACCCCAAAATAAACAAAATGCCTCACGTAGCTTGTTTGGGGGCTATTTCAAAAGCAAGTATGAAACGATGACGAAGGTGTTTTTGAGAAGTGGCAGTAAGTATCAATATCATACAGATTACCTCTTCCAGAATATTTTATTTTTGTCTTCCACCCTGAAATTGCATAGGATGCCTATAATCTACAATGTATACGTAGGGAAAGTACATACTGATACAGTCCGGAACATTGCTGCTCCAGGTACCGTCATCTTTACACACCAGGTCCGCGTCTGAGCTGAGGTTATAACCGTTCTCACACCAGAATGAGACTTCGGTCCCCAGCAGGAAAGACGTAGGAGTCATCCCGCCGTGTGCAGGGGCACTCACCTCACTGCACCTGTACACTGGGATGTAAGACACGCGTAGGTTATAAAAATCATATTTCACTCCATACAACAGAGACTCAATAACCATGGGAGTGAAATATACTGCTTTCCTCCGTGTTTCTTTTCCTCCTCCTCCTCCTTATTCTACCATTTCGTTAAACGACTCATCTTTTTTTTATTAATGGAGATAGTTTGGCAAATATCCATGTTATTTCTATCTTATTTTTGATAAAGGCCAAATAAAATTATTTTATTGTTTTTTTTCAGACAACAAATGTACATTTTGGGCTCTGTAAGTTTAGAGAAATTAGGATGAAATGTAGACATTCAAATAGAAAACTCATTTCGGGATATGTGTATGTACACCGTGTTATTCAGTAGCCTGGTATCCATCTTATCGTCTTGTCGTGGTTGGGGCATAGTAGTTAGGGCAGGCTCTAATAGTTTTCCCCCGCCTAGAACAACAGGGGGTCCGGTAGGAGTGTTACGCTAATAGAGATGGCACGCCGGGGGAGGTGATTTTCCCCACCACGTGGTGGAGCTAATCAATCTCTCAACATGAAATATCTCCCGGGAAAAGTAGCTGAAGCGGGCGGAAAAGACCTCCTCCAGCCCCGAGGAAAACCAGCCCAAGGCACGATAAGATACCAGGCTAGTCATTCAGTCGATTCAAATGATAACAGATACAAGTAAATGTTACCTTGACAAGTTGGCTGTTCTCCTGTCCATTCTCCTGTGGCCTGACACTGTCTGGTGCTGTTCCCCACCAGTCGGTACTGCTCATGGCACGAGTAGGTCACCTGACTCCCCACCGTGTGACTCCAGCTCGTCACAGTCCCGTTTTGAGGCGGCAGAAGCCGGCTGCACGAATCTGTACAGACAGACAGACAGACCGTCACCGACGCGCATTTCCGTCTCGTAAATGCGTTCCGGTCGTTGCGGTCATTCCAAAAGATAATACTAATTCGAAATGGGATGTATCTGCATTTCCAAACGCGGTCCATTCCAAAATATGCTTGGGAATGACACGAATGTGGTGTTCCAAAAAAACGTAATCCATTCCAAAACATGACTTTCATGTCTTAGTTATAACCTTAACCCTAATCTAAACACATACTCATACAGAAAACTCTAAGCAGATCTAGACACGCAGACAAACAAGGCTTACTTGGTAGGCATAAGACAGAGTCCCTGATGATCCAATGTATGCAATACTCTAGATAAGCGTAGTCGGCCACGTTATGGAATATTCCAAATCATGGTCCAGCTGCGCCATGATTTGGAAAGCAACGAAGTGGAATGTTGTGTTCCATAACGTGGTCCATTCCAAAACGGAATAACGTTTTGGAATACTACAGTCCAGTCCGTACATGCTATCATAAAAGAAAATTAACGGCTCTTGGTGAGCTGATGTTGACACATTGGCGCACCAAATCCGTAGGGTCTTTTTGGCACACTGTTAGACGGATTAGCCTAAGAGGCTCGGTGGGCGTCACTCCACCGTACAGGTGGTGAAGTCGTGTAAAGTGCCTTTCCAAAGGGCAGAATGTCGGGCCAAGGTGAGTATCGAACCCGGGATCCATTGGTTCCGAGTCCAACGCTCTAACCATTGCACCGACGCCTCGCCATATGCTATCATAAATCCAGACCAACTTACTGAGAACCCGCACCTCCACAGCGACCCCCTGGTGGTCCGGGCTGCCTGCCTGGCAGGTGTAGTTCCCGGCGTGCTGTTTGGAGATGGACGGGAGGAACAGACGCTTTTGATTCCCGTCATCCACGAAGTACTGATCAAAAAAGCCCATCGAGGTGCTAAACATATCAATGTGAAAGTAGTTGAGCATTAAAGGTACATGTATTTTGAAAGTGGACAGTGCATGTGATGACGCCTTTCATAAAGCTGTGCATTCATTAAGCCCCTGTTACACATAGCCGAATATGGCCACCCGAACACTGCCGAACTCTCCCGAAACATAATGTCGGGAGCAAGGTGACTGAGGTTGGCTATTGTTCTGCTGCGCCGGCTGAATGTTAATAACATTCTGGTGTGGACGGGAGGTTAGGGCCTGTTCGGCTTTTAGTTGGCAGGTGTCCGTGAGTAGGTCAGCAGTATTTGGGGCGTGTTCGGGGGGTCAAATTTGACTGTCATGATGTCTTGTATGTGGGTAAATGTCGGCAAAAGAAATGGGCCTCCTAGCGTATTGTTATGACACTGCAGTGGAACCTTGTATCTTTTGATCTGAAGATGGCAAGGTCACTAAACTGAAAAGGTGCCTGGTTGCCACGTGTTATGGACTGTTGCATTTAGATTAACAAACAAACAAACAGACAAACAAAAAAACAAGGTAGTATAGGTAGCTCTTGGGCTGACAAAATAGTGACATAAGTGTGGCCCCCTAAAACCTATTTCTGCAAGTGCATGAGTTTTTCCATTGATTCTCGTTACCATTCATCTCGTTACCATACATATCGTGATCTATCAAAGACCAAATGACACCAAAAAAAGTCTGTAAAATACATACAAATATCGAAAGTCTGCATAAAATAAAGTCACTTGAAGTTTGTTCCAATCATGATGACTAAGAAATTGAGTTTGTACGGCCTTTTGAAAGTGAATTTTTGGAGACTATCCAGCAAGGTTCCCAATCGCCCGCCTCAGGCATCTCTATTTGAATCTCTGTTTTTATTTTTGCATTTCTGTGCTTTTTCCTGGCTAACATCACAAGGTGACATCAGCTCAGGAAAAAAATACCAAAATCCAAATATAAAGTGTTACAGAGTGTTGCATACCTAAACCCAATTTTAGGTTCAGGTCCGGATTCAAGTCCAGAGGTTTAGGTTCAGTTCCGGATATGTAAGTCCGGACCTAAACCCATGGCATATACAAAATTGCATGTTGGCAACCTTGCAATGTTGTCTGGGTGAAACTTTGGCCACATAACATGGAGGCCGGTACTTGACGATGCCCGATGGCAATGTTTTCTTCAGTTTGCAGCAAAGAGTTTGCAATCTACGGAAGGTTTTAGGTGGTTTGGAAAGTCTTTTATGGTAATAAGTCCGGACTCGGTTCTTGACTTTTAGGTTTTTTTGGACTTGAACCTAAACATTCTTACAAGTCCGGATCCAAGTCCAGTGAACCGGTATGCATCACACTCATTCTAACAGGAGAACCGTTCATATTTATTGTAAATGTGTCTGTCGGCAATATGTCAACTACAATCACATAAGGTCATATTTTGGTGTCATGAGCACTTTAAAGTAAGTACAGGACCTGTGGTTGCTAGAGCTGGCTTGGCTGTTCCATGGTTGCCACCTCCATGAGAGTTCCAGGATGCGCAGGTTCCCCTCAGACGTCAGTGTACAGTCCAACACCAGGTCCGCTCCAGTGTACACCTCTATCACGTCTCCGTCTACATGCGGCCTCAGGCCGTGCTGCAGCTGGAAAGTCAACTCTAAAACAAACACAACAAGAATTCGGAGGTCTCATACCTCCATGCATGAAATATATGAGTTTTGTAAATGTTTTTTTTATTTTTCTCATTGACTATTGAAATAAGGTCGTAATTAGCATAATCTAGTTTAATTTATGGTTCTCTAAATTCAAATGACAATATTTTTCGTGTAAAATTCCTCCCCTTTGTCATACATTTCAACATGTCCTCATTAATTATGCAAATGACCTCTACATTAACATAATATATACATCGTGGTGTTAACCTTTAAGAAACCTACACATGTTACAATGTACAATTCCCATCATTCAACAATAAGGAGTCAAAGAATTTTTACATGAATTATGCAAATTAGGTCATAGTTTGCATAATTGGTGTCTGTTGATGTTCCGCCTGCCACAGATTGTTAGTACATTGTATGTTCGTACCATTGGGTCTAAATGCGGTAAGTTAGCTACAAGCTACATGTGAGTTATTCATTCATTTATTCATTCATTCATTCATTCACAAGAGAGTAACGGGAAAACTATGGTATCTTTTATATTATATATTATACTTATGATTTACATGCTTCTTCTCTCTTCTGTATTTGTAGACGGATTTAGTTTTCTGATGGTAAAACTGTTTCAAATAATGTGTTTCTGTCGGTCTCATAGTGAGGACGCTGACTACTAAAATGTATTTCATTTTCCACTGCATTCATTGGGCAATATCCACACAATGAGTAATATACAATTATAGATGTACCTCTCCCCATATCTCAAGTCATCCGTGAGAGGAGACTTCGTTTTGCTGGGCATTCTTGGAGGAGTAAGGAAGAGATTGTTAGTGACGTCCTTCTCTGGGCACCCAAACATGGGCTTGCTAGTGTAGGCAGACCCTGCACAACCTAAATACATCAACTGTGTGAGGTTGCGGGCTGCAGACCGGAAGACCTGCCCAGGGCTATGGAGGATAGGGAGAGTCACAAGAATCCGTGAAACTCTCATGACCAGATGATGATGACGTGTACTTACCCGGCACGCACTGTATGGGTTCAGCGTCCCAGCCGTTTGCCGTGCAGGTGTGGACATGTTGTCCGACAAGCACGTACCCCGGGTAGCAACCGTACACGGCCGTGTCCCCCTCATACAGCACGTCACAGTCAGGGCTGGCCTGGCAGGAACCGTGCACGGGGGTCCGGAACCGGCCAGAACAGGACGCTGTATAACGGTGATGATTTCAGTAGTATGAAGTGTAGTAATATAGAAACAGGTAAATATCATAATGTAGCCCCTGACCATCAAATTTCTGCCCATTTTGTACAAAGCAAATTGAAGATAGATATCACTTTGTTATGGAATGCACTAATTTAAAATATAATGTTTTACGTAATGATCCATTTACATTTCTCGAAGCACAACAGATTTCAAGAGTCCCGATGCCAGAGACGGATTTGAATATATCTTTACATGTAATAATTCTCACAATGCAAAAAGTAGGTACACAAAAGACAGCTTTGTTATCAGGAAAAAAAATACCGAAATTTCATCAAAGACATACTTGTGCTGGCCCTTATTGTTTGAGTAATTAGGATTTATTAGATTTTATTCCATATTAGGTCTTATATCTTATTCTATACTTATTTTTTGTACTACTACTACTATGCCATACGTTGTGCCATGTGCAGTTGTCATTTTATGAAAAACAATATGAAAGTCAATCTGAGTTAGTAAAGTACATAATGAGAACAAGAAAATTGACACCGAAATTTTCGACCGACTCGCCCCCGGTTTTTATCAGCTTTCTGACCCGAGTGTTGTAGACACGTGATTTTTGTATCTATCAGTAAAGTGACTTTGCGAGAGGAGTGAAAGAGGATATCTACACCAGGGCATACCAACCTTCTATCGACCTTCTATCCGGGACGAGGGGCGGTACCGACTCCTCCTGGTACCGGTGACACATCGACCACTCCCCTCCCCCTCGTGATTTCGCCTTCCACGGGTCAAGAGCTCTAACGACTTCGTCGTCCCGCTAGTGGTTTGGTCCGCCCCGCTTTAGCGATTACGCACCCCCCCCCC
>NW_017802714.1:358889-378178 GCF_001625305.1 Branchiostoma belcheri
ACGACACCCCCCCCCCCAAAAAAAAACTCGAAAACGTCCGTTTTAGCATATCTAAGCTTACACAGATGTGTTCAAAATTTCTTATCATAGTACATGTTTAGTTTTATTCGGGAAACTACGTCAATTTACGGAGAGGGGCCGAAATTGCTAGCGGTCTCCCGCTAAAGGCGAGATCGCTTTGACACCAGCTTTTGCCACACTGTAACATGTGCTCTATGTGTTAGCGAACCCGACCCTACTTACCGATGATGTGAAGGTTGATGTACTCAGTCTTCCCGGGTCTCTCCTCACACTGAAGTCTCCCGCTATGGTTTGCAGCTGACACCTGTCTGATGACTACCTTCCAGCCGTGCCTACCGTCGCCCAGCGGGTACTGAACACTGTTCGGAATCTGTAAGCAATCGATAAAGTAGTATTAGAATGACATTCTCTTGTCAGAAATGAGACTTAGGCCCAATTTACACAGGACAAATATATAATTTCTCCTGCGTCATACGACGCATGGCGTGCGACAGATTATTTTGCGTGTAAACAGGTCCGCCACCGTCGCGCGGCGCCCCGCGTCAATTTTCCCGTGGTACATCCAGGAGG
This sequence comes from Branchiostoma belcheri, assembly GCF_001625305.1. Classification (NCBI taxonomy): domain Eukaryota; kingdom Metazoa; phylum Chordata; class Leptocardii; order Amphioxiformes; family Branchiostomatidae; genus Branchiostoma; species Branchiostoma belcheri. Next base: position 359,481 of record NW_017802714.1, read on the forward strand.
TGCGTCGCGACACTCAGCGGGGAGTCTGTGTCACGGCCCAGCAGCAAGCAGACCTGCGTTGCGCGCAGCCCTTTTCTGTATCGGAATAGGTTAGAGGTCATATGCAAATTTCTTCTGTCTTCTTCTTCGCTCTAGCCCGAACCCTTTCGGCAAACGAGGGGAAACACAGGCAACAGTTTTAAATATCGTTTTTGAAACATTATTAAATGTATGCTATAAAAGGTTGCCTTAACCAATTCAATATACAAAAAAGACATGTCGGTGTTCATGTCATAAAAATTGAGACTTGCTTCTTGCCGAGTCTGTGTACTATTAATGCCGTTGAATTTCGTGGTATTGAAATGTTATCAGGGCTGTTTCCTTTTGTGTGGTCCACTTCTAATTGTCCAACGGTAAAGTCACCCCTGCCGTGTATGTGGACAACACAACAGCCAGTGAAATGTATACGCCACGGAGAGGTGAAAACAATAGTGTAGAATGACGCCTCAAGTCGTGGCTTAAGACTTCCTTGTGGACTAGTCTGTGTGTGTTTTCGTCAGTCGCGAGTAAGTTCTAACCGCCATGGCGTCGTCTTTTCCCGGTGTCCTCACGTTCCTTGTGACGTGTGTGTACCTGTGCTCTGCCCAGTCGGTCTACAGGCCACCGTCAGACGAGAAGTGTGTGTGTAATCTGGTCATGAATCCTGTGGTGAATTGTGGGAATGATGACGCACTCCGAGCAGAGCTGGAGAAACTCAAGATCGCCGTGAAGCAACTTTCCCAGACAAGGACGGCAGGCTCTCAAGGCAAGTTATCTTGTTTTTGTTTTTCTAAAATGTCGATTTCTTCAAAACCTCTGCCAGACCTACTGGAGGTTACAAGGTTCTCACCAGGATTTTTTCACTGTGAGTGTAGGGGTCGGGTACAGGAGGGCAACTTTCTGCGGCGCAAACCGCGCATTGAGTCCCCAAACCAGACCACAGTAGGGGTTTGGTTTTCTCCCCACAAAATTTTGTAACTCATAACCTTCTGAGACACTGTTTCTTGCTTATTGGTGGACAGTTTTTTTCCCTTTGTTGTAGCTTCATTCCAAAGTTATATTTCCATTTTTGAAAGACTTATGAAGCTTCTGACACCCAAAAACACCCATACGCTGGTTAAAACACGACCGTTATTAACACACTGTCCTGTGCTCAATCGTAGTATATCATGTTAGTGTTGTCAAATTAGTATACTCTGCTGAGAAGCGATCTAACATTTGCAACGTTTTAAGATGTACAACGCGTCAATATATTATGATGACTGTACACTACATCGTGTACCTCAGCCAACGACACAGACTCCGACAAGCCCCAAGACTGTCAGGACATCCTTGACAATGACGAGACCACGCCCAGCGGCGTGTACATGGTTTATCCGCGGGACAACCTGGGCGGCTTCCTGGTCTACTGTGATATGGACACGGACGGAGGCGGCTGGACGGTAGGTCTGGTCATGGTTTATTGGTCAAACAGTACCCGTCCAGTCGCAGCCTTTATACGGCTGAATTGATGTAAACAATGCGTTTACAATAACAATTATCAATTAATAATCAAATAATAGACATGATACACATATTTAATCCACATATATTTGCTCCACACATTGGAACTGGCGCAATGGTCTATGCGGCTGCCATTCGGCGCCACCAGGTGACCTCAATACGACTTTCCCCAACCGAAGTTAGGTACCCATTCACACCTGGGCGGAGCGAGGAAAGTCGTGTAAAGTGCCTTTTCCAAGGGCTCAGCGTCGGGGCGATGCCCAGACATGCCCCGGGTACAACTCGGGATCGAACCCGGGTCTCACTGTTCCATAGTCAAACGCTCTACCACTATGCCACAAGAAACTATGGCGTCTAAATGTGAAATACAGCTGCATTTGTGCAAAATTATTTCTCACTATCTGAAAAAGATTTGGTACTGGCCCATCTGCATTTTAATTTCTTCTCTTTGTAGTTGTTCCAGAGACGCCAGGACGGAACCGTGGACTTCTACCGGGGCTGGGAGGACTACAAGACCGGCTTCCCTTCCAACCTGAACGGCGAGTTCTGGCTGGGGAATGACAACTTGTACCGCCTGGCTGTGCAGAAAGTCTACCAGCTCAGGGTGGATATGGAGGATGTGGAGGGAGAGACGCGGTACGCCGCTTACGACACGTTTGCCATCTCACCTGAATCACAGAACTACAAGCTCCACATAGGGACTTACAGCGGTACTGCAGGTGAGGTTATCGCTTGTAGTATGGCATCGTAGGTTTTGTTTTGCTTGTTTGTGTATTATCTCAATGCTAAGATATATTCTATCTAAACGGTAACTAGATACCTTTTCCAACTGAATCTAAACCGTAAAATGTTTATAGATATTTTTTCCATTTTGAGTATAAAAATCTTGTTTAAAGACGGGATGCTAAAAGAAGACACCATCAAACCGATTCAATATCGTGAAAGGAATATCTGCTGCCAACGTCCATCAACAAAAAGAATACCTTGTCTTGTTATGGAGAGTAAATGAAAATATCTTTGTCACAGGAGACAGCTTGACGGTGCATGACGGGAAACCATTCAGTACCAAGGACAGAGATAACCCGTCCAGCTGTGCTCAGAACTACAAAGGTGCGTGGTGGTACGAAAGTTGCCACCGCTCCAACCTTAACGGCCTGTACCACCTGGGTACTCATGAGAGTCACGCCGACGGAGTCAACTGGTACGACTGGAAGGGTTATAACTACTCCCTGAAGCGCGCAGAGATGAAACTCCGACCAGCTCCATAACGTCACGCATTGTGTTTTTTGCGTGTATCTGCTTGTGAACCATACATTGTAAGCCGCTTGCAGTGTTTGTGATATTTTGATGTGATTTTGTCTTATTTTAAATCAGTTTGACCGTGAGGTTTACATTAAAAGTCATCACCTGCATCGCTGTATGTTTAGAACTCTTGAGGACAATTTTTTCAACATATTATGATGGGAACACTAGTATATAAAAGGTTGTTATCCCAGACTTAATACAGCCATAACTAATAAAATGTAGAATTATAGAAGTCTCGCATTAATTATGCAGATCATATCCAGATTTTCATCTGATTGTCATCTCATTACGTCTAGAATAATGTATCCAAAATGGAGCTTGTCGCATAATTCTTGTTCAAAACTTTGTTAGCTACAGTACAGCACTGAATCAAATGTCACTCATATCTCTTAGCAAGAGACGACATGAGCTATGTTACAAGTTTGCTACTAACAGTGTCCAGTTTAATTCCGGACTAATTCCCATATCTCAGTAACCTTACGTCTAGATGGGCTAATATTCTACGATATAGGTACAAATGATGTAAGAAATACGTAGTAGTCATCGGTGACCCCTTGAGAACTAACCCAATTCTGCAGAATTAAATTCTGGGAGCTGGAGCCAGAATTCTGCAGAATTGGGTTAATTCTCAAGGGGTCACCGATGACTACTAATACTGCTTCACATTAGCACATTTTAATCAGTATATCGTACTTTGGGTATTTAAACTGCAGAAACAAGCTTAAGCCCCTAAGATAAGTCCTTTATTTTAAGGGTGGTACCGTAAAAATCACACAAGGCCCTTCCAGTAACCGTTTTCTGCCGGTATTTGGGGTATCTTTGCTCCATGAGGGTCAATATACATTGCGACAATGTGGTTTGAACTCAGTATGTAGATAAGTGACTAGACTATTGACTTTGAAAAATCTGGTTTCCAAGCCATATAAACTGCATCGGATGCCTTTAAGTTATCGTGCTCAAACACATACACATATACTCACACACAGGAGCGCCGCCGCCATGCCTTGAAAAATAACTTATAATTCATTTGGAATTTCTTGAAACTGAAATGCGCCAGCTAATGTCTCATCAATACGTTATTATGTGTACCTTCATAAAGTCTTTAGGAAACTAATTAAGGTTTAAACCATTCCAACTTGGGCAGAAAAGAAACAATGTTCCACATTGCAAATGCGTTAGAGATGGTAGCCCTTTACCATACCGATGACGTCACACACCTGGTATCTGGCCTGATGGAGTCAAAAGGATTCCCGTAACAAGACGGATGATAGGCAGGCTAGTCAGAGAAGCGCTTGCGAGTAGAAAACTTGGCCAATCAAAGAATAGTACACATTAAAAAAGGGTGCACATTGACAGGCTAAATATAACTAATATTTTATGTGACTCCTAGCCTCGATCACGGTTTGCTAGAAGTTTGCAAAGCAAGAAAAAAGATTTGTTTCAACTCAAGTAAGAAACGGAAAGTAACCATCGTTTCTTGCTCAAATTAGTCGTACGAGTACCATATGATTCAAGTACACAAACCGGTGTTATCTTGATATTCATATAATCAGCTTATGTTACTTAATTATGTTAATTACTTTAAATTATTCAATTTATGTTAATATTGTGTTGAATTCTGTACATTTCTGTTGTTATAATTTTGAATTTTATGTGGACTCCAGGAAGAATAGTGGTCAGTTGAACACTAATGGAGATCTAATAAAAACAAACAAACAAACAAACAAACATACTGAAAACCTTATCATTTCAAATATTGTCAGGTCTAGTGGCCAATAGTTAAAACATATATACTTTCAAACATTTCTCACCTCCCTGCCGTCTATAGTGAAGGGTCCGGCCGATGTGTTACTGACTGCCGCTTCCTGCGTCATTCTGCACTCCACAGACACGTTCTCCGTACCTTCCCTCACCTGCACCGTCCTCCGGACAATACTCAGGTCTGTCCGCAGTGTCATCTTGTCCAGTCCTGTGGTCAACAAGGCAACTTTTAAAGGCATCCAATACAACTCCAGGGAGGCAAGACTGGATTTTCAAAGTCAATTTTGTTATGGGTTCACCACACCACGAAGTGGTGGTGAACCCATATTGCTTTTTCTGATGTTTCTTCTCCTCCTTCTCCTCCTCCTTCTTCTCCTGCCATTTTTTAAATGGATTCAGCTTCTTCATTTTAGGGCCCAAGGTCCTGAAATTTGGTATGGAGGTACAGTGGGCAAATACCCCTAGGCGTTTTTTAAATTATTGTGATACAGGCTTTTAGAATGGTTTTATTTGAGTTTTTTGGCTGTGTTATAGCAAATGTATTACTGAGTTAGTGTGCAGTGTTACCACATTTGGGCATGAGTCATCACAATGGAATGCAGGGGATCAACCAATAGGCATGCAGCTTTCCTCTATTCTCCTTGCTGATTGGCTGTTGGAATTTAACAGGCTTAACTTAATTAATACCTGCTCAGATCCATTCCATACTGACAGCAGGTCTGTGTTCAAGTGTTTTGGTAGGCATTTTAAGCTTTCCTGCTCCAGCATTGGAATGCGGGGCATGAACGCTTCTTTTTTTTCTTGAAAATCAACAGTTTGCATTATGCAATTAAAAATCCTAACCAATAATGTAGGGAATAGCTATCCAACTGTTGTAGTCTTAGTTGTATGTTACTTCATACTATAGTTATATCAATGTAAAGCATTGTTTTCCCTTGTGTTCCTCATTCTTTCCCTGCCATGTCGTAAAATGTGGTGAAGCCATTGCTGTATTTGCTCCAAAGCAAATGTCGGCCTTTCTAGTTTACATTCTTTTAACGTTAAAAGTTCAGTCAGTCCTATCACATAACATCCTGATATCTATCATGAAAGTTCATCTGTGTCGGTAGTTACATGTTAGAATTTAAAACTTTTGGTCCGACACACTTCCAAGAAGCCAGGTGACAAGCTTCACTGGGTCAGCCAACTGAGGAAGACCAGTGTGACTGGTCGAAAGCTCTAGGTGAGAGAATGTTTTGTGTTGGACCAAATGTTTTAACTTTAAACATCCTGATATCTGTAAATCAAAATGTCTATGTCGCTGGCAGAAATTAGAACGGCTGCTTCAGTATCCGAAGCTAGCTCTAGCTATTTATGGGCGGTACTGAAAAATAAAGAGACGCCTCTCGTAGCTTGGATAAGGGATATTTCAAACGCTCCAAGTATGAAATGGTGACAAACAAATATGAAAAGATATGATTTGGCACATTCATATTAACTGTCAAAACGATTGCAATTCCATAACTGTTGAATGCGTTATGTCTAAAGCAAAGGAATATAATAAAAATAATACTGGTTTTGATAGCATGTTGTAGTATTTTAATGTTACCTTGTGTTGAGCACAGAGCAATGTAGGCGTTCAGTAAGGTTCCTCCTGTATGTGTGAGTTATTCTCAATATAACATACATCATCAAGGTAACCATGGACACCATCCTAAGGCCACAGCAAGTAATTTTTATGGATGACATCAGCGCGCGCATTATTTTCGCCTGATTTGGGGAAAAACAAGAAATTTTGTTGCCCTCTGACAGTGGTCAACATGCCAAAAATGGGCAAAGATGTCTGTTGACATGCCGGAACGTGGATGGCAGATAAATATGAAGATAGGGGACAAGACAAGACAAGGCTCTGATTGACTGTTTTGTCTGTGACGGTGCCTGTATATGTGATGTTCCTACTGAATGGAAACAATTTGTACAATGATTGAATGCTTTTATTTTTCAAAGTTGTTTCAGTGAGGAATGAATTTTGTAATAGTTGGCAGTAAACATAGCAGGATATAGGTATAATTATTTCTTGTTTAACGAGGTTTATAATGTCAAAATTGGACATTGTAGGAAGCTTGTTTTTTTGGTCCGCCTTGTTTTTTTTTCGCCCTATTGCATTAGATTTAGGGTCTGTGTATGATGCCATTCATAAAATTTAGTTGTGGCCTAATGACTAGAGCGCTAAACTCACGAGGTAGGCAGACGGGGGCGCCCCCGTACCAGTTCCCCTCGGCACAGGTGATCTGTCCGGTCCCGTGCAGCTCGTACCCGACGTCGCAGTAGAACGTCTGGACTAACGTGTCCGATGCTCGCAGCTCCTGGACGGTGCTGTAGCCATCAGCCGGGTCCTGAAGACGACTCCCCTCACATGTCTCTGCAAGGAAAGTTTTGTCTGTATCTGTATAGCCGGTATAGCCGCACGCCGGCGTAACACATTAGCTTCGCAAGTACGCGACGCGGTGGCAGCTAGCTATATTACAGCGAACGACCAGGTACACCCAATCTTTGCACGTCTAACTGTACTTGTTTAAAGCATTCTAATGATGATGCCCCAACTGTACTTCGCTTTAGCGAGTTCAACTCTACGATTATCATAGTTCTTGGAAATATGAGTTTTTGAACATTTCTTGGTTGATAACTCTGATATTTGAAGGCTTGACTGTTTCTAGTCCTTGTTACTGTGACTTAAAAGTGTTACGAAGCCAACAGTATATAGTGGTTTATATACCATCACGCAGTCGCACCCCAATAAGACATCTGGATCAGCATAGTTCCCGTTTAAAACTTTTCCCATCCTTATTTCGTTTTTAAAATTTATTTCAAAAGTTGTTTGAGCAACAATTTCCTTAACGAAAAATATTCAAATCCAGATGTCTTACTGGAGGACAACTGTATGCACTTCGTGGGTTTCCAAAAAAATACGTTTTCGACCATACTGTAAATCGTACAAAGTAGCTACAAAATGAGAAAATTTATGCCGTGGTGGGTAAGAATTGAGAATAGAAACTAATGCCATAGAATGCCAAAATCCAAAGAAAATTAAACAATAAAAACAAAGAAATATAAATGAAGAGCCTATTATTTGCCACATCATACCCTGTATGTTTAGTCATACTTTTGTTCAACCTTCATGACCACGTAAATTTCATAATGAAGTTATTTTTGCCAAATGTTTCTTTTTTATTCTCCGAGGATGTCATCCATATAATCAAATCAACATGGCCTTAGTTGGCTTTATAAAAGTTCTCACTTTTAACGCAGGTAGGAGGCTGGGCTGACCAGGCGCCATGTTGACATTCTATGCTGACCGGTCCTGTGAGAAAATATCCTTCTTCGCAGGAGAAAGAAACAACGTCACCATTCCGATGGTCGCTTCCACTCGATGTGGCGTGCTCCTGTACGTCTAACACGGGACAGGTCACTGGAAAATACAATATAGCATCAATAATCCATAATCTATTGTGCCGTAAACTGTAATTTCCAACATAAAGGATTGGACTTACCCAAATTTTCGACTGTACAACTCCAGTCTTTGTCAAGAAATGAAAAAAAAAGTCGTTTCCATGACGTCAAGTAATGCAGATGGCACACGTGACTCAGTCAGCAGATCAGTGAAAGTCTGTGACGCCTCCCGTCTTTCTTGAGTGAAGGCTGCAATGCCCGGATATAAATGGTGTCTTTAACCCCCTAACGTAACGTCACGGGTCGCGGAAACAGTAGATTGCTCATTCCTTGACAAAGACTGGTACTGGGGCTGTACAGTCGGAAATTTTAGTGAGTCCAATTTCTTGTATTAGGACAGTTTAAACTTACGACATAATGACGTCTACCAATACAGTATATAGTAGAGGGGATTCATTCCTCAAGCTACCGACATCTCGCACACGCAGTCGTCCCTCAGTAAGACATCTGGAGCCGCATAGTTCCCGTTTAGAACTTTTATTCAGCCTGTCACACGACCGGTTTCGCCTGTGTGGCTTCTTCAAGTGTACAGAGGTCTACCAATACAGATTAACTTTCAAGATAACATTTCTTACCCAGTTTGTGATTTTTAGTTCAATTTACACCACAAAACAAGGCTCATACAGGAACCACTCACATGTTTTGTGTTACAGTAATGGGCTGTGAAGACAGATGTTTGTTCACCTTCCACTTGTACCCATTAGGAAAGCATTCACAAGGAAGCGTGTTCGAGAAAAAGAAGCTTTCAGTGTGGAACTTCCTCCTCTCAATCCAGTTTTAGCTCACTGGGGTGTTAATCCCCCAGTGGTATTGACAAAGAAGACGAAAACTAAAGTTACAGTATTTACAGGCTTATTATACCGGGGAAATTCCCCTAGCTAAAGTGAAAGTGATCTCGGACCAGTTTAGCTCATTGAAGAGCTAATCTTCCACTGGTCGTGACAGAGAAGACAGACACTATGTACAGTATTTACAGGTTCATTGTACCGGGGAAATTCCCCTAGCTCTTTTTGACAAGCGCAATGAACAGTGGACCACGGCTTAACGTCCCGTCCTAAGGACTGCGACCCTGAGCAGAAGCGTGCATGTCGGGTGAGCGACAACAGCCGGGATTCGAACTCCCAACCTCTTAGTCCAGAGGCAGGATCGCTAACCACTGGACTACGCACACTACTAGCTCTCTTCGACAAGCACAAAGAACAGTGGACCACGGCTTAATGTCCGGTCCCTGGGTACTGCGACCGTTTACAGTAGCGTATATGCCGGGCATGAGCGACAACAGCGCAGGGATTCAAACTCCCGACCATGAGCTCTTGGTCCAGAGGTAAAGTCGCTGACTACTAGACCACATTGGAGAACGATTCGCCTGAAAACCCTCACCATGTACTCACCCTGAACGTTGACATAGATTGCGTTACTGGATCCATCGAATGTCTCACAGAGGTACAGTCCCGTGTCGTCTGTCCGTAAGGCTGTCATGTACAGTCGCTGCCACAGCGTCTGTCCAACCCGCCTCTGTGTGTGCCGGATGGTCGCTCTGCCCGACATCTTCCACCGCGGGTCGTAGTAGCTGGGTAAGGTGTTGATACAGTCTAGCTGGAGATCCTGACCCTGCCGAGCCCACACCACCTGGCTGATGGCTACTGTCGGCCACACCTTGACTTTATGCACGTGACTGTACGGAAACTCTGTAATAAAGAGTGTGACATTTTGAAAAAAAATCGGGAGAATCAATGGTAGAAATCCTTTTTTCAGTGTTCCGCAATATTGTCAATGTTTTCTACAATTCGGTAATACTTTCTGCAAATACGCACTTACAAGTAAAGCCTGTACAAGGTTGACGGAGTTAGCCAAAAATTTGGGGTAAGTTCCAATTTATTACAGTGTTGGCAGTTTAAGTTTAGTCCTTATTTCATAATGACTTGTACCAACACTGATGAACTTTCATACTAAGTAAGGCGTGTGATTAGTATGTATATTATGTTCCTTTCATGTGTATATAATGTAAATTACTTTTTGTTCAAAATGTGTATTTCTTACCATGTTATCTGTTGTATGTATGTAGTTTATCTTTGTACGAAACCTGAATTTTGGCTAAAGGGTATCGAAATAAAAACTAAAGACAATATGAAGGTGTTAGAGTAAAACCTTACCGTTCGCACAAGGTGAGTTCTGGTTGACGGTACACGCTGTCGTCACGCACACGGGCAGTCTGGTCTGCCACACGCCGTTCAGACATCGCACCTTGTCCGGCCCCTCCATCCGGTAGTTCTTCTCACAGATGTACGTCACTGTCGCCAGGTGAACAGCCTTCTCCGGCAATTCTCTCTCGGCGTTGGCCACCACTGGAGGCCAGCCTTCACAGGATTCTAGGCAAAAGGCATTAAAAAATGGCAGAACAAAAAGAAAGATTCTGGATGAGGAAATCTTTCTGATATTGACATTTCTTACTGTCATTTCTTAGCACATTTTCAGAATTATCTCATCAAATCGTTTTTTGAGTGGCCAAAAACCAAGCTACGTGGTGCGTCCCTTTATTTTGCGGTACCAACCATAAATAGCTAGAACCAGTTGGAGTCTTTGAAAGCGCCTGACGGCAAAATGTACTCTTTTTTTTCAATATTCGAACAAATAATTACAAGACGTGGTGACGGCACACTCAAGCTTCTTTCAACTTATATCAATGCCGCCACCAACACAGGGGACAATATAATACTCATTTTCACCTGAGCGAAGTGAAGAAAGTCGTGTGCCTTTCCCAAGAGCACAAGATCGGTTGCATGTCAGGACTCGAACCCGGGACCTCTTGGTTCCGAGTTGAGCAGTCCACCGCTACGCCACACGACCTCACAATATGTACTTCCTAAACTAGATGATATTAATTAAATTTAAATGACAAATTTTCTATCGACGGCCAGCGGTACTTACTGTGACATTCTGGATGCTGTCCGTCCCAGACACCCTCCATAGTACAGGTCCTTGTGGCAGAACCGAACAGCTGGTACCCCTCCTCACAGCTGTAGGACACGGTAGTGTTGTAACCTGTCCCGCCGGAACCGTCCATTCTGCGGGTACTGTGAGGGGGGAACCCCGGGTCTCCACAGTCCACAGCTACGGGAAAACATGAATGTCGATCAGTGTTGTAGAACATTCCAACATTACTTTAAGAAAATCAACCTAAGTTAACATTTAAAACATGAGTTACGAGACATCATACCTCCATGAAATATTGGCTTAATATGTCAATCAAAATTTCTTCTTTAATTATGCAAATGACCTCTGCATTAACATAATATATGCATCGTGATCTTAACTTTTGATTAACTTACAGATGTCCCAAGTATGACATTTCCATCATTCACCATTAAAACATCATAGAATTGTCGCATTAATTATACAAATTAGGTCATCATTTGTATAATTAGTATCTGTTGATGTTCCATCTGCCACAGGTTACATACATTACATGTATGAAAGTACTATAATGTAAAACACTGTAATTATAGCATTTCCTCATTAATTATGCAAATCAAGTCCTCATTTGCATAATTAATACATGAAAATGATCACATGATCAATGTACCAATAACTGAATTATAACAACAGCGCAGGCTCCAAACAGGCTAGAAGATCTAGTGTCTCACACCTTTACACCTGGGGTGCTGTCCGCTCCACCTCCCGTCACTGCCACAGCTGCTGTCTGCTGTCCCGTCCACCAGCGCGAATCCCTCCTCACAGTAGAACTCCACCGCGTGGCTGTACGTGAAGTTGTCTCCCAGCCAGTGACCGTGTGGTATAGCCGGCGGCTGTCCGCAGTCTACAGCTTTTTAACACAATTTCAGAAAATGATTTCATGTGGTTAGTGAAAAATATATAGGATGTTAGGGTTGTCTTTTTACACAGCCGGTATAGACTCCTGCTCCTGCTTACATGTACCTACATTGACCATTGGGCGACAAACAGGGTTATAACATAAAGATTTTATCACAAGTACATGTCCGAGGGCTAATTGCAAATACAAACTAGAGTTCCACGATCTCATACCTTCGCCAAATGATGTTAGCCTTTATGAATAAGAAATATACTAATCACCCTGATTATGCAAATAGGATCCTCAATTGCATGAATTATATCAGTCTGTTGATCATATTCTCCACCAAAAGACAGTCTTATCTTAACAAAGAATGCCATTTTCTCATAAATTATGCAAATGTGGTCCTTATTTGAATAAGTTATGTTAAATTATGTTCACCTTCACTTAACTTTCAAACACCCCAAGTATGAAATTCCAGGCAGTTACCACTATGCAATTATAACATTTTCTCATTAATTATGCAAATTAAGTCTTCATTTGCATAATCGATATTTGCCTGTGTTTCTCTCGTTCTTAATAACATATGTTACAAGCTTGAACTTCCTATCAAGGAATGCAGCTGATTTATAGAATTTCCTCATTAATTATGCAAATTACATCAATATTTGCATAATTGTAATATCATTATGTCAAGCAACACTTAAGCTACCTACATTCCAAAAATCACGATGATCCATCAATCGGTTCTTGAGTTATCCTCTTTTAAACATTTGTCCTTTAAGCCCCCCTGCAGTTCTAGAGCAAGCAACTAGGGGGCTCATACTCATGTCACTTCATCCCCAGCACAAGAGCTATCTACCATCTAAATTTCGTCACCCTAGCATGTCTAGATCATGAGATATCAAAACCGGAAGTTCTGCTGTAGTACCATGACAAGCCGCCAGGTGGCCCAAAATCTAATCATTTTGAGGTCTCATCAAGACCTACCCACCTACCAAATATGAAGTCAGTCCATTTAAGCCTTCTTAAGTTATCGTGTTGACAGACACACACACACACACACACACACACATACACGAACGCCTCTGAAAACATAACCTTCTTGGCGAAGGTAACAATATGTATGAAAAAGAGAATATAAAGGACTATTCTTATCCTTATTTCTCTCGATTGTATATAATTGTTCAGCGGTTGCGGTAACATAAGTTTGTCAACTTGAGTACGCCTGTGTTGTCTGTCACCCGAGTAAGAAAAAGAGAACCATCGGAACGCCTACCCTGGCACTGCGGGGGCGCCCCGCTCCACGCCCCGTCCGCCTGACAAGTGCGGCTCGCTGCCCCCACCAGGAAGTAGCCGTCATCACATGTGTGGAGAATCTCAGTGCCGTAGCGGAAGTCCAAGCCGTGTAACTGTCCATGCAGCGGTGCCGACAGACTTTCACACAACACACCTGGTGAGAAACGTAGACAGTATGGTTTAGATGCAGATTTATTACAATCAATGTGCATTTTAACATGAAATCTGTTGATACTTCAAAATCATTACTTATATATGATAAAGAGATCACAAGAACATTACACATATTGACGAATGTGTGTACCTGGACATGCTAAAACGGAAGTTTTTGAGGAAATAACTAATTCCTTTGGGGGGCGAAATCACTAAAGGGGGTGAGGTTGGGGGGGGGGACAAATCTCTAGCGAGGGGGAGGGGGGAAATCTCTAGAGATATCGACACGGGTAGTGCCAAATCATCGGGGGAGGGGGGAGATTGCTGTGACACCGGACCAAGAACGCTTAGCCCACTCGCGCCCGATTTTTTTTTATTTCCACGCGCCGCAACAACTTAGCTCCATCTATTCATCAGGTAAATTTACGCCTACCCTTCTGTACTAATCGAATTACAAGTGCCTTACGTTTGCATGCTGTCTGAGGGGCGCTCCATTCCCCGTTGAGCTGACAGCTGACGGTTGTGACGTGCCCGAGATGATAGTAACCCTCGTCACACACGTACTGCGCCGCGCTGCCCACCGTGACGTTATCGGCATGGTGCTGCGCGTGGGACAAGGCTGGCACAGGCCCACAGACACCATACCAGTCGGCATCTGCAACATGGACATTTCATCAATATCAAGGAATGAGTGAAGACATTTACTGTACATAGTACAGGTCACAACAAATGTATAGTTCGTATATAAATGTATGCATTCACATGAGAACCTGCACCATACCCTAATATTAGTAAATTAAGTAAACTCGCTTCCCATGCTAGTACGTTACGAATATTCCTGCATAGGTCCTAGAATTCTTGCAGACCTATTATTAGTATATAGAGAACTTTATTGACACAACAAAAGTACAGCGACTTTCGTAAGGTCTAAGACATGTAGATATACAGACAAATCATGACATGGGTACAACGAAATTATCCTACGCACAAAACAATAGATAGGTCAACTAATACTACTTGTTCTAAGGTCTAAACATTCTTTGATATATTTACCTATTTGTACACAGTAAGGGTTATTTCCTTCTAGGATGAAATTGAATTTATTTATAGCATGAAATGTAACAAATTCTGTTGAGCAGGCGGAGAGAAGGTTGAATAGCTTTGCGCGTTTATCGTTATATAGTGTACAATTCAAAATAAAATGTTGTTCGTCTTCAATATCATTGGGACACAATGGAAAAACGTCTGGTCGCGAGGGATTTTTTTTGTATCTTCCTAATTCTATATTTAATTTATGGCTAGAAATTCTCATCTTTGTAATCGATCGACGAACTTCAAAATTATGTATTTCAGAAAGGTATATATAGTATACTATTTGGCTCGCCCCTCCGGAAACAGGTCCGTAGTAGACCGGCTCGTCGCCGCTCCATCTCCCACTCCCCATGCTAGTACGTTACGGATATTTCGCACAGTTCCTAGATCTTTTGCAGACTGGTTAATACTATACTATTTGCCTCGCCCCTCCGGCGTCGCCAAAAAGTCCCAACTGATCGGAAGCAGGTCCGTAGTAGACCGGCTCGTCGCCACTTATCTCCCATTCCCCATGCTAGTACATTACGGATATTTCGCATATAGTTACTAGAATTCTTGCAGACTGATTGCTAGTATACTAGTATATTGGATACTATTTGGCTCGCCCCTACGGCGTCGCCAAAAAGTTACAACTGACCAGAAACAGGTCCGTAGCAGACCGGCTCGTCGCCGCTCCATCTCCCGCTCCCCATGCACACCCTCGTCATCGCCCCGATCAGCACGTAGTCTCCGATACACCCGTAGATGGCCTGAGCCCCCATCTGGTCCAGCGCGTCAAACGGCAGGAAGCCCGTAGTCATCAGCCGTACAAACCCGTGTTGGGGGAACGCTGGGGGATAACAACGGGTTCCTCCTGATGATAGGAAAGATGTATGTGAGGTTTATTGCAAATACATTTCTGTCGGCTAATTGCAGGTACAAACATATGTATGAAAGAAAATACAATGATATAAGAGACTACGTCTAGAATAATACTACATCCTACAACATGTGTGGTACTAGTTTTGCTGGGTTTGACTTCTTCTTTTGAGGCTGCGGAAGACGAATTATCCACTTCTATAATATTTGGGTTCATTGATTTTAGAGGTAAAATTGTTTTTCGTGGCAGGGAATAGTGGGGAAGTAAGGAAGCACTATGAGCACAATGGTAAATATTTGGTTTCCGATAACAATTAAAACTAGTTTCATCTCGCACTGCAAGAGGAGCAATATTTACACATCCTATCTACCATCGCAAAAAGAAATGTTTCATGACTGCTTATTTTCTCTTGCTCTCGGTCAAATAGGGTCAATCAATCAATCAATCAATCAATCAATCAAGCCGCAGGCATCAGAGTCGTAATGTTCTAAGTCCATATGGTCCTAATGTTCATAATTAGTATCAGTTATTGTTTCATTTGTCAAAGATTACACAATACTCGTATCAAAATCCTTTTTAGAAATTCCCTCATCAATTATGTAAATTAAGTCCTCATTTACATAATTTGTCCATTATTGTGTACATCTCTGCCTACGTGCCAAAAACCATGAAAATTCGTTATTCCTCCCATGATTTATCCGCTTTGAAAGCTTTCGACGAAACTATTTTGTAGTTATAGAACAAGCTGCTAGGGGGACTAAACCCGCATCACTTGTTCGTGACAGGAAAAGCTACCAGCCTTAAAAAAAATTCAAGAACACAGCATGTTCAGGACAAAAGATACACAAACCAGAAGTTATGCTGCAGTACCAAGGTCAGCTGACAGGAAGCCCAGACTTGACCTTTACCTTTGGCTCCCTTAGACCTACCAACATACGAAATGTCATCACAATCCATAAAGGCGTTCTGAAGTTAGGTAATAAAGGCCGTGTTTAACACCTTCCCTTCTCTATATATGTTGGCTAGAAGCCAAATTAAGGAGTTTAAAGTGCAGGAAACCAGGGCAAAGTTCAGCTAAGTGCCACACAAGTTTACCACCATGTCAGGTATGGACATTCTTATAATAATTATTTATTAGATTCAAATTTATTCGGAGGATGTTACTACCTGGTACTAGACTTAGCTATCCACTATACAACAGTTACTGTAACTACATTCTAAAAGACGTAATGAAACATTCTACATCGAAGAATAAGTTTTTAACTGTACTGAGAACGGCACTGTCACATGCAACGTAAATTGTTATACTATGTTGACTGTTCAAACAGGTTGTTACAGAACTAACCGCTGACATGGATTTTTTATGAGAGCAGGCGAAAGTCAATGCGCGCACGGATGTCGTCCATAAAATTAAATCAGTGCGGCCTAGATTGGGAAGAGCTCACGTGGACGTTGAAAAGTAAACATCATCACCCTGTTACATATCCACAGACAGAAGTAATATGGGGAACCTGCAGCGCCAGCTAGCGGAGACATTTGTCCAGGATGACCATCTCAAAACGTCACTTCGTCATTCTAGTGACGTCAAACAGTGGCTTGACGCAATGACAATCAGTTACGTCACGTCGGAGGATGAAATCATCATTGACATTACCGAGTGTCTTAAGGAAGATTCTAAGACAGGATCACTGCTTCTTGACTTCCTCACTCAAACCCCTGACATGTTCAGTAAACCAGAAATTAAATCAGTGGCAATGGAACACATTCTATGTAATACTTCAGTGATTGGTGATAAAATTCTTCTCCAAGCAATCGATGAAATCATTGTTGCCTTTAAAAGTAGTGAAGGGGAGTGAGATGTAATAATGCAATACTGAACATTATTTATCAATGAGAACCCCATCCATAAAGATTGACATCATTCAGGAAAGGTTACGGTGGACTCAAGTTGTCCCACCGCCATTTATACATCATGGAAACACAAATACAAAGGAAAGACGTAACGTTACTAGCATTTCGCGAAACAGGCGTATCATATCTATGCTTAACGGTGTACACGCCTACTCGAAAGACTTGTAAATTTGAATATTTCAATTTTACAATTAACAATTTATCTGTATTTCCGTTACTTAAAGGATCACTTTTACTGTTATTTGAAGTCTACACTCAAATCAAGTTTCGAGTTACCTACAACAGCTGTGTTCGCATTACAAAGTCATCACCCAGATTTTGCAGTGCCAGTAAAACTTTTGTTTAAAATAGGACTGACACATTTGACGCTACATGGCACAAACAATGTTATTCTTTTATATCCCGTCTGTACAAGTCCTCAAACAAATTATCCAATCTGTTTTTAAATCCGATGTAGTATTCCTCGACAGATTCTTCCGCAATATCCGGGCCCGTCTGTACTTATAGACATATTTTACCATTGTTATTATGTGTATTTCTATCTGTATGTTGTATATGGGCGAGCCATGCCTGAAATAAAGAGATAAAGAAAGAAATTCTCGCTATCACACAGTTATACTTATCTGAAACTCATCACTGATTCAAACTATTTACAGATAACATATTATCAGTCTTATTCTGTTCCTCTATACCAGACGTTCACATTCCATATGCATACTTTTGGCTTCTATTGTGATTATCATTTTATGTCCAGTGGTAACTGTATAAACTATTTCGCTTGAGTGCGTCAACACTATGTATTGTTATGATTTAATGTTAGAATACAAGATTTAAAAAAAGCAAGCGTAAAACCAGGGTCTTGCATCTGTTAGGAGACTAAATACAATAGAATGTTTTGAATCTGCATCACATGTCTTTTCACTGCATCATTGACCAATAGCAACAGGCAAGCTGATATTTTAGTTTAATTTTCAGTTGAAATGTCGACTTCCTCGATGATGATCCTTGAGTGGGAGTTCCACCCGGTGTAGGCGTCCGGGGTTCCGCGTGGTTCTGCGCACGCGCCGACGTTCAGAGCCACGGTCACAGGCCCAGCCGGCAGGTCCTCACACAGGCCGTCAACTGGGAAAACATGAAGGACATACAGCAGCATGAAAGTTCATTTGAATTGGTAAATTACGTTATGAGAATTTTAAACTGTTCTCCAACTCATAAATTTGACTCACCGGAATTTTCGACTGAATCACTCAGTGTTCCTCAGCTATCTGACCCAAATGCTGTGGACACGTGATTTTTCCCACGTGTCACGTCAGTAAAGGGTCAAAGGTTGTCTGAATTTGATATCGCCCCCCGTCCCGGTTGAATCTTGGATACCGAAGAGGATTACTTCAAGAGAGGCAAAGCAGGCCATATACATCAGGGCACTTCAACCATCGCTCAACCGGGACGGGGGGCGATATCGACTTCAGACAACCTTTGACCCTTTGCTGACGTCAC
>NW_017802714.1:378242-425323 GCF_001625305.1 Branchiostoma belcheri
AGAGAGAGAGAGAGAGAGAGAGAGAGGTAGATAGATACATACATACATACATACATACATTTTATGAAATCATTTACTCATTTCAAGGTAGTGTATAAACAAATTCCTCAAAATTCTTTTCAGTAATCTACATGATACATTTTTTCTATGTAAGACTATGCGGAATCCATCTAACCATTTCCTGCTTTTTTATTCCAACATATAATCACAAGACGTGTTGCTTTTTCAACTTATATTAATACCGCTACCAATAAAGGGGACAATACAATACTCATTTTCACCTGAGCGAAGTGAGGAAAGTCGTGTAAAGTGCCTTTCCCAAGAGCAAAAGGTCGGTGGCATATCAGGACTCGAACCCGGGACCTCTTGGTTCCGAGTCGAGCACTCTGCCCCTGCGCCACACGACCCCACGGCTGCTTTTGCCCCGCTGCTTATGCCCTTCCTGTCAGAACTACTATGACTTACTTGTAGACACACGGTGGATGTTGATGTTATTCCCGTTCGTGTACATTATGCCGTCGATGGGGGCGGGATTCCCGCACTCTGCTCCGTTCAGCGTGAAGAACCAGCGCGCACAGGATGCGGAGGACTGCATAACTTTGAGGGATCCGTTCCACGTCAGACGAAGGGCGGATGTCGGCGATGCCTTGTTGAACGCACACGTCTGTGGTTGAGGATGACGGGGGGAATGTTACGTCTAATTCGGATTGAGTACAGTATGTATGAATGTATGCATCTATCCCTATCATGTCCGTAGCCAGCAGTTTTAAGGGGGGGTCTTCCCACCGCTTGAGGGACCAGCGAGCGCGGAAGCCGTGAGGTTCTTAGGGATGTCTGGGGACATGCTCCCCGGAAAAGTTAAAAAGAATGAAACTTCTGAAATAGCATTTCCTGCGTTTTTGAGAGGGTTTCAAAGAAAATAAAAACAAAGATAAATTTATTCAATGACAAAGTGAGCAGTTTTTCTATGATTCCAGCCCCGCTGATGATACAAATCAGTCCATCTTCTGAAGAAAAATCTTCGACATATAGATAAAAACAATGGACCTTTGAGCGTTCGTCCGAACCCCTAGAAACCTACCCCCTAGCTACGAGCATGCCTATCTCTCTATCTATCTATACAATGTATCTATATCTGTATCTACGTAATCATCTATCTATCCATCTGTAGATGTCCCCCTGTCAGTCATTACCGGGAACAGAATAAAATGAAAACAGAAAAAAATAATAAGAATAAATACCACGATCATCCCAGAGTTCGCATTATTGTTCAGGTTGTTCCACACACACTGCTTCACGTTCCCCCTGGCCAACATGCCGGGAGGTCCCGTCTCCCCTGCACTGCCCTTCTCCCCGGGCGGCCCCTGCTCCCCTCGGTCTCCCTTAGCACCGTCCCGACCGTGGTTACCAGGGACGCCATTGTTACCAGGGACGCCACTGTTACCAGGGCTACCGGGGTTACCAGGGAGACCGTTGTTTCCAGGGATACCGGGTAACCCTTGAGGCCCGCTGACACAACTGCCACAACACTGTGTAAAACGGTAAAAATAAAATACACACCGGTAGAAGATTTGCATAGATTTAAAAAAAAACAAGGATGAAACATGCATTAGTTAAAGGTAAACTAAATGTGCATGATTTGAAGATTTCATTTTATGTGTAGAATATGGATTTCATTATATATGTTGAATATGCACAAATGATGAACGTAGACAGCTGCTATGTTAATGATCAGCCACCAGATAAAAACTAGTCGTCTGGTACGCGCTATACTACTACTTGTAGCATCTTTGACTGCGCCACTCGATGACGCCATAAGAATGCCCAAATTTCTGTGCACTCCTTACTGCACGAAACAAAAGCTTCGTTAAGTCTCACTTATAAACAAATAACGTCCTAAAATCTTCATAACACCAATAAGAAGCATATTTTAGAAACAGTTTCTGACAAATATGTATTATTCCATCAAAAATTCGTGCTCTTTTTTGCACACGACACAACCAGGAAACAAATGTAAAAAAAAAAAAAACTTCACGCGTACTTTTTACCTGAACTTTTAGACGACAATAGTGCTGATTTTGGAACAGCTAGCCTTTGTTGGTCGTAAGTTAATAATGTAAGATGGGCATTGAGGATGTACATGTCATTTTGATGATTGGCATTGATTGAAATATGATGTCCTTCAAGCACATTCATGCAAAATATTCACATTTTTATGTAGGTGTAAAACTACACCTACAGGGTATTCAGTAAAAAGGTTCAATGGAATGTCAAGTCTTGATACGCTGTTTATTTAAAATTTGGACATACACGTCCAAATACTTTTATACCTCGTAGTCTTAACCATTAACTTCTAACGGAAGTTAAGGTCCCGGGTTCGAGTCCTGACATGCCACCGATCTTGTACCTTTGGGAAAGGCACTTTACACGACTTTCCTCACTTAACTGACCTTAAGTGAAAATGAGTATTGTCCTGTTGCGTATTTGTCCTCTGCGTTGGTAACGGTATAAGAAAAGTTGATATACATTTGTAACTTGAGTGTGCCGTCACCATGTCCAGTCATGAAATGTTGGAATATTTAAAAAAAGGTAGCCCCCCCCACACACACAGACACACACACGTTTGTAAGTTCATGTGTTCCTCTCACCTGTCCAGTCCTGACGTCTTGTCCGCGGTTTGTCTGTGCGAAAATCGCCGCCACAAGCCCCACAACTGCCAACCACGAGTTAACAGCCATTACGTCGTTCCAATGGGTCTACTAAAAACTGAATCGTTCGTGAAAAAGTCTTCAACGGTGTTCCAGTCTTCCTGCTGCTTTTGACGACTCTGGCTCGGGTAGCAGGTATAAATTACTCCATGTCACGTGGGTTTTATTGTCTACTGTAACATGACACTCAATTGACAATCACGTCGTCGGAACGTACTGCGCCTGCGCGAACTCCGTAAAGTATTGTTCACGGCACTTTGGCAGAACGTCCCGTCTACAGTTTTCAAATGTTATAGGGGGTTTTATTTGAAACACTGCACAGCCCACAGGCTGAATTACATGTCCCGTACACTGTATAAAAACAGCTTGTGACAGTACAAGTATTCCTTGTGACAATACAACACTAAAGGTTAAAATACCAGCTTCATTAAAAGTACTAATTAAAAATCGAAATATAACGGTATGTACGTGTGGGGTTGCATTACGGAGTACTGTTTCAAAGCTGAGCGAGGTAAGGCAATTTTTTCTGCCCGCCTTGTTTTCGCCCTATCGCGTTAGATTTGTGCTGAGGAAGTCACCCATAAGATTACAGTAACCTGTTGTGGTCTTACACAAAGGACAATGTGACGTACGCTCACGTTATTAGTTTTTTTGCTACACCACATACCTGTACACACAAAAACAATAATCGCCACTCCCAAGGTTGCAATTCACAGATACCTAATTACGACGAGTACGAAAATGTAGTGCTTGACTATCTATTTGACGGACATGTACATTAGTCAAATAAAGATAGGAGCGCGTGGTGTATGGTGCCTTCATGATATGTTTAAATATACTAGTATGTAGTTAAATTCTAACATTGTCATCATAATGTATTATCGGAGAACCTTTAATAGCATGGCTTTGCCAAGTTGCCGCAAAGTTCCGATCTCTGCTGACCATATAAGGGACGTTGAAGCATAAAATGTAAAATGGATTCGCTAGAGCACCAACATGAACAAGAGGCACTGATACTATGGACTCTGACAAATGAACTATGATTAAATGAATGAAGACCATCGTACATTTTTACCCCACGTGCTGGGCTAAGCACAGGTCACATATGGTTACATTCGTGTACATATACAAATACACACACATATAACTGTTATATGTTACATGTATATATATATAAACGCCTAATGTATTCTATTCTTTTCGACTTCCTCTCGCTTCTTGGTAATTGTATAAATATATGAGGCTGTATATGAAGTTAAAATTGGTTTATCAAAGGCTAATAGGAATATGAATTTTTCTTTACTTGTCAGGTATCTCAAGAGTGGAAATTTACTTGAAACATGACCGAAAAGTATCTGTTTATGAAGGACAATCTACGGTAAAATGCACTTCGTCCTTTACTCTACATAGACTACAAAATTGAGGAGTGCGGTTATGTCTTCCTGATTCGATTCGCAATTTGTGTCAACTGATCCTTAGTTTTGTAATGGTGGATCTATGGCGAACATTTGCTACCTTGAGATATTAAAAGAGCACAAGTACTAGTACCTATACGAAGAAGGTCATACTGTAGGTACATTATAACGGGGCCGCAGTCACAATATGGGAAACGAAAGGGGCGTTAAGACTTAAGTAGTAGTTTTATAAGATAGGATAAACGTATGTACAACGAAAAGAACAAAAATCAAACTCCAGTTCATTCCAAGTGCCGATACAATAAGGAATGAAAGACATGCCCGATTTTGAACGGGGGGTTCTTCCCACTGCTAGAGGGGACCTCGAGCGCCGTAGGCGCGAGGCGAGCGCCGAAGGCGCGAGGTTCCTAGGGGGGGTCCGGGGGCATGTTCCCCCGGAAAATTTTGAAAATGAACCTTCTAAAATGGCATTTCGTGCGTTTTTGAGAGGATTTCCAAGAAAAAAAACAGAGATAAATTTTTATTCAATGATAAAGGCAGCAGTTTTTCTACGATTCCAGTCCATCTTTTCAAGAAAAATCTTGGACCTTTACATAAAAAGTGGACCAAAAAAGTGGACCTTTTCATAAAAAGTGGACCAAAAAGTGGACCTTTCAGCCTTGTGGGGGGGTTCTTCCGAACCCCCCGAACCCCCCCTGGCTACGGACATGAAAGATGAACGTTGATTTGTACGTTGTTCTCAGGACAAGCTGGAATTGAAGGTTTAGAAGAAGGAGTACTCACCATAGTCTACACATGTCCGCCCGCACTTGTGATCGCACAGACAGCGGTAGTCCCCGTCACACTCCCCGTCCTTCACGCAGGGCCGCCCGCAGGCTTGGGTGGAGGCGTAGAAGGAATCCCGCACGCACTGATCTGAGGGGACAGCAGAGAGATACTTCAGCATCACAATAACTTAAGCTAATGGGGTTGTGTGGCGTATACGTAGCGACAGAGTGTTAGACTTGGAACCAAGAGGTCCCGGGTTTGAGTCCTGACATGCCACCGATCTTGTGCCCTTGCAAGGCACTTCACACGACTTTCCTCACTTCGCTCAGGTGAAAATGAGTATTGTATTGTCCCCTGTGTTAGTGGCGGCATTAATATAAGTTAAAACAACTTGAGTGTGCCGTCACCACGTCTTGTGATTACATGTTGGAATAAAAAAAAACTCAAGCTACGTTTTCTTATAGTAGCGTGCGTAGTTCAGTGGTTAGCGACCCTGCCTCGGATCAAGAGTTTGGGAGTTCGAATCCCGGCTGTTTTCCCTCACATGCACGCCACTGGAGGAGGTCGCAGTCCTTGGAACAGAATATTAAGCCGTGGCCCACTGTTCGTTGTGCTTGTCGAAAAGAGCTAGGGGAATTTCCCCGGTACAACGAACCTGTAAATACTGTCAAGACCAGTGGAAGATTAGCTCTTAAGTGAGCCAAAACTGGATCGAGATCATTTTCCTTTTTACCTAATAGATATAATTCTATAAATCTGGATTATGAATTGATTTGACAACTTGATTTTGTAATTTGCTCCTTTTGTTCAGATGCATTATGTTATTGTTTGTCATCATTATGTTTTCAGTTTTATCAATTTCTGTTTACATCTCACAATCTACGTCATAAGTATAAAGACCAATACCAAATATTAACTTCATGAAATATAGGCAACAACGTTTTAGTTAAATACTCTGGGGTCATGTTTAAAAAAAAAAACACACAGTAAGCTCTTTCACAGACTGATACAATCCCCCCAGATATTGGACGTACCTGCAACTGTGGTGTGGTAAGTCACCACACCGAGAAGAATTACCCAAACGGTACCAGTCAGGAAAGCCATGGGGAAGACACTAAACCAGAGTGGCGAAGCAACACATGAAGTCAACAATTGAAACACGCCGAAAATTCACAACAATTGATAATAGTCTCGTCCTTATCACCACACTTATCTCTGTTTTTGTGCAGTTTTCCGGGTTAGTCCCTGCGTGGGCACCTGAAGTTCAATCAAATCTATTCTGTTGCAAGTGTCATTTAGTAAGTGGAGACAAAATATGACGCGTTACGACTGTTTAAAGCTTAAAACACAGCTGTCAGCCATGTTTGTTGTCATTCTTGAAGTTTGTGGTGGCACCAAAAACTGATTTTGTGGGCCGTGTGGGCTGTTTTAGCGCCAACCATAAATGTCAGAGATGGAGTTTGTAATCACAGGGAGGTTTTTGAATTAATATATTTCAATATTTGGTTTTAAAAATGTCACAAAACGCCTCTTGAATAGCTCCACTTAAGTTCGCGCTGACTTAAACTAAACATTCCCCATACATTCCGAAAAGTGCAAAACACTAAGTCGCACTAAACCGTTTAACGTCATTGTTAACTGTTCAGTCACCCCCAGCCCGAACTGTTTTAGATTTAGCTGATGCCAATGTGGTGTAAATCCTTTATCTTTCAAGGTCCACTCTCGAGTTGGTCCGATGATTTCAACGCCTTAGTTTGGGGGCTTCCTGTTGATGGATATGGACCATTTGTAGTACAACAGTCCTTCAGTGGCGTGGCGAAATTCCTCTTCAGACCTCAAGCCTGGCCATTTGTCAAATTGTCTCCGTTTCTAAAGCACTTAAAGGGGAGGTCCAATACTTTCAGTTTTGGGGCCTTTCTACCAAAAATCCTATTTGTAAATGGTGATTTATTGGTTTCTGCCAACCCCGCATATATTTGCCGTGATATCTGACTCGCTCGATGTTTCGCGGCTAGCGCCAGATTGTCCGCTAGGCGGCGCTGCGACTGGATCTGTGACGTAAAAGGTTTCATTGGAACAGAGTTAGTACACAAGAAGAGCTTCCACTGGCGGGTGTGTTCAGACCATTTCGAGCCTGGATGCTTCACGCGAACGTCAGTCTCAATTCCTTTCTGTTGGGCGTATGGGCGGTCGATATAAATAAATCCGTCAAAGGGTCGAGTAAGTTGCAATGTAAACAGACTGCGGTATTCGCGGTACCGACCTGTTAGATACAGGCTCCTGCACGCCCTGTCGGATCAGATCCCACCGAAAAATCAGCAACGTTCGGAGGTTTGCCGGGTGCAGAATCACATCGAAGTCAGGGTGGTTTCTAATGCATGGGTGGTCTGTACCGACGTTCTTTTCAGTGTCTGTCAGCTCTGGCAGGTCGTGACAACAAACACTCTCCCGTACAGAGGGCATTTCCAGGCAGTTTCTATTGTCTTCGTTTCCACACCGGCACCAATCCCGGTTCTCCAACCCTCTGTCTCCACATCAACTCCATCCCAAACGTTCTCATCGCCTGGATCGGGGTCAGAGTCACCACTACTGTCCGTCTGTGGCTAAAAACGGAAGGGTTGCACGCCCGCCATTGTTGTTTACGCTAGTAGCAGAATGAAACCTTTTACGTCACAGATCCAGTCGCAGCGCCGCCTAGCGGACAATCTGGCGCTAGCCGCGAAACATCGAGCGGGTCAGATATCACGACAAATATGTGCGGGGTTGGCAGAAAGCAGTAAATCACCATTTACAAATAGGATTTTGGGTAGAAAGGCCCCAAAACTGAAAGTATTGGACCTCCCCTTTAAGGCCTCCTTATGTGGAGAGCTTCCCTCCGTTCTTTGCGACATGGGACAACATTCTCACAGCGCCAGGGCATTAAATCATATTGTAAAAATAAAAATAAAAACCATAGTTACTCCTAGCGTACAATTTGGAGGCTGGCCGCCAAAGACTTCTATTCGTTTATTGCTATAGAAAGTACAACTTGACTGATAGCTTTTCGTCTCCTACAGTATTCAAAACACAGTATTTGCAAAGTGAATTCGTCAACATAAGACTACTTCCCTTCCTTTAATATCATCCAAGCATTAATATTAATTAAGGGGACTTTATGTGCGCCACCCGTATCCATTGGCCGCCTGTATCCAACTTTCGCCCCACTTAATTTTTTTTCGCGCAAACAAAGAAGGCTATATAGTGACATTTTCTCATCTATTGTGCAAATGAGGCCGTGATTTACACGATCTATATGCCCAATGAAGTGTACACCTTCACATCTAAACACCGCTAACCGATATAACTAAGGAGAAAATGATTTAATTCTGTAACTGACGGAAATTTCATAGTTGCGGCGTTAGGTGAACATGTTCATGTGACGTTAACGTTAACGTATTCAAATCAGGACACATAAATTTGCATAATTTCTGAGGAAATTAAACACAAGGCTGTTATGGGGGGGGGCATGATGAACTGATATAATTGATGCAAATTAAGAATCTCATTTCCAGAATCAGTGGGCATCCTTTATAATTCTATGGTAATTCTAAAGTTTGACATCATTCGGCGAAGGTATGATATCGCGGAACTCTAGTTGCTCGTTGTTTTGTTTTGACCGCATCAGACTGCATTTGCCACATCATCACCCGTGATTCAACAGACAGGCTAAAGAACGAATAATATAGCCAATATATATCAAACCAAAGTGTGCAAAAAAATACATGTTGCTTTCTTGTAACTTTTGCGCATTGATATTTCTCAGAGGGGATGTACAACCGACCGGGAAAGTTTCTCTTCACTTCGTTGCTTCTGATGCGGTCTAACTAGATTCAAGATGGCGGCCGCTGTGAACGTGTTTTATTTCGTGTCGTCTGTAGTTTGTTTTTTCTGTCTCACCATAGCGGAATTATACAGCGAAGAAGACGCAGTAGTACGACTCGAGGCTGCCACACTGAACAGAACTATTTACAATGTACCGAATTTGTTTATAGTCGAGTTTTACTCCAGTTGGTGTGGACACTGTATCAACTTCGCTCCGACATGGAAAGCTCTGGCCAGAGACACCGAAGGTAAGATTTTATAAGAAGCAAAAATACTTTTTAAAAACAGTTATGCTATTATTCTTAATGCAAAAATAGCCTTGTAAAGTGGGAGGATTTTAATTACACATAACAAAATATACTTCTTCATACCGTTATATTATATCGGGAACATAAGTTATTTCTTGTGAAGTGACAGCTGTCACATGCAAATATTTGTATGAAGCTTGTAGAGTTTGGAAACCGGCGAATTGTCCAGGGTAGTGTATCAAAACAATGTCCATAGACCTTAGCTATGGCAAGGATATAGGAAGGCCTCCTTGGGTGTTTGCTTGTATATTCATGACTTAAATCATGCTTAAATCTACCATATCAATCAATAGTTTGTTCTTATAAACCTGCATTTCTCCTCTGGTCTCTCAGTCACTGACGAAAGCTAGTGGATACTAGCTGAAACGTCTGACCGTTTCCAAAATCATATCCAGTTGCTTGAGTAACTGCTTTTTGGTGTATCTTATTACTTGGATGGCTAACCTTCATCGACCTAACCAGAATTGGTTTCATATAAATTTCATGAGAAAAGTAAAAGTGGTCTCAGACCAGGTCCTCTTCCACTTGTTATGGCAGGGTAGACAGATACTACTTCCCTAGGTCATATCAACAAGTAAAACATGCTAACTAAGTAGCTAGGTCCACCTTTTTAGTGTGAGGTGGAAAATGTGGCGTCACGTGGCGTAATAGGTGGTGTCAGGTGGTGTAGCTGCGATGGTAGGGCATTCGGCACAAAACCCACTGGTCCCGGGTTCGATTCCACCTACGTGCCCCAACGTCATTAGTCAGGGTATCATCCAGATTTTTCTTCCGCAATGCTCAAAAAAAATTTTTTCCCACATGTTTTGCGGAGCGAAAATCCGTACCCTGTGAGGCCACAACGTCATGTCCTGCGGAAAAGCACTTTCAGGACTTTCCTCACTTCACCCAGGTGTAAATGAGTACCTAGTAAGGATATCCCTCAGATAGGACGTTAAATTAAGAATGTTGGTGGATTCGAACAAAGTACCTATGGGTTCTGTGCCAAGCACTCAACCATTATGCCACATGATGCCACATCTACATGTAATATCTAACGTAAATACATTTAGTATCCAATTTTACCTCAACAGAGAATGCTAATTTCTGATCTCTCCCATTATTTCCAGACTGGGCAGAAGTTATCCAGCTGGCAGCTCTGGACTGTGCTGACAGTAAAAACCTGCCGACATGTAGACAATATGACATCAAAGGATATCCTACCATCAAGGTAACAAACTTAACTGTAGCTGTAGGATGACTACATGTATATTACCTTAGTACATGAACTGTGAGTTCTCTCTCTTCTCCTGCAAGAAAATGCAGTGTGGGGTCGTGTGGCGTAGCGGTAGCGCCTTTGGCTCTGAACCAAGAGGTCCCAGGTTCAAACCCCACCTTGTCACCGATCTTGTGCCCTTAGGAAAGGCACTTTACATGACTTTCGATCACTTCACTCAGGTGTAAATGAGTACCTAGCTTTGGTAAGGGACGTCCCTTAGATACCTGACATTAAATGGAGGTCCCGTGTTTGGGGAGAGACATACACCACGCACGTTAAAGAACCCACCACACTTATCGAAAGAGTAGGGGGCCTTCCCTGTGTGAGTGGTTCAAACCTTACAGTCTGGTCTCGGGGTTGACAACTTTGAAGAGGTGGTAAATCTTCTTAAAAATAAATATTGATAAATAAATAATATGTATGGGTATGTTTTTTTTTTTGTTTATTATTTTTCTTGCCACAAAATCACATCACTATAGTAGTAGGTATGTTTGCAGTCAGTGTGTGTTTGTTTGTTTGTTATTATGCATTTGATGCAGGAAGAATTTATACCTCTGGCAGATGATGCAGCAGATAACATTTTCAACTGACAAATTATAAAATGTTACTCAAAGTCATAGTCTGATTATGAAAATGTTATACACTTCTCACTGAGCACATTGTGCTATCCGTGACATTCCATGACCCAAGCATGTCTAGATGGCGAGATATCAAATTCAAAAGTGGAAGTTTCTTGAGAATATAATTAACCACATACACTGCATACAAACATACAATACATACATACACACATACATGTACAAAGGTAAGTTAACCAAAAACATAACCTTCTGGCAAAGGTAATAACACAAAAAACATAATTCTAACAGACTGATAAGGGAGTTGTTGTCACCATGTACAATTACTAGTATGATAGATTCATTATTATTGATGACAAGCATTTGCCTTTAGGTTTAAGCTTTACTCTGTTTATCATGACATGCATGTTCTGCGTCTCTCTGTCTCAGGTGTTCCAACCTTTCACACAGAACACAAGTAACATTGGAAAACCCCTCAAAGGTGAGTAAACAACAGCTGCTTAAACATGTGGGACTGTGGTGGAACAAGTGCACACTTACTTACACATAGCAAGCTTTGTTTGTGTTCAAATGTTCAACTCTTTATACACTTACCTTGAACAAAACAGAAAAACACTGATAAAAAAGGTCGTTATTTTATCTTCCAAGTACACATAGTAACAAGACTTTGTGAATCTCATACCTCCATTACATATTAAGAGTCATTGCACGAGAAAACCAGGCAATGGCCGGAACATGGGGGTCAGCCAAATCCGCTCATATTTTGTATGTGGGATAGGTATGGGGAAGTATTAACAGCCATATGATTAAAACTCCCTGGGTGTGTTTTGTATCAGAGTTCTGGAGACCCCCTTGGAGACCCTCAAAATCCTCCAGATTTCTTATCAAAATTATGAAAATTGCGATCGCTGCCCCGCAATTTCTATCAAAGAAAACAAAATTGCTGTTTGATTTCCATATATACCTATGTCTTACGTCTTTCATAACAAAATTTGGGACTTGGGCATTGATGTTTAAAGGGTGTACATGGGGGTTGAAAGAACCAATAAAAGCAGAATTTTGGCACCTTTAAATTTAGTCATTTTTATGAGGCATTAACTCCGACTCACAGTGGCTTTGGTGAACACTTTTACTTTTTCTGGATAGAGGAACATCTACTTCGTAAAAAACAATTGTCATTGACGTGGGACACACATACTGGGAGTCGTGGGAGGAGGGTCTTTTGGGGGATTTTTCGTTTTTTAAAAAATGGTTAAAGAAGCAATGGCATGTGATTGCACAGAGAGATTCAGCCGGATCTTTACCCAACTGAATAAAAATGATGTAGATGCAATATGAATACTGCCACAATGCAAAGAAAGTCATGTGGGCTCTGCATGGGGAATTTGCGGATGCTTGAAATAGAATTATGTTCAATTTGTACATATATTTTCCCAATATTGTCGATACTATTTTTGCTGGATTGATTATTGAAATACAGTGGTATTAATAGCTATTATCTAGGAAGGCCTCAATGATCAGAGGCTCTGTATGGGGTTTGGAGGACACTAGTCATGTAACATGCTTTGATAACTGGGCGGTGAAAGCTTAGAAACACGTTAAGACAGTTTACACCTAAAATGCTTTATTTAATCTGTTCATCAGCTAAAAGGTAAGCTATTGCATTTCACTGTACATAAAATATGCCATTTACAATGAAAACGGATTCCATATTGGGGGTAATAAAACACCATGATGATATTCCATGACGTATTTAAAGACTGTAAAAACTGTTTAAATCAAATACTTCAACTTAGTGGTCAATAAGAAGTATGTATGACGATAAGAAAATAATAACTACTTTAAAGAGACAAAACGGGCTCTGCATGGGAGTCATAGATATTCTTAAGGTAGCACATAGACTAGTTGTACATAATTTCATCTAATTTCCCCTTCTCATACAAATTCCTTTTTAAATCCAGTTGCACATCAATAATGCAATCCATAACGTTAACATTAAAACAAACCTGTCTCTGTGTTAGTAGGGCAGAGACACTCAATACTTTTTAGGACCTAAATGCCTTGTTCACCTAAAACTTTCTCATTTTTATAAGAAAAGAATAAAATCACCCCATTTCTAGACAACAAAAGATACTTGAACACTAATGACATAAAGATTCAGTTGATAAACAAGACAACAAGTTTATAATGCCATTTTGGCATTCATGATATACATTTAACTGCTGTTAGAGCCTTAGTTCTTACAATACATACACTTTAGTACGTCATAGAGCACCAAGAACATACATAAACTAGTTTACGCATGAACAGGACTGAACAATGCTATCCAATGGTCCTATAGTATGTATGAGGCTTTCCTTGACACTGTACCTGTCACAGGCAGATGGAAATGTCTTTGATATTTCGCAGTTCTTTCAGCTTGAATGTTTTTGAGACCCCTTGTCTTTGCAGCCTCACATATATTTTATGCTTTCAAACATAAGAGGATGGCTGTAGGCAATGTTCTGATATTTTTTTGTCACGCAATGTCTGCCACTCCGCTTCCACTTCCAAAGATTCAATGTCCTCATGGGTGACAGAGTCTGGGCTTTCTTGACGTCTCTGTGCAGCTGACAGCCTCGCAAAGTAACTACTGATCTGCTTTGCGCTCCTCCATTCGCTAGGCTCGAACAACAGCTCCCCATCTTCACCTCGTGCATACTGCATGTCCTGTGAGACTTGTGATGCGTCTGCTGTCTGACCAGACGTGGCCCCATGGTTAAAGATGTCAGTTCTTTACTTTCTCTGACTATTCTCTGGCCTTCTTTTGACTATTTCGGATTGCCCAGCCTTCACTGATTGACGATTTAAGGTGGTTCCTGCGATGTCAGATTATTCTCCAGCCTGCTGTGTACTTAACTGGCCATGAGCTATTCCAGTGATAGCCTGAGCCCATTGCTTACGTATCATATGTGGATTCCCGCTCGAGTTCCTTAGAATGTTTTCCGACATCCAAGTGTTTGTCCAGCTCACTGGTTGATTCGAACGTTACCACACACCCTGACTCAGGGCAATGGAAAGGACTTTGCACCTTCACCCGATGCTGTAATGTGGCCTATGCGTGGTTGTGCAGGATCAAACGGCTGTGTGATGATGAGCGTAGGAATATCCTGCACCTGTGGAAAGGCACCTGTGTTGAGAAGGGCACCAACTCTCCTGTTCCGATGTTGTAAGCTCTCATACTGGAAGTTATTCAGTGCTTTAACTCCCTCCCATTTCAGCCCAGAATGCTCCCCGCCTGAAGCCATTTGAGCCACAGCTATCCTGCAACCCTTGACTCCGCCATGTGATTCTAGAGCCTCCTTCATGTCTTTGGCAGTCAAGACATTGTGCTTCTCGTTTACATAGCGTCTTATGCGTCTTCATGGTTGCGATTTTTCTGTCGCAGATATTCTTGCCTGCCTGTGGGTCGGAGAAGTCATAACGCAAGACGGTGATACCAGTTCTGCGACCAATCATGGGTAGGGAGAACAGAAGTGGGGCACAGTGGTAACAGCCTGCGTTGTAAGACCTTAGGAATACCTTTGTGAGTGCTGGTTTCTCGGCCTTGATATTGTGGAAAACATTTTCCAGTATAGATGCCACTGAGCTCCAGTCCTGTCGGCAATTGTCGACGACGTGAACAAAACACTCTACAGCATGTTCTCCATCATGTTCCATGGTTATCACCGCTGTCACGTGCCAGCTCTTATTGTGTTTGCCAAAAACGTTTTCCCAGAAAAGCATTAATTGGAACTTGAAAGGAATAGAATGGTGTAATCTGTCTTACGTTCTTGCTAAACTTTCAGCACCCAGCTATCAAAGCATGTTACATGACTAGTGTCCTCCTAACCCCCATACAGAGCCTCTGATCATTGAGGCCTTCCTAGATAATAGCTATTAATGACACTGTATTTCAATAATCAATCCAGCAAAAAATAGTATCGACAATTGGGAAAAAATATGTACAAATTGAACATAATTCTATTTCAAGCATCCACAAATTCCCCATGCAGAGCCCACATGACTTTCTTTGCATTGTGGCAGTATTCATATTGCATCTACATCATTTTTATTCAGTTGGGTAAAGATCCGGCTGAATCTCTCTGTGCAATCACATGCCATTGCTTCTTGAACCATTTTTTAAAAAACGAAAAATCCCCCAAAAGACCCTCCTCCCACGACTCCCAGTATGTGTGTCCCACGTCAATGACAATTGTTTTTTACGAAGTAGATGTTCCTCTATCCAGAAAAAGTAAAAGTGTTCACCAAAGCCACTGTGAGTCGGAGTTAATGCCTCATAAAAATGACTAAAATTTAAAGGTGCCAAAATTCTGCTTTTAATTGTTCTTTCAACCCCCATGTACACCCTTTAAACATCAATGCCCAAGTCCCAAATTTTGTTATGAAAGACGTAAGACATAGGTATATATGGAAATCAAACAGCAATTTTGTTTTCTTTGATAGAAATTGCGGGGCAGCGATCGCAATTTTCATAATTTTGATAAGAAATCTGGAGGATTTTGAGGGTCTCCAAGGGGGTCTCCAGAACTCTGATACAAAACACACCCAGGGAGTTTTAATCATATGGCTGTTAATACTTCCCCATACCTATCCCACATACAAAATATGAGTGGATTTGGTTGACCCCCATGTTCCGGGTTTTGGTGATGTTTGCCTGGTTTTCTCATGCAATGACTCTTAAAACAAATTGTTTTAATCTCAACCCACATTTACAAGTATTGTATGTCTGGAAGTTATCCTTTTGCAAAATTTCGTTTTATCAGGTGTCTGCAAATACATAACAGTTACATTCAGACCTTCCTTCTTATAATTACTTGCAGGTCTAACCATCTAGCATAGTGGTATCATATTATTGATATTATACAGATAAACTTGTGTAAAACGACCCTCCAGGGGACTGTGGAAAAGTCGTGTTCTTAGACAAAAAGTATTGTAACGAGACAAGACAGAGAACAAAAAGAAAAACGCTGCAAAATTTCCACCCATTTTGCAATAGACTGCCCCATTGACCCAATGTGACCCAACTGGAGCCAGTTTACATGTACATTGTGCAACAATGTCATTGTCAAAATAATCAAACTGGCAGATTCCATCAAGATTTGTCACTTGATATCATTAAAAAAACAGTTTCTGCCACATGCTTGCAATTGTCATGTTGAAAAAATGATGTGGTCATCATAGGCAGAGATTTGGTCATGTGGTGCTCGCAGTTGCGTTGGACAAGTTGTCAGCTTGTAATTGTAAGCCAATCCCTTAATGCTCACGTCTATACTAGGGAAAAATCAGGACCAAGAAAAACAGTTATCATGGCCAGATGTCCGGCATATACAGGCTGTTAGTACTTGGGAAAGTTTGACAGTTTTATACATGTAGCCAGTTGAGTACAAACACCCTTAAAGTTTATGTTGTTTTACTGTCCTGACATTGGACTTCTTGACATTATGTTTGCTTTAGGAAGTAGAGCATCAGACAAGTTGGTCCATGCCATGGTGGATGAAATAGAGCATCAGTCTCAACTGAACAAACCTCAGCATTGGCCAGACCTCCAGCCTTCACAGTAAGTACTACTTGTAGTATCCTACTCTTTTCTTATACACATTGTATCCAGTACTTCTATCACCTTGCTGTTCCTAGCTTCTGACTGGAATACTGTGATACATTCTCACTGCTAGATATTGCCAAAGTAGAAAAATCAGAGGTCCAGTCAGAAGCTCTGAGGAGGGTGTCTGATTAAGACACCAAAATGTAAGCATTTTAGCAAGAAAAGTACCAGTTGTGTATATTAAGAAAATATCTACCAATGTTCTATCAACTTGATAAAATTATTTTACATTATATTACATGTATTTATGTAACATACTAAAGGCAAAAGTAAAGCATCTTTTATGCAATTGCAAAATATGCAAAGAAAAAGACTACACCACAAGTATTGCATGATTAAATTTTACAGTATATCACAGCTATATGTACTGTTTACAATTATCAATACATGATAATATTGTACCTAGTAATGTATTGTATTGATAGTAGTTTGTAGTAAGAACTGTAAGCTAGTTTTGTAGTATTGTTGTCTTACTGCCACACATTGTACCATATACGATTGTTGAGCAATAAAGTTTATTACATTCATTCATAAATGTTGTATTTTATTATACAAGTATGTGACTCTGTTTTACCTCTCCAGCTCAAGTGAGGTGTTGGAGTTTTTCCAGAGATGGAAGAATGTGGAATATCTTGCACTGGTGTTTGAAGGCAATGACTCGTATGTAGGAAGACAGGTATGTACATTTAGTCATATTTCTGCATGTATTTACCTGGAATGTATTCTTACACTTTTTTATCTGTAAAAATGATTACTGACTACTACATTTCTCAACAAAACACATCTTTAGGCCACACCATTTTTATATGCTTTCTGTTTCTCCCAAACCTCTGATTGGGTTTTGTCTTCTGAAATTTTGCTTATTTGTCCAAGAAACCAAGAAAATGAGCTGGTGTGGTTTAAATATACAAGTTTTAAGACCTGCAACATTAATTGTTAACTCATTCATCGATTCTTTATTGCTTATGTTAGTTTCAAAGACAATCATATCTGTATAGTTTGTAAGCAGTTAAAGTGTATCATGTCTTAACTTATTTTACAGGTTATTCTTGATATGGCAAAATATAATAACATCATGGTCAGACGTGTCCTGAAAAATGAGGTAAGCCTGGCATTTTAATTGATTTATGTTATTATATATCATTGTTATCATTAGATATCATTAAACACCATCCACACAGGTGAACATGTCTGTCCTTGGTACTGAACACCATCCACATACAAGTGAACATGCCTGTCCTTGGTACTGAACACCATCCACATACAAGTGAACATGCCTGTCCTTGGTACTGAACTCCATCCACACACAAGTGAACATGCCTGTCCTTGGTACTGAACACCATCCACACACAAGTGAACATGCCTGTCCTTGGTACTGAACACCATCCACACACAAGTGAACATGCCTGTCCTTGGTGCTGAACACTATCCACACACAAGTGAACATGCCTGTCCTTGGTACTGAACTCCATCCACACACAGGTTAACATACTTGTCATTGGTACTGAGCACCATCCACACACAGGTAAACATGACTGTCCCTGTTACTGAACATCATCCACACACAGTTGAACATACCTGTCCCTGTCATGCTTCGGTCTTAATTTAAAAAAGGGGTCCTGCCGGTTAGTTCACTGGCTGTTTTTTGGCACTTTCGAACGTGACCCCTACGTGGCCCCGCGGGATACCGTGCGGCTAACGGGCTATTTTTGGGCCCGGGGGGGACCCGAGAAGAATTTAATTCTAACTTAAATTCTACCGGGCCCCGCTGACAAAAAGACGCTGTGACCTCACCGTGAGAAGACCGAGAGGTACCCCTCTGGTTACCGGCAGTCCACTGGTACACATTTGTTACGTCACAGACCAGATGAACAGAATAAAAGGTAGTGTACTTTGTTAAACCTGAGTAAAATGTGTGACGTTTACAGATCAAATGATCACAACAAAAGCGTGAATTCTGCATCAAGTATAGGTCAGTACAAGACATCGTCAGAGAATCTGCCGGGTGCCTGCCGGAGACCGACCAAAGAGGGTGACAAGATTTTTAACAAAATGCTAATGAAGGAAACTTCTAATTGTGACCACGACAGCCGATGCCCGCCCGACTCCTGAGTCCGACCGGGGCCAGTCGGGGCTATATCCCCGACGGGCACCGGCACAATTGGGACCGAAGCATTACTTAACACCATCCAATTGTAGGGGAACACACACAGGTTTATGTGCCTGTCCTTGGTACTGAATGCTATCCACAGGCAGGGGAACTTGCCTGTCCTTGGTACTGAACACCATCCACATACAAGTGAACATGCCTGTCCTTGGTACTGAACACCATCCACACAGAAGTGAACATGCTTGTCCTTGGTACTGAACACCATCCACATACAAGTGAACATGCCTGTCCTTGGTACTGAACACCATCCACACACAAGTGAACATGCCTGTCCTTGGTACTAAACACCATCAACACACAGGTGAACATGCCTGTCATTGGTACTGAGCACCATCCACACACAGGTAAACATGACTGTCCCTGTTACTGAACATCATCCACACACAGTTGAACATACCTGTCCCTGTCATGCTTCGGTCTTAATTAAAAAAGGGGTCCTGCCGGTTAGTTCACTGGCTGTTTTTTGGCACTTTCGAACGTGACCCCTACGTGGCCCCGCGGGATACCGTGCGGCTAACGGGCTATTTTTGGGCCCGGGGGGGACCCGAGAAGAATTTAATTCTAACTTAAATTCTACCGGGCCCCGCTGACAAAAAGACGCTGTGACCTCACCGTGAGAACACCGAGAGGTACCCGGCAGTCCACTGGTACACATTTGTTACGTTCACAGACCAGATGAACAGATAAAGGTGTGTACTTTGTAAACCTGAGTAAAATGTGTGACGTTTACAGATCAAATGATCACAACAAAAGCGTGAATTCTGCATCAAGTATAGGTCAGTACAAGACATCGTCAGAGAATCTGCCGGGTGCCTGCCGGAGACCGACCAAAGAGGGTGACAAAATTTTGAACAAAATGCTAATGAAGGAAACTTCTAATTGTGACCACGACAGCCGATGCCCGCCCGACTCCTGAGTCCGACCGGGGCCAGTCGGGGCTATATCCCCGACGGGCACCGGCACAATTGGGACCGAAGCATTACTTAACACCATCCAATTGTAGGGGAACACACACAGGTTTATGTGCCTGTCCTTGGTACTGAATGCTATCCACAGGCAGGGGAACTTGCCTGTCCTTTGTACTGAACACCATTCACACACAGGTGAACATGCCTGTCCTTTGTACTGAACACCATCCAGACGCAGGTGAACATGCCTGTCCTCGGTACTGAACACCATCCAGACACAGGTGAACATGCCTGTCCTTGGTGCTGAACACTATCCACACACAAGTGAACATACCTGTCCTTGGTACTAAACACCATCAACACACAGGTGAACATGCCTGTCCTTGGTACTGAACACCATCCACACACAGGTGAATATGCCTGTCCTTGGTACTAAACACCATCCACACACAGGTGGACATGCCTGTCCTTGGTACTGAACACCATCAACAAACAGGTGAACATGCCTGTTCTTGGTACTGAACACCATCCATACACAGGTGAACATGCCTGTCCTTCGTGCTAAACACCATTCACACACAGGTGAACATGCCGGTCCATGGTTCTAAAAATAGCAGAAGAAACATGACAAAAGATAAAATTTCATATGGCTTGGAGTGAAATGTAATAAGCATACTTAGAATTACTCTAAGAGTGCCTAAGAAGTCACCAGAATGACTGAACATGACTAAAAGTAACACATGTGCCATTCAGGAACTGCTGATGAAGAAGTTTGCTGTGGAAGCCATTCCCTCACTGTATGTGATGTACAGAAATGGGTCTGCTATACAATTAGCCAGGTAACACAGAACTTTCATTAGTTTGTTATACATGCGTGAATGAAAATAGGACTGTCTATAGCAGACAAGTATGCAGACAGATTTACATATTCTTAAAGGCACTGAAAGCAATTTTCAGGTCATTTTTAAAAATGTAGTAAGTTGAATCAACCCTACCCCACAGCATACTGATGTCTGTGACTGTGAGAAAAAGGTGTTTTGGGGCTATTGCAAATGCTTTAAATATGATGAGAATTTTGAGGAAAATGCGCTATTAATTGGCACTAAATGCCAATATCAGACAGATTCCTCGTCTAGAATATATTTTTGCTTGTTCTGTTGCCCTGAAATTGCATTGAATACCTGCAAACCAAAGGTATTTATGTGTTTTACTATTTTTAACTAAATTCCATCATTGTTGTAACAGTAGTAGGATGAGCAGAGTTTCAGTTTGCATTTGAAATAGCAGTAACAGTTTCTGTAGTAATGCAATGCAAGAAAGAATATGATAATTGTATGTTAGTGGCCTGGCCTTTTACTGCAAAAATTGTATCTCTACTATACATACATGTACATGTACCACACCACTGGTTTGCCAGTGTTTTGATATGGTGCAATGTTGAAATGTTCCAGGGGAGGAGAGACAAGGTTTGACTTCAGACTGGCACTCAAGAAGCTGCCAAACCTGGACAGGACCCAGAGACAAGAAGACCAGCTCATACTGCACCCCCCTGTACCTGTACCAGTACAGGAGACAACTACTGTAGCAAGAATACCCACCATGGCCAGTGTTAACAGGTAGGCCATGAAAGCTCATCCTTAGTTGTAGAGTTTAAAGTTTGTTCCAGCACAAAGAGACAAACTCACCATGGATTTTCATTTGAACTTGATGTCACCTTTAGTGAGTGAGTGAGTGAGTGAGTGAGTGAGTGAGTGAGTGAGTGAGTGAGTGAGTGAGTGAGTGACCTTTGGTAGATGAGTGAGAGTGAGTGAGTGAGTGAGTGAGTGAGTGAGTGAGTGAGTGAGTGAGTGAGTGAGTGAGTGACCTTTGGTAGATAAATAATCCACCACACTGACTTTTTGAAACTTTAAAACTTTATTCACACACCTTCTTGCAGACAATAAGTCTGAATTGACAAGCGTTTACAATGAAATAGGTTAAAAAAGCTAAAGAGTTGAAATAGACAATCAAACAAATTCGGTTTAAAATCAATAAATATAAGTGTGATAAAAATTGTATAGTCTTCTATATATAATATAATTCATGAGGTCACGTCGGTATTTACAGATTGTCAGTTGAAGTGTTTGTTTAGCAAGTTTGTGATGGTAGAGTTTTTTCTGAAAGCATGATGACATAAGGGGTGAATAAAAAGTGGTCGGATGTCACAGTTCACAGAGGAAACTCTTATTGTGCTAAAACTGTACAACCACAAATTTGTGGGGTATCAAATGTACGTATGATAACTGGCAGATCAATATAAAAACAGCTTGAAAGAAAAGTTATGTAGTATACAGTCATTTACAGTTTTAAGGAGTGAATATAAGCTTTAAGTCATCTTTAAGTCTTCTGTGCTGTAGGTCTGCAGTCCACATGACAGACCTGTTGTCAGCCCTGACGTACTCCTTTAAACAGGAGATAGCAGGACGACAGGTGTTGGAAGGGCAGACTTTACAGGCAGTCAAGGACTTTGTCCATGTCCTAGCCAAGGTATGTGCATCTGCCTCAGTTTACTGTAATTACCTCCATGAAATGTGTCATGGAGGTTATATTTTCAGTTGCGTTTATCTGTCCGTCTGTCCGTTTGTCTGTCTGTCCTTCTGTCCGTCTGTTGGTCAACAAGATAACTCAAGAACGCCTGGATGGATTGGTTTCATACTTGGTGTGTTGGTAGGGTGTGACGAAAACTGGAAATGATTAGATTTTGGTCCCCCTAGTGGCTTCCCTTGGTACTGCAGCGCAACTTCCGGTTTTGATATCTCGCGATCTGGACATGCTAGGGTCATAAAATTTTGATGGAAGGTAGCTCTCATGCTTGGGAAGAAGTCACATGAGTTTGGGCCCCCTAGCGGCTTGTTCTGGAACTGCAGGGCACTTTCTGGCGAAATGTTTAAAAGCCAATAAGTCCAGACAGGAACAACATATTTTCATTATTTTTGGTGTGTAGGTAGCTGAGAGAGAGATGTACATAATTAAATGCAAATTATGCAAATGAGGACTTTATTTGCATAATTAATGAGGAAATTCTATAATTACAGTGTTTTACATTATACTACTTACATACATGTAATGTATGTAACCTATGGCAGGCGGAACTTCAACAGATACTAATTATGCAAATGATGACCTAATTTGCATAATTAATGCGAAAATTCTATGATTTCGTAATGGTGAATGATGAGAATGTCATACTTGGGACATCTGTAAGTTAATCAAAAGTTAACATACATCACGATGCATATATCATGTTAATGCAGAGGTCATTTCCACAATTAAAGAAGAAATTTACATTTACATATCAAGATCATATTTCATGGAGGTATGAGATCTCGGAATTCTAGTTCCTAATATTTTACCTCGATTAAGCCCCGGTCACAACTCGCCGTGCGTGCTTTTTGTCCATTTTTTTTGGGAGGCCACGTCTTCTACGTTTTTCTGAAAGCGTGGGGAAGGAGTGGCGTCCGACACACGACACTTGCACGGTTGCGCAAGGTGTAAGAGTGTGTTCTGCACGCCACGTCTGGCCGTGAGCGGTTGCGTGCATCGTACGTTGCACAAGTGGTAAGTGAGTTGTACGTGCTTACAACGTACGATCTCTGTGCGATTGCAACTTTACCGTAAGGAGGCCGTACTCACACATGCTTCTTATGTACAGCACGTACGGGGCACGCGTGTCGCCCGTACTCGTACTTACGTGTCTGCGTGCTCCCAAATCTGTACGGAGGCGGTACTCACCACGTTTGCCCACATTTTTGCACGTAGACAGCACGCAGATGTGTGTACGGCGGGTTGTTACCGATGCTTAATGGATTATGAGTGGGATATTGAATCAGAAGTTTTATTACATCTTATCTTGTATTATATTGTCTTGTCTGTATGTATGTACCTACATGTAGGGCCACTCTGTAAAGAACACAGATAATAAATAAATAAATACTCACAACCTGTTTTTACATGTATTGGAAAACATTAGGTAATAGTCTGTTAGAATTAGCCAAAAAGTGTAATCCAGGCTGTAATTATGTTCATCCCTTGCAGTACTTTCCAGGACCACCAGGGGTCTCTACATTCCTACACAACATCAACACAAGGCTGCAGCAAATCAAGGCCAAGATGACGTACAAAGAGTGGGCACAGATGTTAGATGAACAGGAGGTACACATGACAGTTATAATTCTATGCCATGTTGCTTTGCTACCCTTACTTATCAGCAGAAAGCAATTTAACTTTAATTATGTATTGATAACAGTTAAATTTTATGTGACCAACACAAAGTAAATTGGGACTTACCCCAATTTACTTTGTTTTGGTCACATAAAGTTTATCATAATGTTATATAGTACCAACACAGATGAACTTTCATGTTAATTTTTAATTGTTTAATGCAATGAGATAATAATATTAATAATATTATATGCTATGGGATAGGATTGATTCAACTTAACAATAATTTAATACATTATGTCCTACACTACAATTATCCTAATTTTTCTAAGAGTACAGACCAAGACCAAAATATTCTTCTTTAACTACTCATAAGCCAAAATATTCTTCTTTAACTACTCATAAGCCAAAATATTCTTCTTTAACTACTCATAAGCCAAAATATTCTTCTTTAACTACTCATAAGCCAAAATATTCTTCTTTAACTACTCATAAGCCAAAATATTCTTCTTTAACTACTCATAAGCCAAAATATTCTTCTTTAACTACTCATAAGCCAAAATATTCTTCTTTAACTACTCATAAGCCAAAATATTCTTCATTAACTACTCATAAGCCAAAATATTCTTCTTTAACTACTCATAAGCCAAAATATTCTTCTTTAACTACTCATAAGCCAAAATATTCTTCTTTAACTACTCATAAGCCAAAATATTCTTCTTTAACTACTCATAAGCCAAAATATTCTTCTTTAACTACTCATAAGCCAAAATATTCTTCTTTAACTACTCATAAGCCACAAATTTTGGAAAAGGTCAATGCCAAGACATTCATGTAGTTTTAAAATATAGTTTTAGACAATTTCCTCTTAATGTAGATTTTGTAGTAACAATGTATTTTGTACTCTGTTTCAATGTTCTTGTCCCTGTCATTTTCAAGACTTCTTTGGGCAGGGATTTGCAATAAACTTTATCTATTAGGAGGATGACCAGGAATTCCAGCTTTTCTACCCTGAAATTCCTGTGGAAGCATTTAAAGCCAGGTACATGTACATTTGTACATGTATTTGATGCTTACTATAATTATAATGTCCCTGTCCAGGCTGTGAGTGCCCTGCTGGGTGAGGTGAGGTGGGTGGAGTGTCGGGGTAGTCAGCCCCACGGCAGGGGTTACTCCTGTTCACTGTGGCTGCTGTTCCACACCCTGACTGTACAGCAGGCAGCTCACACAGGTACAGCTTCATGTTTGTCTCTTTTATTTTACTCCATACCATATGTATGGAGGAAATATATTGTTTTTTCTCAGATATGTTTTTATTCTCATTCTCTTGACATTTCCAAGTCGTTTGGTGTGATATAGCTAGCTGCCGCCGCGCCACGTGCCTGCGAAGCTGGTGTGTTACGCCGAAGGGCGGTTATACTGGCTGTACAGATACAGATACAGATTTCGTCAATCAGATTGATTATTTTTTTCAAATGACCTGAATTTTGGTGCTGGGATAAAATGGGCAATGAGCTTTAAACAACAAAGGAATTTGCACTTACTACTACTCTCTACAGATTGGCTTTGGTTCACTCACATTTGGAGGTTCTAGTATAAGCTGAATTTGTATCTTTTGAATCTGATATCTTTTGATATCTTTTTAGGTATTACCAGCTGTCCATGTAATGTCATAGCAACAGCCCGTGGCTCACTCTTCATGCCTGTTGCTTTGAAGAAGAGAAATTTTCCTGTCTTGTCAAACATCTCCACACGGTGGTTTCCATAGTCAGCCACAATGATGTTACCCTGTCCGTCTGTACAGATGCCTTGGGGA
This sequence comes from Branchiostoma belcheri, assembly GCF_001625305.1. Taxonomy (NCBI): domain Eukaryota; kingdom Metazoa; phylum Chordata; class Leptocardii; order Amphioxiformes; family Branchiostomatidae; genus Branchiostoma; species Branchiostoma belcheri. Next base: position 403,877 of record NW_017802714.1, read on the forward strand.
TGCTTTAGTTGACCATCACCACTTCCCTTACCTCCAAACTGGAACAGAAACTGTCCATCCTCATTGTACACATAGACACAGTGATTCTCACAGTCTGACACAAGAATGTTCCCATCCCTGTCCACAGTGATGTGCACTGGGTACTTCATCCCCTGCTGCTGACCCACAGTTCTCACAAGTGTTCCATCTGGCCTGAACACCTGAACTTCACATTGTCGGTTGTCCCTGTCTCCTGTGGTTTGTGTGATGAGGATGTGGTTCCTCCTGGTGTCCACGGCAACTCCTCTGGCCCACCTTGTCATTTGCAGGTCAAATGTCCTAAGTACCACGCCCTGATTGTCATACTGAACAGCTATGTCAGTGGAGTCTGTGTTCCCCACCACCCACAAATTTTCCTCCTTATCAATGGTAACATCATGCGGTTTCATCTTCTCTTCACCTGACACAACTGTTGGGAACTGGCTGAGAAATGCTCCCTGCAGGGTGAAGACTTGGACTCTATAGTTTTTGTATTCTGTTAAAAAGACCCTCTCGTGACAAAATGTACCTGACACTGTAACACCAAATGGATCTGACTCAGAAAACGAGGGGTCTCGATCAAGCGATTCAAATACATGTAATGTCACCCTCTGTGGCTGTTGCTCCCTTTGCCTTTGGTTACCATGGTGATGATCTGTGCCCCATGCTGCATCCTCACGAGATACAGGTGCTGCTGGGATTGGTGCAGATGGGAGAGACTGGGTGGATTGCCTTTGGTTTCCATGGTGATGACCTGTGCCCCTTGCTGCAGGTGCTGCTGGGATTGGTGCAGATGGGAGAGACTGGACCGTCACATGTCCCAATACTGGCACGGGGGTATCTGTGGGCTGAAAGACAGCAGGCTGGGTTTGTACAGGAGTTGGTGCTGCTTTTCTTCTGTATTTTCTTACCACCTCTGTCAAAGCCATTTGCTGACTGAGAAACTCGACCCATTCCTGCTTCAGTTCTTGTTCTGCTCGATCACAGGCAGCAGACAGTTCATTGATATCTGCCAACACTCTGTCCCTTTCAGTCTGTATTCTGCCCAAGTTTTTTGTGTGGTTTTCTGTTGATTTAGACAAGAGGTGGTCTCTTCTCTCTGTGAGTTTCTGCACCATTTGGTTGTAGGCCTGAATGATGCTGTTGTCTCTCTGCTGTTTCTTTTCATTCAGGGTTTTCTCCTCTTCCCTCAGACTTCTGAGGAAGCTTAAGTAACTTTCCACGATGTCCCTCCCCTCATTGATCAAGGCCTGGACTGTTGCACTTCTTTCCTGTGCAGCTTTCTTGACGGTTGTTGTGAGATGATCATCATGAGTCTCCTCTAAACACTGTGTACAAATTGGAATGTGACATTGTTTACAGTAGAGTTTGAGCACCTCAGAGGGGTGAGAGCTGCACCTGTTACCAGACTGATGTTGTTCCCTTGTTTCCCCTGACTGTGAAGTCTGTTGTTGCAGTCTCTCACACATACTGGCAATGATGTGACTGTCGGGGAAATCTGCGACCCCCTGGGGTGGCAGTCTGATTTTCTGACGACATATTGAGCACTTGAAAGTCCCTCCCCTCCCTGCAAGGTCCCGTAGACAGTCCTGATAGAAGGTGTGTCCACAGGGCAGCACCTTGGGCCTAGTGAACAGCTCCAGGCAGATGCTGCACGACAGTTCTTCCGCAAAGTGTGTCCCTAAACTGGACGGTGCAGCCGCCATTTTGCTGTGTTTGTCAAACTTGTGACGTCTAAGCTGTCAAGAGTTTCAGTTCCGCTCCTTGCCAGAATGGCAATTTGTATTCAGGATTTTTGTTTACACTAATTGGGGTCTGGCTTCACCTGGCAAAGTAAACAACACTAGCTGAGTGTCTCAGATATGTGCCCTTGACAGGAGAGAGTGCTGGGTCCCTAATTTAATAACAGGTATTAACTACTAGAAACAACCACCTTTTTTGTCTTGTTAATGTGGCTGCCCCACCTCAATCCAAAGTCTAGTTTGGACCAGATTTGTTGTTGGTTTGCAGTGTTCGAAATACCTGTCTGCAGTCTGCAATCTGCAGATAGATTTTCAAGATTGCAGAAGAAAAATTTATACAATCTGCAATTTTGCAACAGGAAAAATTGGCACTTGGGATTTGATGCTTTTGGCCCCAAGGACAGACAACACTTAAGCTCCTGTTTTGAAACAACAGGAGCTTCTTCACTAATTTGCATCAACCTTGTCTTGACTTGTTTATCTTTTGTTTCCTTTTGGACTTCCAAAAATTTGTCTTCACTAATTTGCACATGAATCAATAGTTCATGCTTATAAACCTGCAAGATTGTAGTATGGAGGCTTGTGTATTTGCAGAAAGTATTTCCAAATTGCAGAACAAAATTTTTACTCTTCTGCAATATTGCAGAGCGCTGAAAAAAAGTATTTCGACCACTGGTTTGACTCAAAATGCGGAGGGAGACTGAATTACCTTTTTTTTGCCACCCTGTATATATTCCAACCCCAGGGAATGTGCTAAAAAGTGACTTCAAATAGGAATGTTATAAAACATTTTGTAATTTTAAAAGGGAGTCTTAAGTACTTATAGCTTGTATGCAATCAGAAAGATGTGTAAGTCACCCCTTCACTGATGTTTGAGTTGGTTTAGCCCAAAATTGATGATTGATAACTAACTAAACAGCTCTACATGTGCTAGTCATGTGCTTGTTCACTCTTAGAAAGTAGAGACTGATATGATAACTAAAGATAACTCTTTTTTGTAATTAACTCCAATTCCTGCATAATTTCCATTTGAAGAGAGGTCAAGCAAGCCCATACCCAAAACCAGCCCTGTGTTTTATTCTCTGTTCAAAAGATTCATGTGTTAAAACATACTATATTTAATTTTTCAGGATGGAAACTTGCATGCAGTTCTTTACCAAGTCAACAGAGGGCATTGTTGAGTAACACTTCCATGGCCAACCTTTTTTCTGTGCAGGAAACAATTACATATAGTAGTCTGTACAAGCAAGGAGCTTTACCTGCACCCCAGTTTCTTTGCACACACAGTCAGCTATCAAAAATTGAATTGCAGGGCTCGAAATTCATTTTTGGAAAAAGGTGCACTGGTGCACCCAACCTAAAAAAATTACATGTAGGTGCACAATTTTTTTGGGGGGTGCACAATATATAAAACAAAACCTAACAACAGATCTAACTGCTCCTGTTCTAAGCTTAAACCTAACAACAGATCTTACTGCTCCCCTTCTAAGCTTAAATCTGAAATGGGAGCTAACTTCAAAATCTTAAACAAGTACTACAGCAAAGAATTTACAATGTATTATTTTTCTGGCACTTAGATGCCAAGAATGCCCTCTATACTATCATACATGTACAAAAATAGCTACAAAAATATTTGGGTGCACTGGTGCACCACCCAGTATTTTGAGCCATGAAATGTTTGAAGGAAATGTTCCTACTCCAAGTAGTACCATTCTTAATTTCATTTATTTTCATTCTCTCCTTTCTACATTAATGCTAGTATATTTTAAAGATACAAGGAAGTTTTTGGTCACCCTGGTCATACATGTTGTACATGTACATGTCATCCAGTGTGTGACTGGTTTATCATCTGACTTAATGTTGCATTTAAAGGACTGGTACTGGAACCCCTTCCATGCAGTTTGATTTAGCTACAAAGACAAACTCTCTTATTTCAAACTGATGCTATGAAAAGAATCATGATTACAAAAGGAAAGAACACAGTCATTATCTAGTAAACATGATGCAGTCTTACATCTGTAAAGAATTTCATCAGGTTGGTAAACAAATGAGTAGCAAAGTTCTTTGATCACAACTATTTATTTTTTACGAGCCGACGTTCCGATGACCGTCTGTCATCTTCATCAGGGCAATTCTGACTGGTTTACTGTGCACTGACGCTAGATGTTACTTGGTGCATAGTGCACTAAAGGTGTTACATGGTTCACAGTGCAGTGTTAACTCTGAACCCAGTAACAGTGCACTGTGATCCATGTAACACCTTTAGTGCACTATGCACCAAGTAACATCTAGTGTCAGTGCACAGTAAACCAGTCAGAATTGCCCTGATGAAGATGACAGACAGTCATCAAAACGTCGGCTCGTAAAAATAAATGGTTGTGATCAAAGAACTTTGCTGTAATTCATGATGCAGTCTGTAACATGATTGTCACAGTTTCTGCTTGTTTTCTGTTGAAGATGGTACCCAGAATCCCCTGGGCGTCCTGCTGGCCATGCGAGGTTACATCACCACTCTGTTTGGCTGCCAGGAATGTGGGAAGAACTTCCAGAAAGAAGCTATCTCCATGGAAACCGAGGTGGCTACCCCGGAAGACGCCATCTTGTGGCTGTGGAGGACGCACAACCGTGTGAACAGGCGGCTTCACGGGGACCTGAGCGAGGATCCACAGTTTCCCAAGGTGCAGTTCCCTCCACCATCGCTCTGTCCATCCTGTCATCTGCCATCACAGAAGGACTCAGAGCCTGTGTGGGATGAAACACAAGTCCTGCAGTTCCTCAAAAGACGTTACGGCTCAGAAAACGCTATATACGATCACCCCAGCCCTCAGGGGAAAGATTTAGTCCCCCATTTCCACGTCCAGCCGTCCGCGGTGCAACAGTCGGACTCTGAGGAACTTCACAAGCAAACCTCCCAGGACAGGTTGGTGGGACTCCATGTGAAGGATTTACAGGGTCGGCTGCAGAGAAGGCACGATCCCAACTTTGGTGTCAAAATAGAAAAACTGGCAGGAAAGGAAAACGGACTGAATGCGTCAAGTTGGGGTTTCTCCAACCTGGACATCAGTATGTGTGTGATGTTGTATGTCCTGTCATCTGGACTAGTCGTGGGTCTGTATGTCATGTTTATTGTCAAAAGACGGCGCAGAAGAAGAACACCACTAGTTTAAGAAATAAATTAGAAAGAAATTACAAGCTCCTGCCTTCACGTCTCAAAGATGCTCCACGCCAGAATGATTCTATGGTGCTTCTTTGTAACGACTGCAGTACAGCTTGCTTCTTTTGTTGCAAACAGAACATTTTAGCTTATTAACGCAGTATGATGCAAAATTCAACTAGCACTAGTACAGGACATGTTCACACTTTATAATTACTAAAGTTACAGAAGAGTGTTTCCCTGACATTTGAGATTTAAAGTAAAAGTTAGGCCATCCTTATTGTGCTCTCATACACCTAACCAAAGAGCTGACATGGCCACATACAGTTGCTTTTAGAAGTGTAACTTCCTAGTAAACATTCATGAGATTTGTTATTTAATGTGTTGTACATTGTAAGAAGGCCATGTTTAACTCATCTGAGGGACAACAGTGCAATAGCTGCAGTTTTAAGCCAGTATCACACTGTCAACAACTTTGGACTGAATTTTGCTATCGCCAAATTTCAAGATTACCAAAGAGCCAATTTGCAAGCATATTTTTGGCTGGAAATCCACTGTTACATTGACGGTATCCTAAACCTAGCTACAAATGTATAGTGCTGCTTTTTAGAGCTGATAGAGCTGTTGGACAAGTTACATGTAGTTTCATGCTGTGTGATTCTGGCTTTAAGTTTAGGGCACTTGGGAGATTATTGTGGAGAATTTTTGAATAAGAAGTGCAGTTCTATGTGTACATGAACATGTTCTATTTCACTTGTAATCTCTATAATTACCATTCCACAAAAACATTACATAGAATACTACATGATGTATTCTATATCTCCTAATAACGTACCAGGGTGATGAAGAATACATCGTGTTGTATTTCATCTATGTCGTATCCACCCAGGAAAACACGCATTTCAGTGCAAAATGTGCCAAAATTTGGTGTCCCTTAACCAAAAAAAATTGTTACAGCATCAATTCCAACTTCCAAATTCAGTATTTCAATTTGTCAGCACACGTGGAATGGATTTTAATCAATCTATCATAAGGCCACACCAATTTAATATGTTGGTTCCCGGATTTTTTCAGAAAAATATGAAGCGATAGGGCAAAAAATAAAAACAGGTCGGGGCATCCTATTACAGCCCCAAATTTTATGATACATGTAGGAGCCATGAAGCCAACACAAAAGGCTGAGTTATTATTTAAACTGAATTTTGAATTTTAATCAAACCACTGCATTGATCGATGGACAAACTGTAACACCTAGGAAGAAAAAGACTTTCTTCAACTGTTGGGGGCAAAAAATGAACATTTTTAGTTGTTTCAGAACCAGAATCCTGTCCCATAGGCCACCCCAAATGCAGCATATGATAGGAGCCATGACGTCAACATACCAGGCTGGTTTGCAATAAAAACAATGAATTTTAAACTTTTAATCAAACCACTGCATGGATGCATGGAAAAACTGTATCAACTATGAAGAGAAGGGACTTCCTGCAACTGTTAGGGTCAAAATACAAGCATTTTGGAGTTGATTCAGAGGCTGAAATGTTTGTGGGTTTTTTTTGCAAATCAGAAAAATATGAAGCGGGCAAATCCGTGAACCAACAAATTAAATTGGTGTGGCCTTAAATGTACTTTTTTTGACATACTTTTTAGAGATTCATCTTTATTTATATCAGGTAAAGAAATATTTTTATTTGCTGTGAATATTTTAGCTAAGCTTTCCTTAAGGATATTGAAGTAAAATAGAAAATGTGCAGTGCATGTTAGGTGCCACACTGAAAGGTTGTTTAAATGTACTTGAAAAATCATTCATTTAAAGTGGTTTATAACTTCTACACAGAAATTCACTGTGTTTGAAGAAAGAGATTTGGCCACTCTCACTGGTTGATTCCTTGATAATTTTTGTGTGGGGGGGGGTATTTGATAAACCAGTCTCATAATTTGGAAGACCTTCTTCTCAAATCATCAAGTTTTGTTGAAATGTCTTGAGCAGTTATATTCCTCAGAATCCATTAATTTTCAGGGAAAAAGTCTATAAACCAGGAAATTAAAATATGAGTGGCTTGCGATAATGTACACAATCAGTAACACTCAGTTAGAATGTGACAGCACCCAGTGTTAGCCTTTATTATTGCTATACAAGTGGGCAATAAGTTTAGCATAGCAGGTAAAATATGGGGCAATTAGGACTCAAGTTTTTTTTCTGCATACAGAGAGATTCGTTATTAACACAACAAAAAGTACAGGGACTTTTGTATGGTCTTCTACAACTAAAGGTCTAACAAAGTTAAATACATTGTATATGGATAACTTCATCCTACATACAGAATATATGTATGTGGCAAATTACATACAGAATATATATCAGTGGTAACAATAAGGTTTAACTATTCTCTAACATGTAGTCTCTAATATTGAAACATTCTTTAATGTATTTTCCTATTTAAGTACTGTACATGTACATGTATTGGTTATCTCCCCTAAGAATACATGTACATGCACTGGTGCAGGCAGCATTAAATATTTGGAAATAACCTGCACAGTCTTACCTGCACCACCCTAGATCCTCAGGATAAAGAGATTTTAGAAAGTATGCATCAAACAGGAAACAAGTGGTAACAACTCAAATCATAAGCAAACAAAAAGCCACAAACGCTTGCTTAGGCCACAGCAAGTACATTTTATGGATGACATCCTCCACAGACTCCAAATCTAATGCGAGGGGCGGAAAAAAAAGGTTCCCACATTTTCAGATTTTGGCTCAATCATTGTGGTTTTGATTCAGTAGGAACATCACATAAATTATACACAGCCAGCATCACATATCACTGCATCAAAATGAAAAACAATACTTTTAAATGAGAGCCTTTTCTTGTCTCCTCTCTTTACAGTTATCTGCCATCCACCTTCTGGCATGGCAACATGTATTTTTACCCATATCCGGCATGGTGACCACTGTCAGAGGGCAAAAAGAATTTTTTTTTTCAAAATCAGGCGAAAATTAATGCGCACGCTGATGTCATCCATAAAGATTACTTGCTGTGGCCTTACTCAGAATATGGACCAGTGCAGGTTAGGTACACTGTCAGGTAGGCATCAGAAATACACTGTGTACCTGTCAGTGACCTAACCTGCATATGCTCTTGAAATTTCGAGCCCTGTACATGTATCGTCTTGCTTCTTCATACCTAGCCCGAGGCATTCAGGAATTCTAAGGCTTTGTAGTTTATGCATGCTCTCCAAGCAGAGGTTTGGACTTTAGCCTATATTTGTCATGTTGTAGGCATTTTATCTGACTTTCTTTTTTGTACAAGAATTTTTTAAGGGAGTGGGGTGACTTAAAAAAAATTCCAGTGCAAAAAAGAAATTGGTATCATCATCATCTTAAGCCGTATAAAGATGACTAAAACATAAATAAGCAGAAGGCTAAACCTCTGGACAGTTACTGTTGACCATATAATGTATAGCATCAGCCACCTTACACTACTTCTGATATTTCTTTGTGTCTGAATGAATGTTTTAAATCATGTTCATAATTTTGTGAAATTTGTGATTTTTTTAAGTTACACATTACATTTGCATTACATTGTATGTGAAACTTCAAAAATGCATGGAATTATATCAGAATTTCACCAGAATTTAGCCATTTGTTCCACATGTACATATAGGTCCTTGTAGTGTTACATAAAAACATTGTTTTCTACAAAGGGCAAGTTATCTAACTATCAGTTGCACAGACATGAGATGTTAACATTTTCTTGTTGGTCAACTTCAGCCTATTCCAGAATTGTCAATCTGTGTGTGTGAATAGAAAATAATTTTATACATAGCTACACACAATGCAATTTTATGATATAATGGGCAAAAATTTGAAACAGGTAATACAGTTGATAACAGTTGTGTGTGTGTAACTTATAAATGTTGAATTGTACATAGATCTCTAATTGTTCTCTAATAAGCTAAGTCTTATTGTAGAGAAGTTTACTGTTTGATTTGAAGTTTTATGACATAATTTAAGTGAAATGGAGAAATGAAAATCAGAAAATACTACATGTCTTATTGTTGGATATTAGTCATTTTAAATGACATTCTAGAAGATGAGTTAGATTTTTGCTGCTATTTCTACATGCAGAAACACAATCACTGTTACAGTATTAGAAGAAAGTCAATGGAGAGTTACTGGATTTATCATTCAAGAGCTGCCAAAAAGTGGCACCTAAACTGACTAATACAGTACTATTAATACATTGTACAGTCTGACAAGCTCAGATTGAGATTGAAGAGATAATAAAGAGATTATAAGAATTTTGATCCCCTTCAAAAATATGCTGCATCAAACACCATTGGCGTTTTGTGTGTGTGTACATTATGTATATATGTCAGTGTGTACATGTATGTGTGTGTATATATAAATATGTGACTGTGTGTGTGTGTGTGTGTGTGTCAGTGTGCGTCTGTGTGTATATGGTATTGTGTCTCTGTGTGAGTGTGTGTGTGTATCTGTGTGTCAGTGTGTGTGTGTCAGTGTGTGTCTGTATGTATTTGTGTGTGTGCGAGTGTGTGTGTTCATGTATGTGTATATATGTGTGTGTGTCTGTGTGTATGTATGTAATATTGTGTGTCTCCTTGTAAAATAAGAATATCATTTGACAACTTATTCAGGTGGAGAGGATGATCAATTGATGCTCTTTATACAAATAAGAATCTTTTTTTGCATGACGTAAACATGACAATGTGTGAGTCAATCAAAAATCAACGTAGGTTAGCATCATTTGGCAAAGGTATGGGATTGTTTTTTTGGTTAACTAGGAAATTCTTCACTGGATTATGTCTAATGTAGTAATTCTTTGATCATATTTGGTTTGCATATGTTTTGATATCTCTAGGAGGTATTAGGAGAGCACAAGGCTGCAATGTTCAAGGAGCCAGTCAGTTATAAACATCCACAAAGCCGCACCAACCTGTGTATTAATCTGTTGTCATTGCCAATAACGAAAGAAAAGAAAGAAAGAATGTGATTTTTCAGATTTTCCCGCTTATAGTTCTTCTGAAAAAATCATTCACCGTTCTACACAGATTCATGTATCAAGCTTTATCTTAACAACAGTCCAAGAAAGGACGCAGGGTGTAACATTCTATAGCACGTCGGGGCTTTTGTAGCGTAACGACAGGGTGTACATTCCAGAACCAAAAGGTCTTGGATCGAATCATGCCATGTTACCTATCTTGTGCCCCTGGGAAAGGCACTTTGAACAACTTTCCTCACTCTACTCAGATGTAAAATGGGTACATGAATTTGGTTGGAGAGGTAAAAGGCGGTGGAAAGAGAGGGTTGGGCTCTGCCTTCCAATACCATGCCCTTGACACAACATTGCGTCTACAGCCCCCACAAAAGTTTTATGGTCACTTTTTCTTGGTCCGGTGTGACGGAAAATGTTGCCGCACATATTTAAACCTGACGGAAATTCGTAAGGCCATGTTTATTTGATTATATGGATCTGGGAACCCCAAAACTGATGCACGCGTGCGAATAAAAAAGGCTTTGCCAAAAATGTCGCTTTCATTATGAAATCTACGTGGTCATGAAGGTTGAACAAATGAAACAGAGTATGGTTTGGCGAAGGATCTACCTTTCAAATTCATTTTTTTTTCATTTTCGTCTTTTCTGTTTGATTTTAGCATTCTACGACATTGGTATAGTTTTTACGTATATCTTTTTGCAACTTATGGTATATATTTGCTCATTTTGCAACTGATCTGTACGATTTACAGTATGGTTGGGAAACGGCGGAAAATTCATGCGCGCGCGGATGTCATCCATATAATCAAATCAACATGGCCTAACACGTAAAAAAAGTCGTACAAAGAAACTACGAACGCGATTTTCAAAAGATCCAAGTTGAAGTTAAGTTTGAAAAGTTTTAGATAGCTTCAGTAATTAAGGCCACACTGACTTAATTTTATGGATGACATCCTCTGAAGACCCCCAAACTAGTGCGCGCGGGCTAATAGAAAAAAACAGCCGAAAAACATGCTGCTAAACCACAGGTATACAGAGCTGGTATTGTGAATTTTCAGTAGTACATAACGACTTTTACGAGTCGAGCGACACTGTATTGTGTTTTTGAGTTCCGTGGAGTTTCGGCAGCCTGGGTGCCATCCTCCGTAGTTACCGCCGGCTCCGTATTGAAATTCTATTGTCGCTTACTAGTATATAACTGCCATACTATCTACAGACTGAGGAGCTAGTATGGCACCCAGGCGAGAGCCTCAGAAGAGATGATTCTTTTAGAACAGGCGAACATCAATGCACGCGCGGATGTCATCCATAAAATTAAATCAGTGTGGCCGAACCCGACATGTTCAAACATGCCCCCCACCCCACCTCAACTGTAATAGTCGTGGGAGAATCGGAACAAGTTGTTGCCATATCAGATGTAGAGGAATGTCCTGGGAATGGAGCAGGAGTCACAAAGACTCGTAATTACTTTACTAAGGAGAGACTCCATTTCACAGCTACTTTGTCTGGGAGGTTGAATGAACTCCACTGCTTACACGAGACACGCAAGCCCGTCCCTAACTAGGAAGTTAAAGAGCATGGGCATCATGTAGTTCACTTTTGTGCACCAAGAATTGAAAAATTTAAAAAAAACTTCATGTTATCGTAATTTTTTGACAAATTTGTGCAATTTTCTCACATTTAGGCCACACCTCCTTAATTTTATGGATGACATCCGTGCGCGCATTGATTTTCGCCTGTTCTAAAAAAAAACGTCCTCAGTGGCTCTGATCTGGCTCTAGGCCTGGGTAGTCCATGGTAGCTAGCGACAATACGGAGTCGGTGGTAACTCTGGAGGATAGCACCCAGGCTACCGAAGCTCCACGACTCAAGAACTAAGTACATACGTGCAGTGCCGATTTATAAAATCCGCAAACGGCCAGCATGTGCATGTGTCATACGTACGTCGCTGTGTACTGCCGCAAATTCGATATACTTTGTTAATATTCAGACTGTGGTCTAGTAGCATTTTCATTTTTGGTCGGAACTTTTTTTATTCGCCCGCGCGCACTAGTTTAGGGGTCCTCAGAGGATGTCATCAATAAAATTAAGTCAGTGTCGCCTTATGACATTTATGGTTCGCGTATAGACAGCCCACACGAGGTGCACTTACTTTGTGGTACCACCATAAACTACCAGAATATTAAAAAAAACATGGCTGACAGCTGCGTTTCCAACATTTCAAACACAACCGTATGATATTTTTGACAACTCCACTTCCTGAACGGCACTTATTTTCAATGGAGAAGGGTTGATTCAACTTATTTTATAAAGAAATGACCAGAAAATTTAATTTTTTTGTGTCGTCCAGAAGTTACATAATGTAACTAACAATGACAAAAAAGTGAAGCTTGCGTCCCGTTTGTAATACGACAGATAGAAAAGCTGACTGGCTGGCTGGGTACCGGTGTCAGGTAAGTCGAGATTCGTCTATCGCTGAGCGGGAAATTAAAAAATAATGTTAGCCTCGCCAAGTTTACCAGTGTAGGACACCCCTGGATCATTCCTGTGGACGATGTTAGTGGGAAACCTCTGTACCAAATGGTCCGTGGAACTTCATTCGCGAGTGCACCGGCCCCACTATGTATAATGTATAAACTTAAACATTTCAAGTCTAAGGTCAACAAACATCTGTCCTCACTGTCTGTACTGTAACCCAAAACATTTTTTGAGTGGCTCCCATGAGCCTTGTTTTGTAGTGACCTATATGAAGTGAATTAAAAAAAAAATCGCGTCCATGGACATTCCTCTAGGCTTATTCCTCTGTCATTGCCACGGTTGGCAAGGCAGTAGTCATAGGCCACCGCTCTGATGGCCAATGGGTACAGCCTGGCCAATTTGATATTGATCAGGTGATAGTCAGACGGGTTCCGTGTTTTCAAGAACGTTATTTAAATGCATACTATGCAATTTCATGATGGCAAAGCAAAAATACTCATATTCCGAATGAATCTGTTGGATATTAACATTTACTGCCATTTTTAGCATATTTTCATTAACATTATACTTGAAATGTTACAAAAAATTCTCATTGATTATGCAAATAAGGTCGCATTTGCATAAATTGAATTAGTTGATTATATTTACACAACAAACAGGGGTAACCAATAACAATTGTATCTTAACAAAGACGGCTATACTACCATTGCCTCATAAGACATTCAAATGGGTCCTAATTTGCATAAGTTATGTCTAACGATGTTCATCTTTGATTAACTTCGCGAATTCGAAAGGCTACGAGTAGCAAATTCCCGCCACATGATACTATGCAATTATTATATTTCCTCGTTAATTATTCAAATTTGGTTTATTCGCATTAAGTATATGTATCGATGTCTCACTATTTAAGATATGCCATATGTTTGCATAGTCGTATCAGAAACGCAGCAGATTTTTAGAATTTCCTCATTGGTTATACGAAGAAGGTACTAATTTGCATTATTGTCCTCTAGATATGTCATCCAGCACTTTTGCTACCTGCATACAAAAAATCATGACGATCCGTCAACCCGTTATTTACTTATCCTCTTTCAAAGATTTTGAAACAAACGCCCCAAGCCTGCGGTTCGAAAGTCTATCTGATATTGACATTTACGGGTCTTCGCAGTAAGACTCTTAGAACTCTCTGGTCTTTACTTTAGTGCCCATGTGAGGCTTTTTATAATGTTTTGGTTTGTGTGTTTGTATATGTATTGCAATGTTAATTTGTATTTGCTAGACAAGTAGCTGTAAAAAAATCAGTGTTATTCAGCATGGTTTTGTACAGGCTGCAAGGCTGGTTTTTGTGAATAAACTGTTATTAAACTGTTATTATGTGGGCAGCTGCCTTCTGAATCAGACCGGTTTGGTCTTATTGAAATAATGACTGTCCAAGTTTATTTGCAGTTTATGGACCATTTCATCTCATAACCTTCTGAATGAGATAATGGAGTAGGATTGATTTAACTTACTTTAATATAAAGAAATGACGAGAAAATTGACTTTTTGTATCGTCTTAATGTTACATATTAAAATACAGATTTCAATTTGGAGGCCACAAAATATCATTTAGATTTTATCAACTGTAAAATATTAGTATTCACTAGACAAGAACTAAGAACCAGAAACGCGTCATGCGAACAGAGTAACTTGAGTAATCCAAATCTTCGAATTTTCGAGCTGAAAAGTTGCCAATTCAACCGAAACGTGTTTTTTGTACCATGAACTATTTTATAATTTTTAGAAGTCAGAATGTTTGTTTAGCCTTGTGACAAAATTGTTTAGTTATTCCAGAATACGGGATAATATTTCAAAACTCAAGATGTCTCAACGGGGACTGTTTATCATTTTCAAATGTCTCATGTAGACAAGAATAGACAAGAAAAAATATATATTTCACAATCTCAGTTTTACAATAAAAGAAAAGGAGACATTCTGTCATCAATCTGATGACAAAAATAGCCGGGTCGTGTGGCGTAGCGGCAGAGTGCTCGACACGGAACCAAGAGGTCCCTGGTTCGAGTCCTGACTTGCCACCGATCTTTGTGCCCTTGGGAAATGCACTTTACACGACTTTCCTCACTTCGCGTAGGTGAATAAGTATTGTATTGTCCCCTTGTGTTGGTAGAGGCATTAATATAAGTTAAAAACTTGAGTGTGCCGTCACCACGTCTTGTGAATATATGTTGGAATATATATAAAAAATAGTCACGAAAAGTACCCCAAAAGCATCCACAAAACTCCCCTGAAAAAGGTATGACAGAAGAAAAGGGGCCGGGGTCGGGCTGATTTTCGCCCTACGTAAGATACCTCACGTGGAGCGTCCTTTGTTTGTGTGTGACAGGCCTTCAAAACATGATTACGTGTCGTGCATAAAAACATGCAATCCCCAGAATCATTCTGCATCATATGACACGTTTGAAGCCGTGATAACTTGGGTCTTTATTACTCCAACTCCGCGCACGTGTGGGCGCCCCGCCTACGGTCTTAACGTGGCGACAATACATGAATATATGAATGTAATTGATGATAGAATGTTCCCTTTTCTTTTATTGGAAAACTGAGATTGTGAAATATATAGTTGTTTTCTTTTTCTTTTCATGAGACATTTGAAAATGATAAACAGTCCCAGTTGAGACATCTTGAGTTTTGAAATACATCCCGTATTCTGGAATAACTAAACAATTTTGTCAAAAGGCTTAACAAACATTCTGTCTTCTAACAATTATAAAATAGTTTCTTGTGCCAAACACGTTTTGTTTGGATTGTCAACTTTTCAGCTCGAAAATTCGAAGATTTGGATTACTCAAGTTACTCTGTTCGCATGGCGCATTTCTAGTTGTTAGTTGTAGTCTAGTGAATACTAATATTTTACAGTTGCTAAAATCTAAATTGTACTCTGTGGCCTCCCAATGTTCAGTTTGTGTGGGGTCGTGTGGCGTAGCGGCAGAGTGCGCGACTCGGAACTTAAGAGTCCCGGGTTCGAGTCCTGACATGCCACCGATCTTGTGCCCTTGGGAAAGGCACTTTACACGGGTTTCCTCACTTAGCTCAGGTGTAAATGAGTATTGTCCTGTCGTGTATTTGTCCCATGTGTTGGTGATAATATAAGTTGAAAACTTGAGTGTGTCGTCACCACGTCTGGTGATTACATGTTGGAATAAAAAAGAATGTTCAGTTCTCTGTGGACGGCTTCCATGCACCACCCTCCACCCACACCTGATTTGGATGTTGTGAGGACCTACCGCAGCCAGCAGGTATAAAGTGCTTAGTACCGCACGGTTTGGAGACGCGCGTTTTTCATCGGGTCCTGATTACCTGCACGTGTGGCTGATTGCCTCATAGGGTTACATGTTATCGTCAGACACATGGATACTGAATATGGAAGAGTGGACGGATGCGATTTTGTAATAGAATATAGATTGTATTGCAAAGAGAGAGATGAACTGTATAGGTTTGTATAAAACCAATTTCCATACTTCATACACTTTGAAAAATTCATATTCCTAATGCACGTAGACAAAGTTTCAATCGGAAAACAGTTCAGATTTTTTTTTCTTTTGTCTCCACTATAACCAAATAAAATGAGAAGATGAAGATATCTAATGATAGCTAGTTACTTTTGTGTCTGTTAACTGTATCTGTTCATCTTGTTTTGTTGTGACCTGTACTAAGCTCAGTGTGGAAAAAATGTGCAAAAAAGGTCGTCCTTCATTCGATACTTACTTCCAAGTGGAGAAATATGTGAGTATCTCCGAGTCACGAAAAACTACGATTTCTGTGCATTAATTTCATACGCGACTTGTCTTTCTAAAAATGTATTTGTAGTGATGTGCTATTATTCTGGAAATATGTCAGGCCCTGTTTCCAACTTTATTTTGCAGACAGACTCTGAGTTGTTCTGATTTGTACACCAACTCATTAATTACTTCTTTGTTTTCTCTTTATTGTTGTTACTACCTTATTTTTGTTTGTTTCCTGATGTCACTTTTATCTGTATGTGTGTGGATAGGATATAGATAGGTGAGGTACAATTTTGTCCAATCCTCAAAAATAAATGTGAAAAAAATAAAAATGAATATGCCAACCCTGTTGATCATTCGGTTGTTGTTTTCTTTTATGTCTTTTTTTTAGTTTATTGCAAACTCATGCACAAGGGCTAATTGCAAATACAAAAGAAACATTTGATGCAAGTACAAGAAAGTAATACATAACTACATGTAGACACAAGAAATACAAACTACCGTTAACTCCTAAAACTACGTACTGGGTTTGATTTCTTTTTGAAGACAGAAGAAGTTGTGCCAGTTCTTAACCAACTCACCAACACATATACACACAGAGAGAGACACACAGACACACACAGACACACACACAGACACACACACATGCACACATACATAGACAAAACAACACCCGGACTTTATCTTTTACTATCACAGCGCTAACATTCCGTATGTCTTCTTTGTTTTGCTGCAAATATTTCAAACTACGCCGCTACGTGAGCGAACCCCGCCTGTTTCCAGTGGAAAATTCTGGCGCCAGACAATGTTTTGAATGATGTAATTATCGAGCTGACAGCTGCCACAAGGCGCTGGTTTCAATATTCATCCCTCCATTCACAGGTACAGTAACAGGACAGGTGATATATGTGCCTCTTGTAGAAGGGGATTTCCACTGGTACATATGAGCGATATTTTAGCCTCCGTAGCAGGCTTATAGAACTGGGGGTTTGGTGATCTTCGACTGTTTTCTGATTAGCCTCCGTAGCAGGCTTATAGAACTGGGGGTTTGGTGGTCTTCGGCTGTTTTCTGATTAGCCTCCGTAGCAGGCTTATAGAACTGGGAGTTTGGTGGTCTTCGGCTGTTTTCTGATTAGCCTCCGTAGCAGGCTTATAGAACTGGCGGTTTGGTGGTCTTCGGCTGTTTTCTGATTAGCCCAGTTCAAAAAACGGGGGTAATTCAACCAGGCCGGCTATGTTGTCTATATGCAATCAGAAAATAGCACATAAAAGCTCCCAAAGACCATGAAGACACACAAAACTCCCAGTTTTTGGCATGCTGTGGAGGCCAAACATATTTCACGTTTCACACAAGGAAAAGTCATGTTACAAAGGAAAAGTCTTGGGCATTATGCACATTTGCAGCTACAAGACATATCTTATGACATGCCCTTGATTCATTCTTTGTAAAAAAAAAATGAACGGCTTGCATTTCGTTCTATTTAAAAAAAAAGATAAAGAGGGCCGTTTAAATATGTAGGAAGGTTAGTCAAATATAGCTGTGGAAAATAACACACTTCCATATAGGAAAAAAAATCGAAACTCAAAATAGGATACTGTAATTTAGAATCAGGAGTATACTATTACCGTACTGGGTGACACATACCCCCCCCCCCTATTACATGCACAGTATACTGGTACTGTCAATCATAAAATATTCGCGCTGGTCTTATTATTATGATTATTATTGCAACAAGGCCGGGCAACGAACTCAAAACGACGCGAACGCCCCTCTTTACCGCGAAACTGACTCCCCACGTATTTGATCAAGTTACAGCGCTGGGGGCAAAAAGGCGACATTTTGTCAATAATATCATACTTCACAACGTTGCCATATCTAATCTGTACATAATAGCAACAGATGATACACTATCGTTTCTGACAACAGTTGTATTATTTAGTAAAACGTACATTTCTAACTTATACAAAATATCTCGTTGTTTACAAACAAATAGTTTCTCTGGTTCAAATATATATACTAGTAGCTAGCAGGCATCTTCGGCTCAATTGCGATTGGTTTAAATTCTTCTCTATTTATTACACACACACACACACACACACACACACACACACACACACACACACACACATACATACATACACATATATACATATACACACACACACAAACACACACCTACACACACAAACACATATACACAGACACAGACACACAAACGTACACACACACATACACACACAAACACGCACCACACACACACTCACACACAAAGTCACACAGACACACTCACACACAAAACACCTCACACGCACTCACATGCACACACACAAACTCACACACCTCGCGCATACACGCACACACAAAGTCACAGACACACATGTACACACACACAAACGCCTCACACAAGCACACACTCTCTCTCTTGGTCTTTGCAAGCTGAATCACTGCTAACATTTCAATGTAACTGTTGGACACTTCCGTCTCACCACCCTGTATCATTTTCCACCCTGCTGGTTGCCAGGGCCAGGTCTGAGTGAAGAAGTCCACATTACCATGCACAGCAGGCCACACAAGATGAAACTCTAAGTACGTAATCCTCGCCGTAACCTGCCGCAGGCACGGCGTGTCTGACGTCACACTTCTGCAAGGCCCATTTAGGGAACATAGGTGCGCCATTGTTTCACAATTTGTAGAATTAATTCCTCTTGTTTTTTTCTTCTCTGCCGACATACACCTCAAACTGAGCATTAGTGAACGTAGGAGAGATGATCATGATGAAGAAACTGGGACCAAAAGGAGCAAAATTCAAATGTCGATGCATAACTATGAAATCAAATCAATATAAATCCTTCTAACAAACGTACGCCAAATTTCATGTTATCATCTTTCTTGAAATCATGGACCATAAAAATATTTGGGCTACCTTTTCTGCTTAAACACAGAAAAAAATCACTTCTTTACGGTTGATAGACATGTACAAGGGTAATCCTAATGAAAGATTTGCCAGTTTTGTTTTGAGATTTAATTGTACACAGCCCTGATCACAGATCTGACTTCTTTTTACCCACCTCCCTCTCTCCTCTTACTACTGATGTTCCCAAGCACGTTGCAAGAATATGCTGACAATAATTTGAACTATGGTGACGGACTTTAATAGAAGGCTAGTCAAATCTAGTTTATAACTGTGTTCCTTTACTCCGGGGTAGGCCTCCCACTTTTTAACTAACCTCGCAGCAACATTCTTCAGACTTAGCACCAGTCTTTGATGCGATTCGCCACTCGTCTTTTTTATCACTTCTGCCCAGTATTTAGATAAACATATGTGTTGCCATGGCAGGAAAGCAGGGTGCAAGGCGTCAGTTAATCCACCAACACTTGGGACATGAAGAATCCAGTAGAATTTTTACTCCTTTGCGAAAGCAAAAACAAATAAACGATCGTATAGATCACAACAAACATGTGGTTGTTGACTTAACGCTTGTTCTTACGATTGAGTGTGAGCTACACCGGCATTTTAAACAATGTATCAGTTCACCACCTGTCCTGACTTATTGCGACAAATGCAGGTATCCGAGCGAGGTAAGTACCTGAGCACGGCTTGTTGTTTTTGTTCAGTGTGTGAGGAAGGATTTGATACGCTACTTAAGTACTGCGGCTTCGATTTCGGCTGTATACAAAAAGCTTTTCCTCTAATTCGATTATCGACTTCTCGGGTGCACAAGAATTTGCATTCTTGGGTGTCGGCACCTAGAAAGCCATGGGGCATGTGTTAACGAGGTAATTCTTGGGTAGCCTGAATTAGCTGTTTTTTTGTGTGTGTCAGACGTTTGGAGGTGCTTCTTGTTCGGTTGAATTACACTGGAGACAGAGATAACATGACTCAGTGTTTTTCTCAGGACGACTTGGAGAGGCCACAACTATATCTGAACCCCGGCTACTTTCCATTCTTATAGATTAAGACTTCATATGTATTTGGTGGGCTGTTTTTAATACCCAGAAAAGAACAATTGTTTAGCTACAAAACATGGACTATTCTTGTGTACCCTGTGAGGCAAACAATGGTAACTAAGTTAGTAACCACCAGAATTTGGATCGACTCTGCCAAACATTATTTCTTTTTAAGAACATTTTTACCCGATGCGCAAGAAAACGCTACTCTGAGGACCTTTCAAGGCACACACTGTCCCTTCATAACCACTATTTTTATTATTTAACTAAATGAGTTTTCCGATACTAATATCACAGGGAGTATTGGGGAAACTTTCTTTCAATCTCTGTGGCAACTTGAATTACTGTTCACACTGGACTAAAAAAAAAAGAACTATGGATGGGAATAGAGAAATGTGAGTAGTCTTAGCTTGCAAAAAAACTCGAGCACCACCCCCTCCCAACACCCCCCCCACACACACACACATACACACACAAACACACACACACACACACACAAACACACACACACACAAATGTTGAGAAAGAGTCTGTATTCTGATCACACAAATTTGTTCATAACCACCTTCCACACGTTTCCCGCCCTCCCCATGTAGACGTGAGTCTATATTACCCTGTACCCGGCGGACACTGGGCAGGCGAGCTGACCAAATTAATTTGTGGCCAGTTTTTCCAGCCGGGCCCTGCTCAATTCCACCACGTGACTATATGACTACAGGAAAAACGCTTACTTTCAGGATCGGATAGAAATTTTTATTCATATATGTACATGTCAGAAACAACGATACAGACTTCAGCAATGACGAAAAACTCTATTCATGAAATCGAGAAGTAACATTTTTGTGGGTAATTGTGGTCCCAACAGTCGCATGATCTGTCTGCAGGTTGATCCAACAAATTTACAATGCTACGGTCAGACAGACAACGACAAAGCAAACAACCGAATAAATAGATAAATCATTTCATTTCCACTTCACATACAAATATATTTGGGTTTTCGCTACGGTTCTAATTTCGACAACACTGAGGGATTGTTGACAGTCTGAGTCAGTATTGACAGCAGCAATACATGACATATTAGTGAATGGTGACTACTTGCAACTTTCTAAATTAGATCAATTCCAACACATGTCCTCTACTCGTACATATTGTTGCTTTTGTCTTTAATACTCCTACATCTTCAAGTCAAAATGATTTCCCATGAAATGCTGTCACAGCTTACTAAAACATCATGACTTTCGTGAAATGAGGACGTTTATAAAATATTATGTACATTCTGGGAGAATAACTTTGTTTTTCTCTGTGTTGAC
>NW_017802714.1:426770-474746 GCF_001625305.1 Branchiostoma belcheri
ATTGATTCTGACCTGGGAGTAGATGTAACCCTTGGGGCCCGGGTGTCAGCGCAAGACAAAAAATATGCCTGCAAATAATGACCCGTGCATCTGCCATATTCGCCCAATACCCCCGCAACAAATGACCGACTCCGCTCGCATTGATTGTGGGGGAACCTTGGCGCGTCATGCCGATCTATCAAGCCCTGATAACTTCGTTTGGCCCGCCGCCGTGTAGGATTACGACAAGATTCGGCCCTCAAAATTGCTGGAATAATTTGAAGGTCTTGCTTCATGTCGTGTCCGGTCACAAGTGATGCATCTAATTAAATTTCTTTACACCGGCAGAATTATCTTAATTTTCTTCTCTGACCTAAACACACGTACAGGTAGTGTGAGAGAGATTTGGACATGAGTAACTACTGATACATAACTTCCCGCTCGGCAGTTTTGTTTTAAAGATTGCACGATGTATATTTACAACTCTTTCTTACCACGTACATGTATATTTACAACTCCACATGCTAAAAGGCAGGGTACAGAGAGTTACTCAGTATTCGCGCCACAACTCACACGGTGAACAAGCGGTTTGGTACAAGACATTGATATAGGATTAGGGCTGCAAATTAAATCTGTGCAGGGCAGAAAAGAGATCATTTTCTCGCTTGGATACCTGAAACTATGTTTATGTGGAATAAATCCGGGTAAAGTGACTATGAAGGCACAGCATGGACCACCTATACAGACTGAATTCGGCTGCATACCGAGCGAAATATAACGTTATTTCACACACACACACACACGCACACACACGCACACACACACGATCACACACACACACACACACACACACACACACACACACACACTAGAAAACGAATATCTGTTGTTAGCCCTACTTCATACCTATTCAAACCTTGTATCAGTAACTTCCGTTGAACAATTTCACCCGAAAATTTGAAGGAAACATCACGAAGAAGTGAATTGTACCTCATGAAATATCATTCTAAAGAACTTCTACATACATAAGATGTAATTCAGGCCCTTCATAACTTCCCCTCCACCATCACACTATTCATACGTAACGCGTACCTGAGTAAACTATATCCTTAGAGAGATCAGCATCCAGGTCGTCCACGGCGCCATTTTGTTCGCTTCTAGCGGGCGAGCCTTTCCGTTTGATGTTGTTGTTGTTGTTGTTCCCGCGGAAGTACTGTCCCCACCGGGCCCGGCCCGCGTCCTTCTTCAGTCTCTTCTCTTTCGCTCTTCTGTTCTGGAACCACACCTGGAAACATGCATACATGGGGTTATTTCTCTGAGCTACTTTTACTCTAAGAAATTAAAGCTATCCAATGCAACATAACGGCAAGACAAAAAAATATTCTGGGTAAGGAAATTTGTTTGATTTTGACATTTACTACATGTATTTACTGTTATTTTTTTGCACGTTTTTACCTTCGCCAAGAAGGTTATGTTTTCAGGGGCGTTCGTGTATGTGTGTGTGTGTGTGTGTGTGTAAACACTATAACTTGAGAAGGCCTTGATGGATTGTCTTGATACTTGGTAGGTGGGTAGGTCTTGATGAGACCTCAAAATGATTAGATTTTGGGCCCCCTGGCGGCTTGTCATGGTACTGCAGCAGAACTTCCGGTTTTGATATCTCATGATCCAGACATGCTAGGGTGACGAAAGTTGGATGGTAGATAGCTCTTGTGCTGGGGATAAAGTGACATGAGTTTGAGCCCCCTAGTTGCTTGCTCTAGAACTGCAGGGGGGTTTAATGGACAAATGTTTAAAGGCGGATAACTCAAGAACCGATTGATGGATCATCGTGATTTTTGGTATGTAGGTAGCTTGAGTGATGCTTGACATAATGATATTACAATTATGCAAATATGGATGTAATTTGCATAATTAATGAGGAAATTCTATTTATCAGCTGCATTCCATAATAGGAAGTTCAAGCTTGTGACATATGTTATTAAGAATGAGAGAAACACAGGCATATATCGACTATGCAAATGAAGACTTAATTTGCATAATTAATGAGAAAATATTATAATTGCATAGTGGTAACTGCCTGGAATTTTATACTTGGGGTGTTTGAAAGTTAAGTTAAGGTGAACATAATTAAACATAACTTATTCAAATAAGGACCTCATTTGCATAATTTATGAGAAAGTGTCATCATGGCATTCTTTGTTAAGATAAGACTGTCTTTTAGTGGAGAATATGATCAACAGATATAATTCATGCAATTGAGGATCCTATTTGCATAATTAGGGGGATTAATATATAATTTCTTAATCATAAAAGCTAACATCATTTGGCGAAGGTATGAGATCGTGGAACTCTAGTTTGTCATCATTTTATACTTGAATATTTAAAAAACAATCTGCGTGAGGCGCTTCTTTATTTTTGGGTACCACCCATAAATATCTAGAACCAGCCTACGATACACAACCATTTTTCGTTAGCGACTTTGCATTTTTACCTCACCTATATCAGTACGCAATGGGATAGGATTAATTCAACTTATTACATTAAAAGAATAACCAGAGAATTGACATCGTCGCTCTTAAATTGCACTGGATACGTGTTTAACATGATATTTCAGAATAAAAGAACAGTAGAAGGAAAACCAGAGAAGTTTGTTTGATCAGGACGTACCTGCACGACCCTCATGTCCAGTCCTGTCTCCTGTGACAGCTGTTCTCGGACATGGCGGGCGGGTTTGGGGCTGTTTTGGTACGCTTGTTTCAGGGTCTCTAGCTGCTTGGCAGTGATAGTTGTGCGGGGTCTCTTCTGTGTTCCCTCCAGCTCCATTTCTGTGGAGAAACAAAACAACTGTTCTTTATACCTGTTCCAATTGAAATCTTATTAACTCGGAACCAAGAGGTCCCGGGTTCGAGTCCTGACCGATCCTCTGCCCTTGGGAAAGGCCCTTTACACGACTTTCATCACTTAACTCAAGTGAAAATGAGTATTGTCCTGTATTTGTACTCTGTGTTGGTGGCGACATAAAATAAGTTCATACAACATGAGTATACCGTCGCCATGTTTGGCCATGAAATGTTGGGATTATAAAAAAAAAATAAGAGGACACAACCTTCAAGTAACAATTGCCAAAGCCTTCAAAAGGGAACAAAAGAGCTCTCTAATTTACCAACAGGTGCACTTCACAAGCATATGGAATACTATTTAGTAACTTACAACTATAAGGCACTTGACAGTCCACACAAACTGGGAATGACAGGTCAGTAAATGAATGAGCGGCCTCAACTGGAAGAGATCTTCCCACCTGACTGAAACTACTTCTAGTTTCTATGACTACCTGTACAGGGTTGTGTGTGTCTGTTTCTATCTGTGTATAGATCAACTGTTACTAGATCATACATAATCTTAGCCTGTTTGGAAATGAAGCTACAATCACTATTTTGTAATCAAGATATGGTATATGGTTCATTGGTACATACAAAGCTGGTATTATAGGCCAGCACCATGAATGTAGAGATTGTTGGTACCACGGTTCTGTACCATAGCAGTCCTGTACTATAGTCAATCAGCCCATACACAGTACATACAGACTACAGCAGCTGCATACAGCACATGTCTATAGTGAGATACTGTTGTTTAAGTCATACCCGACCCTGCACTACAGCGATTCAGGGATTCCTACATATACATGTACATATACATGTGAATATTGTACTGTAAGGCACGTGCGTCTTGATGTAGTCAAACATGTAACCAACTGTCGATTTTCTTAGTCCTACATGTATCTAAACACTATAAAATCAAACAATCAAATTTACTGTTTTATTATTAAAATCAAAGAACCCACATTTTATACAAGATGTTGGTAAATTCGTCTTCTAGTGCCTCAAAAGAAGAAGTCAAGCCCAGCAAAGGTAGTACCACGTATGTTGTAAAATTTAGTACAATGCTAGACATATTTTGTACTTTTTTTCATACATGTTTTTGTACCTAGAATTAGCCCTGGGGCATGTATTTGCAATAAACTTCACTGTATCATGTAGTCAGGCCCAACAATCCGCAACTCTCACACACATTTCACCTCCAGTCTGCACCTGTGGGGCCCTACCGGCGCACAGTATACCGGCTCCATCCTTGCGGGTCCCCCTCTACTTATTTCCACCAACCCAGTTTCGTTTACAAGCAATTACTGCAGCGTCGCAGCCGCACCACAGTTGACTAGTTGACACGGAAATGAGCTTTCCTTGTTTTACACGTTTTATGCCAGAAGTCCAATCACCCTAAATGCCGATAAATGTGAGGAGACTGATATAAAACAGACCACATCTATAATCACCAGGACGTGGTACAACAACGACTTGTCGATAAATTCTGTGTGCCGGCATGTGTTTTTTAATAAACAAAAACAAACAAACAAGAAATACACAATTCTATTTCACGCCTGTGATGCCTGTGAGATCGTATTCTCCATGTGCATTTTTGCGGCCATATTTTTTTTGGTTGGGGGGGGGGAGGAGGTAGGATTTTCAACGAAGCTATTTTGGAACAAGGGTCTATGCCAAGCTTTTCCGTCAAAAAACATTGTACAACATATCCTAGAATGTCCCGAGTTTGCTGTATGGTTATGGCTCAATATTCAACCGAACATTTGTGGTCAAGATATATATGTTTTGTCTTCAAGGGATTGTAGTTGTACAGTTTTTTTATGGAAATCTTAACGAAGTACCAAACCAGGTACAGCAAAGCCACAATATTAATATTTATCTCAAATAAGTGTAGAATAAAACTAACCTAGGTGATTTCTGCTCATCATGTTGAAGTATCTTAGTCCAGTAGATACCTACATGTAGGTATCTACTGGACTAAGATACTTCAACATGATGTTATGTTTCTAAAAACAGCCGTGAGAGCGATAGGACTCTTGTCTACAACATTTGAACTTGATCCAAAACGATTCATCTTCGATATGTTTCAAATATCCGTGGAGAGTACTTCAAAAACAAAATTTGTTGACAGCGACTGTTAGCGCATTCTACTTATACGTACACGTGTACAAATCGCGTATTCGATTCGGTATATGGATCTAATGCCATTTTGCGCATTACTCTGTTGTGTTAAGAAATAAATAATCTCTTCTTGTGTATTTCCGTCTGAGTTCCACTTTTCGTTGAGTTATTCTGGAAAATTCTTTTCCATATTTGGTGTCACTCTATTAACATTTTACTACATACTAACAAGGAGGCTATAGTGGACTGACTATGCTTCTTGTAAACATTCTTATCATGTCTACGATACTGCTTTTTCACATTTAGTGCATTATTCTATCTTGTTATACACATTCTGTGTATCAGTCTGTCTAAACTATGTAGAACAACATGTTTGTTTTTACAATGTTTCTTTTGTCACGTTGTTGTTTAAAGATGTTTGTTTTGTACAAATCGGACCTACCTACACAAACCTCTGTATCCGTACAATGATTTGAACATTTTATTTCAATATTTATCTCTGATTGGAACTTCTCTATTATGTAGATATGTTTATAAATATGTCCACTCCATCTTATATTCAAAGCTGCACATTTGAACTCGAACTAACTAGTTTTAATCTACGGTATACAACATTTTAGACACCATGAGGATTTGATTCACAGTGCTACAGTGGCTGGTAATTCTTAAACGCAAGCTTTCATTCTGCAGCTTTTCATCTTCCCTTTTTGAAGGCAGCCAGTGCGATTTCAAGGACGCAAAACTGGATTTTTAAAGTGAAGGATCATTCGTTCAATGTAGTCCAGTTGCTGGTTTCGTATTGTATGTACACATGTCCACTGCACGATAATTGTACATGGTACAATGTATACCAAGGACTGTTGAACATAGTACAAAAAGAAAAGGGTATGAACTAAAACTTAACATCCCGAGAGAATAGGATGCCTCACGTAGCTTGTTTCTCTGCTATTGCAATCACTACAAGTATTAAATGATAACGAAACTGTGATAAGAAATGGCAGCAAATATCAATATCAGGCAAATTTCCTCATGCATTTTTTTTTATTTTGCCGCCCTGAAATTGCATCGGATTGTGCAACACCTGGGCCCTGCTTGGCCCAGGAATGCCAGACTCAGACAAGAGTGGAGCAAGTCAAGGGAGGGGTTCTTCCGTAGGAGTGATGACGCCCTGGATTGAGAGAGAGTGAGCCTTCAAAGGCCTCAGGGACATGTTGTCACACATGTGTGTTCACGTGTTAACTGTCGTGTCATATCCTGTGTAACATTGCGACACTGGTACATGGTCTCTTCTGATCTGACATCTTCACTTTCCAAGACATGCGAAATACGGCATCAGTCACAAAAATCAGAGCAATTCGCTATAGATCTCTTAAGCAAAGCTAAAGGGGACGTCCTGCGATGTTTTCTGTATCTGTATCTGTCTGGCCGGTAAACCGCCTTTCGGCGTAACACACCAGCTTCGCAGGCACGCGGCGCGGCGGCAGCTGGCTACATCACACCGAACGACTTGTTACACCTAACCCTTGAACATCTAACTCTAAACATTATTTAAGCTATCTAGTGACAATGTCCCTACTGTACTTGGTGACAGTGAGTTCCACTCTGCGATAGTTCTAGGAAAGAATGAATTCTTGAACACCACAATCCTTAGTTGATAACTCTGGTACTCATTCGGAAGGCATGGATATTCCTTGTTCTCTTCTGGGCTGGTATTAATTCTGTTTGCAAACTATGTGGTGCTTACCTCTCTGTTTTGCTGCTTCGTAGTCACTCTTGCAGACGAGTTTAGCGTCCTCCATCAGATAGAACTCGTCCCCGGTGGCCAGCTGCCTCTTGCACATGATACAGGCGAAACACTGCAGGTGATAGATCTTGTCCTGTGCGCGCCTGACCACCTGGGTGGGGGGGATGCCCTGACCACACCCCGCACATTTCGTCCCGAATCGCCTGGAGAAGGAAGAATGAAAATTAACTTCATGACATGAATTTCATGTAATTTCAAAGCGGTAAAACAAAAATATCTATATTCTGGATGGGAAACTCTGTCTGATACTGATATTCACTGTCATTCCCTTGCACATTTTCGTCGTTATTTCATACTGGAAGCATTTGATTGATTTTTTTTCTCTTTAAATAGCCCCAAAACAATCCACGTGAGGAGTCCCTTATTTTTTGGTACAAAACAAGCAGGAGTTTTCCATCATGATCAGTGACATCGCATTTTTGCCTCACAGATATCAGTGTGGTATGAGAAAACTACACAATTGTATCCCCTCCTCACCACGGATACCTACATATGAATATGTGTAGTTGGGGAGTGAGGGAGTTGTTTATTTCATATTTATTCCAAGGTCGATTCCAAAACTTCCCAACTTTACAACATTTTACGGAATAAATCCCTGCCCCCCCCCCCCTCGCACACCTCAGAAGTTAGAAGAACATATGTTGTCCCAGCATGTGTTGAGACAGTAACACTAGTGATTACGGCACGGCTAACTGTACCATACGCCGCTGAGCCGTCTTCCTGTGGCGAAAATCACGGCTTTTCCCCTGGATTTGTCCGACAGGAGGTCATAATGACAGGTTTTACGCGGATAAACGCCGTGTGTGTCGGATATGTCCCGCCGCTGTGCTGTATGTATGTCGTTCTTGAGACACAATTTCTGAACGACCCGTCCAAAAATTACTACAGACAACAAACGGAAATGCTCAACTAGACTTCATGGTTTTTACCGGCACATTTGAAGGGGAAAATTATACAGAAAGGCTCTATTGATGAATGAGTGAGAGCAAAGAACAACACTTATAAGTCCCAAGAGTCAAATGGTGAATAAACTACCGGGGACAATACAACACAAAGCGGGCGCTGCGGCGGGTGCAGGCCGCTGTGCGGACCGTGCATGCCGATGTTTTAATAGAATTTGTAAGAGAATACTCGTGCCTCCCCACGCGCGACAGCTTGTTGGCGATGGCCATCTCGGTTTTCTCGCTTGGCTGCGACATGGGATCAGTTAAACAATTTGCCTTGCGACTGTCCCTAAATGGAGCCTTTCAGACCTTGTTACATCGCAGATTAAACATGGATAAATCACGACAATACGTGTTCTCTACACAACAAGCCACAAGCCTGTTAGATCAACATGTCCCGAGTAAATATTGAAAGTCTGCTTTCCTACCCCGTCTTCACAGCAGGAGTCCACAAAACACTTCTTTTTAACTTCTCCGAGTTCCAACAATCGGAATCACAGCCATTTTAAACACACTGCCTATACCCCCTTTTCTTCTGTTACATAATATTTTATTCCACTACAAACAGTTTTCAAATTTTGTGACAGAGAGAAATCAGAAGAACAACACTAAAGCATGTTTATACAGTAATAAGAATATCCAATTGTTTTACTTCTTTCCGACAGGTCGGGAAATTGAGTTTCTTGAGAATCATATTTTTATCAGATATATTTATGAATCTACACCGGTCCTTGCTTGGTGCTGTGTGAAAAAGTTGTGGCCCAACAACTCGACATGACAGAATATACATATAGATAGAGCGTTTTGCCTTGAAATGTTTTCTATCTGCCTGAGGGTATGTGCATAGGCAGGTATATTAAGCTGGTCATTACGCTGGCTGACACAATGAGGAACTGATTTCTTTCTGAATAGTAACACTTATCTACAGGCGATCTGCATGTCTTCTACATGTTGTCCTGTGTTGTATTTACCTGAAGAAGTCGTCCTTGCAGTACACGTGTCCGTCCCGTGAGAAGCACTTGTCAGTGAGCTGCGCCTGGCAGTCCGAACACTGCAGACACTTGGCGTGCCACGACCTGTCCAGAACCTTCAGGATGAAGCGGTCCAGGATCACCTGTTCACACCCCGCACACTTCGGGATGTTCGCTGCAGAAAATACACACAAAAAAACGTATTAAACATACTAAAATTCAACTGTAGAACATCGTGTTCAACCCCTGATTTACTCTCTCTGCTTGAAAAAAAAGCAGCATCGCGCGTTATGACAGATGAACCCTGGTAGTTTTTTGGCATCTATGAAAAGATTTGAATATCAGATGGTCTCTCCTGCCTTCATCCTTTCCACTCTTCTTTAAACACTTCTTTGAAAAGCAAGTAGCTTTTTTGTCAATTTCTGTGAAAACTGGATGCAAATGCTGCACTAGGAGGTAAAACAACACACATCTGTACACAAATATAACCTACACAACAACCAAGACCCGCCCAGGCAAAACTTGTCTCCAAGCAGTAAAAGTAAAACCACGACTGTGGACACGATCAGAACCCCTAACCGGCACGTCAAATGTTCGGGCCCGGTTGAAGTCTTGTGGGAGTGACTGAGAAAAGCGACTGGTCCTTACGGGAGTTGACGCGGATGTCCATGAGGACCGGAGCGCTGGCCGGCACGCCCGGGCCCGGCTTGGTGTTCTCCGGCGGCGGGGAGAGCGGTAGAACGGTGGTCATCATTTTGGCCTGCTCGCTGTAGCTAGCTCTGTTCCGCACTAGACCTGTGTCTATTGTTGACTCCAGCTGGTGTATGTGGGGAGGACAGGTCCTACAGACTGCCGTGTCCCTCGCACTACTAATCACAACCGTGCGCTCGCGTGTTTAGCTACTTGTTTAGTAGCTTGCATCTAAAGCACACCGCGATGCCTCTGCGCCGACTTCCACCAATCACAGGGCAAGAAAGGCTAAACAAAGCCCCTTTCTGGAGGCTGCCGCCGCAGGGGACAACAGGCGGGGCCGCGGCATTGTTTACGTACTTCTGCTGATACCCCGCTCTTGTTCTACCTGTTGTTATGCAATTTTGAGAGAAGATTGCACACGAGCAGGTGTAACACAGGTTCTACAGATGGCCGGCTAGAGGCATGACTCAGGCCGGGTCACGGTTACAAGGTGGTCTCTCAGCAAATATGGAATTAGATCATCACGATAGATACGTACTTCTACAGCAGTACAGGCACGGACACTCAATGAAACACCGTCTCCAAAAAATATTACAATCTCGCTGCAGAATAAATAGATATTTTCTACATTCTGTGTCGAAAAAAAATAAAGAAATGTATCTAACAATTGAATAGTTATAAAAAATGCAGACACATGCACGCACGTGCACCGTACATTTTCAATATTGTTACAATAGTTACTTTAGCACTTACCACGATCTACAGAACCATAATATTGTTTGAATTTTTCTTACTTCAAATCACGTTTATATATACGATTATTGTTAATGTTAATCAGATACAAAACTCCCAATCATGAACTTGTAGATACCAAATTTAACAGCTAACTTCACAAGTTTTAACTTATGTAAAAATCAACGTGACGATCCCTCGTACCCGCGTATACTGTACTCCTACCGTCAGCAAATACACATTGATATCGCTATCTGTCCACCGTATACAACACAGTTGCATAAGTGCATAAGTACAAGATAAGTATTTTCGTAGCGAGCGGGTAGCACTGTAACCTATACTCTTATAGATACTAGTAGCTCAATCGCTACAGTCCGTTCTCAGAACGTACTTCTCCCGGCCTGTTCCTGAGATAGCTATGTTAGTGTGATCGTAACAAGAACACTGTCTGATATCACATTTCAGCTACATTTGCTTACATATCGATGTGTTATGTATTATTTAGACACCGACTTCACTTATCAAATGGCACAGCGTCAAATCGCGAGGTCTGTAATAAACGTAGTAATACACTATCGATATTAGTTAAAAACCTGTTTTCAAGGAAGACAAGGAATCATTCGACTTAAAGACGTAACAAAAGAAGCCGGTATCTTTGATCCAGCCGGTGTCTTCAGACCTTTATCGTACCCGGGACATGTCGTGTCTATTGAGGGAGGGATCAGGGAGATAGCTGTGTTTGTATTGCTGCGTGATCGCACAACAAACATCTCGTTAGCCAGACCAACAAACGAACTTCGCATTTCACCAGGGCAGTTTGACTAGACAACAGGATAAACAACAGGGCATTCCTTCTCGCGTTCTTAGTACAAACAACGGGCGAGGTTCCAGCCATACACAACTGCATGTCAGGTTTACAAGAATCATAAAGGTACGTTTGTGTTTGTAAGAACGGGGACTGCTGTTCTTGTAGCTGATTGTATACACATCTGTACCTATAGAGAAGGCGGATACACATTTCCACACGCCCCGATTCTCCAACTGACTGAAAATTTTGATAAAATCCATATTTGTCACTACTGCGAAACGAAATTTTATTCACCGCAATATTATTCATGATATACATGGGTTATATTCATGTGAATAGCTTGGCTAATATTTTTCTGCGTTATTTGAAATTTCTATGGGTCTCTTCGTAGAAAACTGTGTCAAAATGTTATGGAGAATTTTGCCTGAGATTTCTTCGAGTAATAAATGACTTGACAACCGCGAACTGTATCACTCCCGTCACAACAGGCGTTTTGACAAGAGTTTGTGTCGCTAGAGCCCGTGTGTAGGAGGTAAACATTGAGTTGCGGCCAACAGTTTGGTACAAAAACAAACGTCCACCACTTATCAGACGTTTGACAAACACAGACACACGCCCCGCCGCACACCCGCCCTGTCACATACATCCACAAACTATTTACTTCCAATTTAGTAAACGACACTGATTTTCCTCCCAGACATTGAACTCATAGTCATGGATCTCCGGATAATCTAATAACCAACCCCCTGACGTTATTACGTCCAACCCCGCCGTTTCCTTGTTTTTGAATTTTAAAAATTGTAGTTGACGTTCTGACCGATTGCATCTGCAAAAATGTAGTTTGTGGTCACTAATTGCTTAAAGTAATAAAGCGGGCGAGACATGTGGCGACGGCTTTTCTTCTGGAGCTGAAATAAACCAATTCTGTTCCTTCTGGGGACGCATCGAGGAGGAGGAAAGCTATGATCTGTTCTTCTGTGCGTCGGATTTTAATTTCTTTCTTCATCCACACTGACTGTCCATATATAAAACAACATGAAACAAGCTGGCAGCGCCTCTCATGTGGAAGAAGGTTTCGTGGCACACACCTACTCTGCATAATAAATTCATTGCTGTCCTCCTTTTTCTGAAATTTATTGTATAAATAAAAACATACAATTACACACAAACAGCTTGAAAGGTGTGAAAATTGATGAAGATATATTATCAAACTTTTTGATTTGGAGAGAACTTCGAATTTCATACAATCATTTTATGAAATGTTCACCGATTCTGGTAATGTCATCACCAAAGCTATCTGTTATGCCATACAACATTGACGATAGCGGTACACGAAAAGTAGTGGAAGCTAACATGTACCAGTGTACCAGTATGAAATACTCATGTTTTACATACTGGATATCCTCTTGTGCATTTAGCCCATCTGGGCAAGGACATGCAATAAAGATTCATATCATATCATATAAAAAACGATGTCAAAATGTTACACCCTGAACGTTGGTTTACAAACACTACTGTCCATGTTACACCCTAAATGTTAGTTTACAAACACTACTGTCCATGTTACACCCTCAGTGAACGTTGGTTTACAAACACTACTGTCCTTGTTACACCCTAAATGTTAGTTTACAAACACTAAGGTCCATGTAACACCCTGAACGTTGGTTTACAAACACTACTGTCCATGTTACACCCTGAACGTTGGTTTACAAACACTACTGTCCATGTTACACCCTGAACGTTGGTTTACAAACACTACTGTCCATGTTACACCCTGAACGTTGGTTTACAAACACTACTGTCCATGTTACATCCTGAACGCTGTTTACAAACACTACTGTCCATGTTACACCCTGAACGTTGGTTTACAAACACTACTGTCCATGTTACACCCTAAATGTTTACTATATATACATACAGAGGTATTTTTCTCCTTGTTTTTAGCTATACTGCTGACACTACATCTTTCTCCATGATCAACAAATTTTAACAAATTTTCCTCATAACTCTGCTTTGGTATTAGACAAATATCACTAGAAATGTAAGCATTGATGTAGATTGTTAACATAATGTACTACATGCCATATAGAGGAACATCTTCCTAAACATATTATCTGTCCCCGTGCATTTAGACCTACCATTCAGACAATAACTGTTATCAGACCATCTGTTGATTTTACGCACACGACACAGAGTCAGTTCTGTAGCTTTCCTAACACGAGAGACATCAAAACAGTGTGTGCTGATAAACCTAGACGCAACAGTAATCTTTTCTGTGTCTTTCTCTTTCCAGGTAAGGTAAGGATGAGTAGTTGTGCTTGTTCCTGACTGCGCGCACGCAGGTGCGATGCCGTGGAATTGATGACTTCATCAGGCTAACACCGGATGCGTGCCGAAATTGTCCCCATTCTTTTTACCCCGAGCCGGAAAATGTGAATGTCAACGAAGATTCGGCCACCCTTACAAATGGTAATAGCGGCTATTGTGTGGCGATTTTGCCGGCTATTCTGGGCGAGGGTCCCAGGCGAAGCTGGACAAACTCTCCCTGATTTCCCGTGAAATTGTGGCTGATCAAGATGCCACGCGCACACAATGGGGGAGACTCAGACCGGCTAGCCTGGTCAGAGCTGTGCTTGGGGAGGGCCCGCAGTTTGTACTAGCACCGAAACGTGATCAAAAGATGTGTTTTTATGCATTTTGCTCGCTTTGCTATCCGCTCAGAATTGTGTTCACATATGTAGGAGAGACGGTACTGTGACCATACGAGAGCTTCGCTCTTTTGCGGATAGACGCCCCTTTTCAAAACCATCAAATTTAGCAACCTTTCTCTGCTCTTCGAGTACAAGTACCAATTCCCCAGATCTTTCTAGAACGATGTGATTGCTTAAAACATCAGTATAGCTAACGAGAAAATTGAATTTCTGACTCCTGAGCTTCCGTCCCCAGTGTTTGACCTACGGATTTGTGTATTTGCTCTAGCATACGTTGAAAAGCTCATTGTTGACTGTTTGGAGAAAAAGTGCAACACTGTATCCAGTAACTATTGTGTGGAAAACTGCCGGTACGGTTCTCCCGATCTGTGACAGATGTGTAAACTAACCAGTCGACTTGTTACATATGCGAAAATCCACAGAATAGCAAACTTAACAAAGGACATATTTCGAGAGATATATATCTGTTTTGAGATGGCGTGTTCTTAGAGAGAATGCCCAGACAGGACAGGGTGTTTCTTACATTTCCTCGGCATTTAAACTGGTCGTGGAACGAACAGCGATTTTAGCAACGTCAGCAACTCTACTTTGCCGTGTCACATTTTAACATTATGTCCGAACATCGCTTATGTTAAAGACGTGTCAAACAACACTGAAGAAGAAATAGAAAATGACAAAACACACCGTATTTCGCAGTGAATTTCACATCAAAATGTGCGTAAAAACGTTTGAAAAGCTGGCGTGTAATATTGCGTGGTGCGTGCGCCGCCCCCTCTCACAGACACACACCACACACCTGTTAATGTTCCCCACATATCCAACCCCAAAACCAGGGATTTTACATTAGACTGTTCCACACATTTCTATATAGTTCGTATTTTAGGTATGAAGCAAATACCTACACAAAGTGTAGAAGGCCAGAGTTGGTGACAAATACATTTTAGCTCTGTTTTTTTTCCTCAGTACTGAATATACCCAACATTTACGGCTGGTATGAAAACTCGCCCTAGCCGGTAGTGACATACTGAATAGAGACATTAGCTATTCAGTCGGCGGTTTAACCGCCGGAGGCGATTTTCTCTTTAAAATGACGACTGAACAGTTGTGGTCTTCAATAATAGAAAATAGCGTCGGCGCGTGATGGCAGAACTACAAAAGCTCCTAGAACAAAAAATATCCCATATGTCTGGTCAAAAACACGAAATATGGCGACTACGTCTATTTTACAACATTCGGAGAAAAATATTTAGTATAGATATGTTTCATATGGTACATAAACCCAAATAAACATGGTACCTCTAATGTTCAGACGTGCAGTAGTCTATCATGTTAGAATATCTACGAAAAGAACGATTTTGAAAAGATCTGTACGGGCCAAAATAGTACCGCTCTTTGCTTACAGTATATAGATTTGAGTGTTCATTTCACTATGACCGTTCTTAAGTATTGTCAGCATTTCGAAGGTAGGAACATACAACATGAAGAAACAATTTACTGCTCAGTAGGTTTGAGTCTAGTATAGACAGATGCCAAGCGAGGGAAAAATTAGAAGATAAATAAAACTTCAGAAAAGCGGGACTCAACTAGAATGAACCAGAGATGTGCTGTTTCACATATGTACAAAGCTGGGTTGTGATATGACAAGTCTGGTTCATCTGGCCGTAGTAAATTGTACGTACATACGTGGCTGTGTTAACAGCTGTTTTGTTAACCACCGCACCTGTCAGTTCACCTGTTCCACCTGACCGAGCACATCACAAATTTCAACAACGAGAATATAGCAAGGAAACGCCAAAACTCCACATATCAAACTCTCAGTTTCATGTCAAGTTTTCTCCATGTTGTTCTACACACTGAAATATATGTACATTTTTTTGCTTCTACATTAAGAAGAATGAACGCTATCGGCAATGAGTTTAAAATTGTACAGTGTTTTAAACAATACAATGATAGCAAAGAACATTTAGTAGAACTTTTGTGCTACATAGGGAGGGAATATGACACAGAAATGGTTTGTTTCAAAGTGCTCAGGTTATGTTTTCCCCCTGCCCTGCCGCGGATCATTTTTCCCTGGCCTTTGTGCACTTAACGCATCATATGTGAAGCCGCATGCAACCCTGGCTATTATTATCTTCCACAATACACCTGGCACGTGTCGAAAACATAACAGGGACCACAGGTAGACTCGGCAGACAACGTTCACAATTCCTGTGGTTTTCACACTGTTTTTAGGGCGACGATACTCCAAAAAACGCCACTCACTCTTGGCTATTTTCGTTTGTGAAATTCGCATCATTGCCGAAGTAACCGCGCACTGTCTTTTCGTCTAACCTTACTAGCGAGTGACTTACTCCGGAAATAAACTGTTTAGGGGATGGTTTTATCTAAATGGTTACAACGAAGTCCACTGTGTTTGGCTAGGCTTGCAATATGGCGTAATTCTACCGCTATCAGTTAAAACGACTTTTTCTGAACAGTATAATTTTTTCTGAACAGAAAATAAGGAACAACAACAACTAGTAGCCGAAGGGAAAAATGCCATGTACCACCGACAAAATACATCATGGCAAAACAGAAGAAGACGCTTGGACAAGGTCTACCCGTATAACATAGCTGGCGAAATACACGCCTTTTCTTCCACTTCTAAACATGATAGATGTAGTATTGCTAGGCGCAGTACACATGTATGCATTCTACTATCAGTCGGATATAGATATACTTGTATATGTCTAAAAACCAAGAAATTCCCCCAATGACAACGAATAGAGGTCTATCACTTCAAGACGGAACACTTCAAACTACACATAAAAAGCAGCCTCGCAAATAGCAGAACATTTTGACTTTCTACTCCGATTATTTTCTTTCTCTGACCCATATTCTGTTGTCTTGTATCGATGAAACGAAGAAAAGTTGAAGAATAGATATTATTTCACGCAAAATTTCGACTGAAAACCCTTGTGGAAAAGCTTACGTGCGGGAAAAACTGGAGCGTCCGGCTGCCCAGGAGGACCGGAGATTCCGCCAAGATCGCGCGGCAGGAAAAGGACAGACCCAGCGGCGACCAGAAAACAGCCGCCCGACACTCAAGTAAGTCCAGGTCTTCAATGACAAGAAGCTCCATCAAGTAGCTAATATAACCGACGCAGTCATAAATTGATTAAAGTGAACATATCGAAACGGCTGTACGTGACAGGACGCTAGACCGCTGCCAAAAATTAAATAAAAATCCTGTAATTTCTGGCAAACGAAATCGCCGTCGTAACGCCTGGTTTACTCTCCTGCGCAAATTGAAATGCTCACTCATGTTCCCCGGACTCAACTTCTCATATCACCCGGAAAATTGGAAAAGTAAACACAAAAATCCACTGGAAAGAGAGAAACTGTCCTGTGATTCTAATCTCCTCAGGCCCATATTGTTTGTCCATAA
The DNA here is from genome assembly GCF_001625305.1 of Branchiostoma belcheri. NCBI lineage: Eukaryota > Metazoa > Chordata > Leptocardii > Amphioxiformes > Branchiostomatidae > Branchiostoma > Branchiostoma belcheri. The sequence continues at coordinate 443,843 of NW_017802714.1, forward strand.
GTTTAATTGAGGAAAGATACAATCACTTAATGTGAGGGCCTCTCAAATGTATTAGCCTTGTACTTCCTCAAAACTAATTTACCCGCCAGCAAATAACTTATGTAGCACAAGGTAATGAGAAATATTGGAAAAATGAATCGAGATTATTAAAGTAGCGACGCGCGAGTACCTTCAAGGGACTTGTCGTTGGCCAGTAGCGCGTACAGAACCTCGGGGGTAGGGGCGGCCGAGCCGGCGGTGGGCGCGCCGCCGGACGGGGTGGGCGGGCTGGCTGCCGTGTTGGCTGTGATCGTTACCGGGGAAGGACCTGCTGTCAGCGTCGACATGTTCTCCTCTCCTCGCGATCTGAGGCTGATGAGGTCCGTAATCCAGGCTGTGTGACAGAAGGACAACCAAATACACGCCCGAGAGTCGAGGTACCGTCCTCGCTATTGGGATGTCAGTGATGACGTGACAGTGCCTATATATCACCGGGCTTGGGTGCACCTAATTAATATATGCATATCTATAACCGGGCCTTGGTGGTCGTGTGGTCGGCGACTTGGGACCTGGATTCACCGAGGAATGACAATCCCCGAGCCGCAGGTGAATAATAAGCTTATTGCGATGCATACAACTTCAGAACTCATCTGTTAGTTTGGAGGCGACTGTTGAGTCGAAGGTGCATGGATGGATGGTTGGAAGGATGGCTGGGTCTAGGGGTGCATACAGCCAACAAGTTTTAAAAAGCGGAATGTTCGCACTAGAATGTGAAAACAGGAGCGTTTTTTGTTGTATAGAAGAGGACTCTAACAAAGCGGCCGTGCCCCCATGACCAGCGGCACACGTCACAATGGCGGGCTGATCTAGTAGAACCACTCATGATTTATTATGTCATGATTACCACCGACAACAAGGCATGGTGGGACTAATGCGGTGACGTGTAGACTATGGGGGAGATTATTCACGAGTTATGGGTCATGTATTGTGTGTCGTCCTCCCAAACCATGGCGCGTGCCGGCCACGCGACCTAACAACAACATTTACAAGTCAAAAGAAAGAAGAGACGTTTTCAACAATGTGTGGACGTGTGGTTTGTGTGCCGTCTATCTGAAGACATCGATAATGACGACTGAAGTAACGTTGTTAATTTTCGCAAGGAACTGTCTACAACATTCTTATAGATGTCCTAGCTAGTCTCTTGTAGATATTCTACTTTTTAAAGATCGTATTCGAATCTAGCTGTCTAGAGCTGAAGGTACGTCAGGTAATGTAGCATGAGGGTACAGACAGTAGAAGATGGACGGGCGGAGTAAGTTTACCCCGTGCACGTGTGCAAACACCCACAATGTTGCAGGCAGACATGCTGTCCTATCACCCAGGGAAATTAACCATTTGTAGCACGACCGGAGAGTACAGTAGGCTGGATGTAGGGGGAGATGCCATAAACCCACAAGTGTTCTGACTCCGCGTATTGGCGCAGCGCACGGCCGGCTGATTAGGTGTTAGGTGCTGATTGATTTGGGACCACTTGGAGAGCCCAAAGCACCAGTTATCCATAGTGATTGGCACGGGTGAGATGTTCCCGACACTGCGGGCTTCACATGTTATGTGCGCCTATTTGTAGCGAGTTCAGCCGTCTGATTTGAAACATTTGGGTTTAGAATGGACAGGTGAGCTGTGTTCGTGTGGTGTAAGTATATCATGGCACAACTGACGACCTCAGGGAGTACTCTGTGGTGAATTCTCGGGTTAGGAAATTCCCCGGACATGGAATACAGCAGAATATACGGGAACCGTTTTAGGAAATGGATACAAACCGCTTTCTGAACAGACTGAAGCGTAATCTACAAGCAGATCTTTCGAAAGGTGGCTGCAAAATTGACCAGGTAGTATCCATTTACCAAGCAGTTACCATTTGTTTGACCAAGAAGGTTAAATACAAGACTGGCGAAAAAAAGATAGCAAAACAAAAGAGAAAATCTAATAAAAATGCTAAGAATACGTCCAGCTCAAATAAGCCAAAGCCTTAACTTCTGCTCGGAGAGTAACTTGGCTACAGAAGCCCTCCTGTACAGGGGAAACTGACACCGGCAGTCACAGAAACAGCCGTGTAATTTGGGAACAGGCCACAAGTGGAGAATGTGTTTTACGCCACGGGGCTATGTGGTAAAATCATTAGGTTCCTGCTGGTAAGATGACCTGGGCCATTAAAGTCTATGACAGGCGCCGTACCGTAACGTATAAACACAGTCGCGTGCCGGGCACTGAGGCACAGCTCACTCACATAACTGCCCCCCCCCCCACACACGCGCCGCGATGAATATATTTATGATCCGACGTAATGTAACATTTGGCAGGCCGTACTAACAACACAATAACCACATTTAAACGGAGGTCTGGTCTGGCGAGCGCTGATCCAATTTAGTAAGCCGGGTATTTATGACTGGAGTGTCTCTTGTGCCTGTAGGGATGTAAACCACACCGCCACTTCACCGCTCTCAACAAATGACATTTCGGATTTGGTGCTCCTACATTTTCTTGTGAGATTGGACGATGTTGCAGCAGAGCTAGCGTTATCAGAATTCTGACACCACAGAAATATTGTCTTCCATAAATAAGACAGAAGACCACCAGAAAAGCATCAGACAGCCTGCCCTTGTGCTAAATTGTCCGTAGAGAGAGGCCCGATCTCCGTTCCCGCCCTATTCTATAGGTATCCACGCGTCGCCGTGTGGAACGCGCGTCCTTTGTGTGCTACCGATTTTACTCGCTGCGCGCCGCGTCCACAGGGAATACACGGCCCTTGTTTAAGAACATTAAGTTGATTAGTTTTCTTTCCAGGTCGAAAAGAGACAGAAGGATATGAATGATTGAGAAAATTTCATTATACTCCTGTGTGGCTGGGCCGTAAACAGGCGGGAATGGAGGATCTCAGGTGCGCAGGCTACAGTGTAATTTTTCCAGCGGGGCTATGGGGACACCGCCGATTGTGTTATTCTTTGTTTACCTTGGAGATCTGCTTTTACAACCTCGTCTATCAGTTCTGTTATCTGAAGGCTTAGCGCATGAGGGTAAAGCCTGTAGTAATTGTGTCCCGGCGTTAGCCAGATACAGTGTTAAAGGTACTGTATAGAGGGAGAGAGTCTATATTGACTGAGCTGCAACTTTGCGCCAAAAATTCGTATAAGTTCGTGTGACAAGTAAGAATTCTATTTTAACCATAATGATAATGAGGTGGCGTGCTAAAGAGGCTGTCACGCTGTCAAACGGCCTTCGGCAGAATTTGTTGATCGCCAGAATTCAAACGTCTTCTAATTTCAAAATTTTCCAGACATAAGGACACTTTTTCGCCTAAAAATGCTACCCTATCACCTTGAACAGGGCTGGGCGAGCTGCGAGCATAGGCCGAATCGTGCAGAGATCGTTATGAGACGGTCGTATTGCTGCCGAAAATGTCCTTTTGAAGTCGCAGGTTTGTCGGGCTAGCTATTTTCCTCTGTTGTAACCACCAAGAGTTATCTTTTTTCCTTGTTGAGGCCATGGCAAAGGGAAATCTTGCGAACATGTAACCTTTATTTGGCTTCAAGATTGGAATGAAAGACAAAAAAAATCTAAATGTGTTTGTTACTGAGCTGAAAATAAGGACTACTACTGGCGACTACAAGCCAGAAAGAGACAACAGACGACAGACATTATCTATCAAACGTACCAGCAGTTTGTCAGCACTGGTTTGTAGTATATTTAATTGGTTACCTGTGCTGTCAGATGAGAACTTTTGTGAGGACCAGACGGGGTGCAGACAGTTCGCTACCGTCACGGGGTCGTTCAGCACCATCCTCCCGACCGTCGGCCGGACCAACTCCCGACCCGTCTGCCGCCACATCGCCCCGGGCTCGCGGTTTGCAGTGACAGAATTTACCGCAGATGTACACCAGACTACCGCTCACCATTCCCCGCACTTCCACCCGACAGAATGAGTTCTGTTGCGCCTTCTTTTCGCTAGAATGAGCCAGACATAATCAAGCTTGGAATGTGTATCAATATTAAACGTGCCTCCTACACACACGTCTGTTTTATGTGAGTCTCATATGTCCTTGGGTGAACAACAATAGATACCATGGCAGCGTAATGTCTATCGTAGTAAGTAGACTTGTTTCTGTGCTGAAAAGAACTACATGTTTCATCTGATTCAACAATACATGATTGTAGGGACTGGTGATAGTGCTTATGTGTATTTGCTGTAAATTCATACCAAACCGTAGCGCGTATCATAATTCGTGTCAAAGATATATGTGGCTTTTGCACGCTTAGCTGTACTTGTTATGCTTTGTATCGGGACAGACAAATGGCCTAGAGATGAGAGCTGCTGATCTACTGGTTCATTGTTGTCTTTTTTTAGCTTCTTCATTATCTTTACAAACGTTGCGGAGAAACTAGGCTATACAAAATGTAGGAACAAAAACATGTCTGCAATAGGTTAAAGTTCAAACGGTTTCTTTTTGTTTCGCTGAAATTCCACAACGTCATTGAAATGATCTAGTGGGAGTAACTATAACGTCTAAATTCAGGGTCAAAGGAATAAAAACAAATTTGTGAGAAAATACCCTAGTTTGTCGTTCGAAAGACTAGAATATGCCGTGGACTCTATAATTATGTTAGCTGGTGTGTAAGTGCACTGTCACGACATTTGGCATGTTGTAAAACTTAAGCAACTGGCATTGTGCAAAAATATTATGTGCAATGGTACATATATCCTTGTAATTTGTACAATTTATCCATTTTGTGAAAGCATTATACTGCATGGCATGTCGTAGGTCTCACTAGAATATATATAATGTTACCACCATCTTCCATGCTAAATTTCCGAGAGAAAAGCATCACACTACCGTCTGATATTTTCCATGTCCTGTCACGGTTTTACGGCGTGTATGTGGTATGTAGGGACAGAGGGGCGGGGAGAGGGTCACGCTTTCACGCGTCTTTATTCACATTTTCTCCTCTCATTGTTGAGGTGACCGCCTGTTTAAAACCCACAGAGGCAACTGCCACATATATCGTAAAGGCATCCATGCAATTTCAGTGCAGCAAAACTGGAAATATTCTGAATAAGGCAATCTTTGTGATATTGACACAGTGTTTCATATTAGCACATTTGACATATTTCATACTTAAGGCTTTCAAAACTGCAGAAACAAGCCCCAAGATGAGCCCTTTATCTTATGGGCGGTACCTTAAAAATCGGCCAAGGGCCCTTCCAGTAACCATTTTACGTCAGAATTTTGGCTCCATGAGGGTCACTATACATTGTGACAATGTGGTTTCAACTCAGTATGTAGATAAGTGACTAGACTATTGGCTTTGAAAAATTGGGTTTCCAAGCCCTAAAACTACACTGGGTGCCTTTAACAATACCGTACGACCGGTACCCTCCAAATGGGGTCTGAAAAAATGTCGTAAGGTAAATATTCAACAACAAGAAGGCCTTCCTCGGGCTGCCGGTTTATTCCAACCAGGTTTGGAAGATATCTCTGCCGTATAACGATAATCTGGAAGTCTGTCCGAGTCCGATGGTCTTTTGACAGTTTCTGACGTAAACAAATGAGCGGAGACCTTATTTGACCTTGTCGGAGGCGTGGATTTGGCATTGAGCCATTGTTGTATTGTCACAATACACCTGCCTAATATATATATATGTATCTGATAAACACTCATGTGGATACTTTTTCCTGTATTGGGACGGGATAGACACAACATATTTCTGTCATGGATTTAGTTGTTTTATACATATACAACTATAAACAACACAATTTCAGTCAGTCTTACTTGGTGAAAGGATATGTAGTTTGTCGTGCATATTCTTTGCTTACAAGTAATTATTACAAATATTATACGTATATACGTATATACGCAATACGTATACTTGAAAATGTCAAATATCATCATGTATACGTAGGGAGTAGAGTTTTCCATGTATGATCCCGATCGAGTCATTTTTGTACAATTTCAGTTTGTGTACAAGAACTCTGGTACTCAGTAGCACCAAGGACGTTATATCACGGAGCGTCTGACCACATGGCATTGGATCCAGGAGCGGCCCAGAGGAGTGGTTATTTAATTAAAAGTATTCATGTCTGCGTCCCTCGCCGCGCCACAGTTCTGCTGTCCGCCCGGCCCGTCCGCCACCTGTCCGCCTGGCCCCGCGGCTCCCGGCAGGCTCCAGGGACGCCATTCATATGTTAACACGCGTCTCACCAATGAAATGAAGTGCGCAGTTATCTCCGGATTGAGCCATCAGAAAGTCCTTGTGGTAGACTCTGTCCTCGACTGTTGGTCATTTGTTATCCTCATTTATTTACACCAGAAAGCGACAGAAAAACACGGAAATGTGCAAACTGTTTCATTTGTTCTAATTACAATAATAACGTGGAGAAGTACAGCTATTGTATGTCATGATGGACTGAAATATACATTATTAATGTGATATCGGCTCTGTGTGTGTGTCAGTTGTTTTATCTGTCGAGACGTCACATGGGCCCATCCAACAGGCGTTTTAAACTCACAGACCCGTTTGTTACTCACATATCTCTGACATATGTTATCATCGGCAGCCATGGACAACCATGATCGCTAACATGGTATCAAGTTTCTCGTTTCTCTTTCTTTTGTTTCATTTTTGTCTCAGTTTTTCTCTTTCCCTTTCTTTCCTCTCTATCCGTCTCCTTCATTGTTTCAACAACCATTTTGTAACTATCTTCTTTGTTTGAAATGAAAACACCTCAAATTGATCCTGTTTATTTCCTGACTTCAAGCACGTGATCGTACCGACTTTTCAACCAGCAGAACCATAACAGTCTAGCCTCTACCAGGCACCGCGGATCGCTGAAAAATACGCTGAAAAAATAGTAGAAATTGGCCGAAATAAAGGGATAGTATACCAGAGAAGATCCGGCTAGAGTGAAGTTCCAATTCGCAATTTGGATCTTCTATGGCCCGCGATCTTCTCTGGTATACTATCCCTTTATTTCGGCCAATTTCTACTATTTTTTCAGCGATCCGCGGTGCCTGGTAGAGGCTACTAACAGTCCTTGACGGGTCGTATTCAGTGGGATGATTTCACGGGAATCACGCAATTGTGCTCTTGTTTGTTTTGACATTTATACGTTTTCACATCGTAGATCATGTTACATACACATCAGAAGGCATGTGACATGTTGGCGTTTGTATCAGTGTTATGCCGGCTTTAACCATCAAGGTTTAAAGTGCAGTTCTACATAATTCTGCCGTTTTTTGAAGGTACATTTTTGTAGAACCGGACAATTCGTGTTAGTAGAGAGCAATGACGATTACGATTCAATTCCCTCTGACAAAGAACAGTTTTAGAGGCGGAAAAATTCGCACATTGGTGCTAATTATAGGTGCTTAAATGGAGTACGTGTATCATAGAGACACCTTACGCACGGCCTTGCAAAATATTATACCAACAAAATATCTGCTTTTTAAAGCTTCCTGTCTAAGATAATTTTCCATTAGAAGGAAGCCGCTAAAACGTTGTAACGGTTATACCGAGGTTTGCCCTACTTCTGTGTGCAGTTTACAAACTATTGACGTGGGGAGGGGGGTACCTAACGGCCTCAGGCGGGAAACAGGTGCACCACATACTCAAACTAGCGGTACACGTGGACTAGCGGTACCAGCAAAGGGAACCTGTCTTTAAGGGCATTATTTAACATTTTTGCACCGAAAATTGAAATATTTTATTTGAAACAAATTGAAATATTTTAGTGAAAACTAATCTATTTTAATTTACTTCCACTTGTTAACATATTTGTGCAAGTATTTTACATTATGGTTGGCTATAAAACATCTCATATTAGAGCGCAGGTAGTTTATGGTACCACCACAAACTACCAGAATGTAAATAAACATGACTGTGTTTTCAAGTTTTAAACACATCCGTATTTTAGATAGATTATTGATACCTATTGGTGTTCCTCTTTTTCTCAATTACATATGTGACATGCTTGAAAGTCCTATCATAGAACGTACATTAAGCTAAATTATTCACTATGTAACTTTCTTCATCGATTATGCAAGTTAGCTCATGATATGCACTCCGTAAAATTATGACAACCCGTTAACCCTTCCTAGACTTATTATCTTCCAAATTCTAAAACAAATATACAGCTCCTGCAGTTCTAAAGAAGCTGCTAGGCGGCACAAACCCATTCCACGTCTTCCCCATGAGCCCAGAGCTATTATTATATTAATGTCACATCATGCCCCGAAAAAAATAACGTTTTAATTCTTTATAATATGTAAATCAATTTGTAAAATTAATGCGAAAAAAGCTATGATACCATACTTGTAAATGACAGAAATTTTATACCCGAGGCATATATTTGTAACTTACTACAGAGCTCATTTGAATAACTCACACTATAGCTAGAAAAGAACAACATGAGATGCAAAAATAACTGTACCCCTGTTGCGTTTTGAAATCAAATCCTTGCGGGTGTCGTGGCTATCTCCAAGCAGATCGATGTTTAGGGTTAGGCTTTGAAGTTTTTAAGCATTTTTATCAGTTTTTCTTTATGTACTGGTACCATTTGTTTCGCAAGCCAAACGGCTGTACATGGTAACTGCCTGGTAAATGGATACAGCCTGGCCAATTCGATACTGTCTTGCAGCCCTCAAAACATCTGCTTGGAGATAAGCTATACATATATACATATATATGTCTCCTGGGTCGGATAACGACCTTCCTACAGGAGCTAGTGATTGACAGGAGTGATTGACAGCCATACTAACCGTGGGGACCGCTACTGTCAACCTGGACTCAGCTCACCGCCTTCAGTAACATGGACATGGCGTCAGAACGTGCAGCTGAGATCTGTAGTCCAGTTTACCTGTAGTATATCATGTATTTACAGGGACACTCAGTACTCATCTGGCTGAGTGTGTCTGCTACTCCAGGAATAAAGAAGTTGTCTGATTTGTAATGAGAGTTAAGTGGAGTGTCCAGCGTTGACAGGCGGTTGTTTAATGCAGTGGTCATTTATCACTGCCCTGTCCAGGACACATTGTGTGGCCTTAATCGGCTGCCACCTCACATGATGGACGATCGGACCCAATTGTTTACCGAGACCGACATCTTTGTTATGCCCAGATGACATTTGAGAGCAGGACACGAGCGGAGAGAAGACATAAACAGTAAAGTTGAGAGTTGGTTTTATTCTATAGTGTGTACATATCTCTGTTTGAGAGAGTACTAGCCTTTTACACACAAGGGTCGCCAGAAGTTCGCCCAGTTTCTGTTAAACCATGATAATCCTATAATTGGTATAGCGCGGACATTGTTTCTGTTTGTCCTAGATCTCTTTGTGTTTTGTTCGCGCCCCACTGAGGGGATGAAAAACTACCATCGGCCCTCTCGACGGCCCTTTCAGCGCGACACAACGTCGGCAACGTTACCAGCCTCTCGGAAATCTGTAGAGGTCAACTAGCGGCCACTACTCCTAACAAACCGCGCCGGTGGAGAGGTAGACAGGCGGTAGAGTTGTTAGTTCGCGCCGGGGAAGAGTTGGTGACATTCCGGCAACTGTTCCCCGCACCCGAGGGATGATTTATTATATTTTCACGGACAATACTCGATAAACGGCGCATAAAGAGATGCAACAAGCTGTAGCATATCGGACCTACTCACTCTATTAAAGCCGCATGAATGATAATAGACGGGCGGTGGTCAGTTGCCACCGGGAAGATTTTTCACCCCGGTCTGTCAGACTGGACAAAAAACGGCATTCAAAAGAACGGCTATTCAACCATCGAGCAAAGAAACTCACAACCTCTGTACAGAAATAAAGCTAGCATCTGCCAGTGCCAACTGCTGGGAGCTGGAACAGGCTTGCACGGGAGAGGCTGCCAAGTAAGACATTTAGAGAGGCTCAGTCAAATGAATCGCTTAGAAAATTAATTTCACTTGGCACACCAGCCATCTGCACATAGCTTATACATAATTACACACATCACACATACACTCACATACACACACAGCTACAGTACAGTCAGTACACTCGTGGATACGCCATTCGACGTCCTTGTTTATTGTAATGATGAAGAAGGTCTTATGACATAAACTACATGAACATAGTGTGTACAATCTGTATGAAAAGTGCGAAAGACCGTTAACAAAGGGTCCTGGTAGGCACTACCGATTCGAAAAGATTAAAACGGTTCAGTTTTCTTTTAAGTTTGTCCAGATCGCAAGCAAGCAATCTGTTTAATTTGTTTGGCGGTCTTTTTGTTGCAGCAGGCTATAGTAAATGGAAAAATGTCAAGGCTACTCAAAATAACACTGCCGCTCATCCGTTATATGTTATTTGGTATTCTAGATATAACAAATCATGTATGTTATAGACTACTGCAATTATAGGTGTATCTCTGACCAAGACAAAGAACAGTTCTGGTGCATATTTACACTGTGAGTGTTATGCTTAGGTCACATTTCCAAACCGGGGCCCGGCCGGGCTGTTTGTATGTAGGGAAAGTTAACAATTCATATCAAGAATATACAGAAATAGTGATTGATTATTGCCCATGATTATTACTAAAAACTTTTATGTGCTTTGTTGAAGTTTATATCGTACTTTTCGTTCCAAAAAGCTGCCCGGCCGGGCCCCGTGTGGGAATTGTGTTTCAGCATAAGGGACAACAAAGCCGGAAAGCTCTGCATGTACATCAAACGTTGTGCAGGTACCGTAGACCGTGGTAGCCAGCGACACTAGGGAGCCGGCGGTAACTACGTATACGGAGGATGGCACCCAGGGCTTAGACTTTAGACGTATATTTTGACATTCATCCAATCTGACGAAAAAAGACACTTCCAGAGGATAGGTCCGTATCTCCTGATCAACTGTTGACAACACATCATACTACTGTACGTGTTTGGGACGACCTCAACTGTACGTCTTCGGTCAGTACCTAAAAATCGCCTTCATCTTGAAGTCTTCTCTGAAAAGTAGATCGAGGATGGTAAAAGAAAACTGTAGAATGAAATTCAACCCTTTTTTTCTCGAATGAGACAATGAATCGAATTTTATGGTTATTAAATGTACCCAATTCAGCGTTAGGGCTTGGAAATGAGGATTTTCAAGGTCAATATTCAAGTCACTAATCTTCATAATGCCGAAAATTGTGACGGAAAATGGTTACTGTTAGGATACTGGGCTGATTTTTCGGGTACCACTAAAAAAAAGAACTCATCTTTGGGCTTGTTTCCGTACTGTTTTAAATGCTTAACGTATGATACACCGATGCGAATGTGCTAATGTGGGGGTATATGTGTCAATATCATACAGCTTCATTCAGACTATTTGCCGTCCTGAAATCGCACTGGATGTCTTTAACAATCAAAGTAAAGCAGTGGTTTTCAGCGATACTGAGAGCCAAGTAGCCTCAGTAGCAGGCTTATAGAACTGGGGGTTTGGTGGTCTTCGGCTGTTTTCTGATTAGCCTCCGTAGCAGGCTTATAGAACTGGGGGTTTGGTGGTCTTCGGCTGTTTTCTGATTAGCCCAGTTCTAAAAGCGGGGGTAATTCAACCAGGTCGGCTATGCTGTCTATATGCAATCAGAAAATAGCACATAAAAGATCCCAAAGACGCTGAAGAACCCCCAAACCCCCAGTTTTTGGCATGCTGTGGAGGCTAAAGCCTGAACTTTAGATGACACGGAAGCGGCGCTCACTTGACTTTCTGACTCCGGCGTTACCCCGGTCACGGCGTGCGCGGCTGGGGTATGGCAGACCCTTGGGCAGGCCATGGATCAACAACTCCACATGCCGGGGAGAACCGCTCTCCCAACCACAGAACACTGCCACACGGAGGTTTATCAAAGTAGTCTGATAGAAGAAGAAGAACTTTATTGAGAAGTTTATTGCAAATCCTTGCCCGGAGGCTAATTGCAAATTACAAACATTGAAACATTGAAACAGAATATAAAATAACAAAAAAAAATCTACATAATGAAAGTTAGTTGTCTAAAGCTATAGCTATGTCTAAAACTATGTCTAAGGGGTTTGACTTCTCTTTTGTAAACCATGGAAGACGTAAATGCCCCACCCTTTCAAAAATTAGTGGGTTTTGGGAAGTTTAAAAGAATAATTTTTTTCTTTTTTGCACGACAACTGAACACTGTACAGTGTCACAATGGCAACGATTATTGAACATAGTACAAAAAAAAGGAAAAAAGAAAAGGTGCAGAATGGAAATTGACAACTTAATTACCAGATATCGTGAGCTAATACGGTATACAATCAAGTAGGGCTGATCATGATTTTTGGATTTTTTTCAGATAACGAAACGGTCTTTTATGTACATGTTTTTGCACCTATTTTTTGCATTGTAGTTGTTGTATTAAAATGTATACATATACATCTGTTCATAGAGTCGAGTCTGTTGAAATATGTTGTACTAGGTTTGATAAATGTGAATAGCTTACTTACGTAAAACATCATATCTAGAGCATTCCATGATAAATATACACTCTACGTATACATGTATGCTGTTTTTATGCTGGAATTGGTCAGTGTTAGACAAAAAGCACAAGCAAACGTATTTTCTCTGAAGATAGCCTTCAGAATTAAGTGCGTAGAAAATATTGTGTCTGAGGTAGACATGATCAAAGAAAGTGAAAATACATAGTCGATTCTACTTCGTCCGTGGCAACTCTTTGATAACAAAACATGATGTGAGATGTATACTTCTAACATACAGTATACCACAGATATTTTTGCCAACTTTTAAGAACCCATAATATAGACGATTTCAACATACAAAAAATATTTAAAAAATGAAGCATACGGTGAATATATGACCAAGGCTACTCCGTGTGAAAACGAACTGTGTATTTTATTCAAGAGATTCCGTCTAATAAGAGACTTTCGTTTATTTGTTTCCATTTTCTCCACCCAACGTTCACTCGAACTGCACCGCTGTCTTTTGTATGTCATTATTATGGTTCTCTATAACAATGAACTCTGTTATGTGATAAACCGATTCCGTATAGCATTTGGTGTACTGGAGTCACTTGACGTCTGTTTTAAATGTTCTAAACAATAACGATTTTCGTTATTGTTTAGTCGTTTGACACATCGTCGTTTACAGAAAGAAAGTTTATTACAAATTCATGCCCAAGGACTAATTGCAAGAACACAGAACATGATAGAATAACAGTAAAATGACCATAAATGATATTACTAATGCTACTTTTAATACCGTTATTGTTCGGTTTGAGTTCTTTTCTGTGTTCTGTGGAGTATGTAATGCCCGGTGTCTTATATGCCGTGAGGCATAATCTCCAAGCAGATTTTTTGGTGGGGGTAAGACAGTATCAAATTGGCCAAACTGTAACCATTTCCCCACCCAAGGTGGTGGTGGTGGTAGAGACAAAAACGGGCCATATATAAAAAGCAAACGATCTTCGACCACCAACCTCTGCTTGGAGAGTAGTGAGACAGGCGATCTGAATGTGGTCTGACCTTGTGACCTTGTGGTCGCCATGACAGTTTGAGGTACATAACTACCAGCCATGTTGACTGGTGTAGAGAGTGCTCAAGATCAGGACAAATATTCAGAAGTGTTCCCTTATGACTCACAGAGACATCAGGGATGGTTTCAATTTCGTACTGCACACACGTCGAATTTTTTTATTTATTAGGCCACAGCAAGTTAATTTTTATGGATAACATTAAATTTCGGATGATTTTGGAGAAAAAACAAGAAATTTTGTTGCCTTCTGACAGTGGTCAACACGCCAAAAATATCTGTTGCCATGCCGGAAGGTGAATGGTAGATAACTATGAAGAGAGGAGACAAGAAAAGGCTCTGATTTAATGTTTTGTTTCTTACTTTGATGCAGTGATATGCGGCGATGCTGGCTGTGTATATGTGATGTTCCCATTGAATCAAAACCATTTCTACAATGATGGAGTCAATATTTTAAAATGTAGGAACCTTGTTTTTTCAGCCCGCCTTGTTTTTTTTCGCCCGCTCGCATTGGATTTGGCGTCTGCGGAGGATGTCATCCATAAAATTTACTTGCTGTGACCTTAGACAATATGCAAAACAAGACACGGGGTTGACAACTCTAGCAAAGCGCTGATTGTAGTCACAACGCCGACAAATATGATAACAAATAACAAAACAGAAATAGGTAGGAAAACAGGTAATGCAAGATCGTATATAAAATGCGGTAATTTTTGTACACAGTTCAAAATTTAGTCGGGTAGGAACCGAGTTTTTTAATCGTTTTCCTTGTAGTTTTACGTGCTCAACTTCCGTTAAAGCATAAAAGGGCACAAAAGCCTATATTCGCTGTCTTATGCGTTATCCAGTGTTGATTCGTCCGCCTGTCACTGATGCAACTGACACCAAGTATTTCATATAGATATACAAAAAGCTTAACACATTTTGATCTTTTTTTTTTATTCATTTTGTGTATACAAGTATTCTGAGGTATTTTCATTGAATACAACGCTGAGAAAAGATGAACTTAAGATACACGTAAAATACATTCCCCAAGGGGCAAAAGAAAAACTTTTATGTCACGCCAATTTGATTTTTTTTTCAAATTTTTCACCCACTCAAGTTTGACCGAACGGGGTCCAAATGGACCCAATTTGGTTTTTCTTTCAAATTTATATTCCTTTTTTCATTCTTTCAGTGATCTGTGCACATATATTGGTTAAACATAGTAAGACTAAGAGGTATATTTTGGCACGATTAAGTGTAAAAAATTTCAGCTCATTATCATAGCCATTATTACCTTCCCCTCGCCTAGAGGTATGAGATCGTGGAACTCTAGTTTGTTAATGCGTCACATGTACGTATTTATGACGTCATGATGACGTGTTGGAGATGGTTAGCGTCCCGGACATCAGGTTTCACTGAAGTCCGGGGTCATCACAAGTTTACCGCTCAGTGAAAAATGTTGACAAAACAACGTCCTGCAAAGAGATGGTGGGTGATGTTACCAGGGTATCGTATGTTATTGAATTAAGGTATCGTGAAATTATTACTGATGTTACAGACTGTTTATAGAGAGTGCCCGAGTCTATAGCTGGTCGGATGCAGCAGGAATACGAGCGTACCACATTTTTACGGTTAACCCAGGTCACAGGCCATCGCGGACAGACAGGCAGAACTATCTCCATGAAATATAGAGGTATTGTTTTCGGTGTGTATATGTATGTGTGTGTGTGTGTGTGTGTGTGTGTGTGTGTGTGTGTGTGTGTGTGTGTGTGTGTGTGTGTGTGTCTGTGTCTGTGTGTGTGTCTGTGTGTGTGTGCGCGCGCGCGTGCGTGTGTGTTTGTGTGTGTGGTATGTGGGTAGGTCTTGAGAAGGCAAAGGTCAAGGTCGACTTTGTGTCTTTCAACATTGAGTTCAACAAACTCATACCTTCTCCAGATGATGTTAACTTTTACGACAGACGAATTGTAACTTTCATTGATTATACAAGTAAAATATCATTTGCATATATATGCATGAAAAATATGAAACTTAACGAATTGGCAGAAGTACAAGACTGGTGAACCTTCATCTGGAAAAGCCTGGAGGAAGTGTTATAAAAGGAACAATGGATTTTCATGATTTGGGTTATGTAAATAGCTCAGACAGATACACAATAAGACCCAAGTTATGGAAGTCAGTAGTTTATTTGAATAATTTAGGAGGAAATTCTCTATTTCTAGTGTTTTACATAATAGGATATTGATACTTGTGAGATGTTTAGTGTATAGCAGATGGAACATTCACTGATACCAATTATCAATAAATGGCTCGTTTGCATAATGGTATGGTTTATTAGTTGTGAATGTTGGGAAATTCATACTTGTGGCATGCGTAAGTTAGTTGAAGGTGAATATCACTATTAATAGCTAATGAAATGGAATCCTGCCAAAGGATATGACTTTCAGACATATGCTGCGTATGTAATTTGCGTAGGAAGGACCATCAACCAACATAAATTATACTAAGTAAGTACAGCCTTTCTTCCATGATCAATGAGACAAAATAAAACAGTAAAATGTACAAACATTTAAGCTACACGACAAGCGGGATTCCTGCCCTGGTCAAACGACTAAATGAACTGTAGACCATGAACTTTTGTTACTCATTCTAGTAGCCGTAATTGTACACCGTGTTTTCATTCACTTTCCACACAGCTACATTGTATTGAAGGTGTAATACGCAACTTAATGCTCCTGTAGTTTTTAAACTAAATATTTGGTTTTAAATTTAACTATATTTTCAAATTTTATGAATGTATATAGTTTGTCGTAAATGACATGATGTCAGAATAGGCCTCGCAATTCTGCCATCATAGCTGCCAGGAGGCTTGTGCGTACATTTTCTTGTTCTTGTAATAATAAACCATTCTACTACTACTCCTACTACTACTACTACTACTACTGCTACTACACTACTACTACTACTACTACTACTAGCTGCAGATATTTCATGAAGGTATGAGATCTCTGAACTCTATGGATACAGTGAGCTGAGTCAGAAAATTAAAATGACAAGCAGAAGATATCAATGTATGGGAGGAATGGTTAAGTATATGATACCCAGATGAGTACACTTAAGTGACTTGAACTTTGAATTCTAGAGACCCAGACCCCCCACCACTACCAAAACTAAAACAAACTTAGTGAATTTAGAAACAATAGAAAAATAATGCAATACATACATATGATAATTTTGGAAAAATGAAGCAAATTTTCCGTGGGACGTAGCACACCAGAACCGCCAGTAGCGGACGATATTGTCTATGTGGGCTTTTCATTGACGTCATGATAATGACAATGTGAATACCTGGCAGGCGGGTGGATTACAGGAGCTGTCTGTTACCGTGTAGAACAAACCTACTGTACATGTCATCCAACATGGCGCAAGTGACGTCATATGAAATATTACAAAGATGAGAATTTGTAGCCATAAATTGAATATAGAATTGGTAAGATATAAAAAAATCCCTCGCGACCAGAGGTTTTGTCCATTCTGTGCCAATGATATTGAAGACGAACAACATTTTATTATGGATTGTCCACTATATAACGATAAACGCACAAAGCTGTTCAACCTTCTCTCCGCTTGCTCAACAGAAGTTGTTACATTTCATGCTATAGATACATTTAATTTCATCCTAGATGGTAATAACCCTTACTGTGTACAAATAGGTAAATATATCAAAGAATGTTTAGACCTTAGAACAAGTAGTATTAGTTGACTCATCTATTGTCTTGTACGTGGGTTAATTTCGTTGTACCCATATATTTGTCTGTATATCTACATGCAGTCTTACACCTTACGAAAGTCGCTGTACTTTTGTTGTGTCAATAAAGTATATGTATGAAATGCCCGTATGCTGTAACGTAAAGCACGTTTGGTGTCCATGTTTATTCACGTGATCACCGGAACGCCGACAACTATCTCACTAATTCGACCTTGTGCGCAGACATCTGTTTGTCATTAACCACCACATACACATGGTAGACCACATTAAATATTCATGCACACTTTTTCGCCCAATCAAGAACGCAGATGTCAGTTTGTGTTGGCTTCAACAAAAGAAGGGTTAGGACAGACGCATGCTTTTTTTTATTCTAACATTTCATGACTAGACATGGTGACGGCACACTCAAGTTATATCAACTTATTTTATGCCATCACCAACGCAGAGGACAAATACAGGACAAGACTGTACTCATTTTTACTTGAGTTAAGTGAGGAAAGTCGTGTCAAGTGCCTTTCACAAGGGCACAAGATCGGTGGCATGCCAGGACTCGAACCCGGGATCTTTTGGTTCCGAGTAAAGCACTATGCCGTTACGCCACACAACCCCACGACACATGTACATCAACGTTGATTGCGTTGCGTGCAGATAATAGTGAGTTTCTGAAGTGATGAGTTTGAAGGATTTAACCCGATCTAAAGCTACAGTCACGTTTCTTTGTCCTCACTTTGTGAATCACTCCATTCCTAGATTAAATTCAAACACAACACTAGAAAGACCGACATTTGCTCGTGAGCAAATACAGCATATTTCACTCCACCTCCCTCCGCATCCCCGTATGAAGAATAATGATAAAGTTATGAATTCAAACAAAATAAAAGAGAAACTTTCCCGTCGGATGGACAAAATTAAGAATGGTCGTACTATCAGAATTTTTTAGGTATCTTTTATAAATTGAAAGAAACAAATAACAACAAATTGATTATTACTATAGTGATATTACTAGTAGTATAAAAAGGCGTCAATTTCTCTGCGCCTGGTTTTACTATCTTCGCATGTGGTCTGCAGTGAAGAATAAAGTTTTGGGCAATGCTCAAGTTGAAGAACAAGTATTAAAAAACATAATGCAGACAGTGCAAGTTTTCCTTTGACTATATTGGCAGCCGTGAGAGTAGCGAAAGGACTTATAAAATTAGCTCTGTAGATCTAGTCACCAGAAAGCCAAGATGAATCACGTCAATGGTAGAGTTCTGATTAACAACAAGATTTCAGAGATGTCATACCTCCATGACATATTTACAGCTTTTGTAAATATGGCTGTTTTATAGTGCAAGTAGGGTTTACTATGAAAGTGAGGTCGCAATTAGTACAATCTGTTTAAATTGATGGTCTTATCTATTCAAATTACATATATGTGTAAAAGTCTTATCTTTTGGAAGACTTCCATTTTAACGTTTCTTCATTAGTTATGCAAAGGACCTTTACATTTAAATAACCTATAACATAGCGATGTTCATCACAAGTATGAAATTCCATCATTTATCACTACAAACTTTGGCATTTTCGTATCAGTTATCAAGTGAGGGCCTATTATATTTGTATGATTGGCATCTGTTTATGTTCCACCTGCCATACAGTACACGTTACATGTAATGAAGTCACATTACATAAAACAAGGAAATTTTCTCATTAATTATTCAAATCAGGTCCTCATTTGCATTATTTGCATATCAATGTGTACATCTCTGTCAGCTACATGCCAAAATCATGAACCTTTATAATTGCTTATTTCTTCTCTAAGATTAGCCCTCTAAGACTTTAACCAAAACGCCCCTAGGCCTAGCCTGGGTACCATCCCCAGTAGTATATTCGCCAGCTCTATAACTGGCCAGTTATAGAGCTGTTATAGCTGGCGAATATACTACTGGGGTTGGCACCCAGGCTACCCTAGGCCTGCAGTTCCAGAACAAGCTTTTAGGGGAACCAAACCTAAATCACTTTTTCCTCCCATGAAAAGAATTTTAATAAAAGTCAAAGCCCTATAGCATGTCTAAGACAAAAGACACACAAAAAATAGTTGCGCTGCAGTACGAAGGACAGCCGCCAGGAGGCCCACATTTGACCTTAACCTTTGTCCTCACCACATACCAAATATCATCACAATCCATTGTAACCTATGCTCACCACAAATATTCGGCAACACAGACACACACAGAGACCAAAAACAATTTCTGCATTTTCATGGAGGTAACTCAAACAATCGGGAGCGTTAGGACGGAAATTTACGTTCATATGATGAAGAAGAGTGATAACCTTTCCGGGTACGGTACAATCCAATCATGCCCAGTTGCTGAGGTCCTGTCGGGGCGGTATGGACGGCAGGTCCCGCTGATTCCCGCCAGGAGCACAGGTCGGCGCATCCGCGTCAGTCAAGCCGGATTACCATTGCTAATTTAATCAACTGCGGACGGCGTGGTTTGGTGAGTCAGCGGCGTGCCAGGGTTTTAATCTGCAGCGCCTGTCGCTGGGTCGTTCTGCCGACCTCCGCAAACACGAGCTAGCGCTCATCCCTACATGTAAGTTTGTAAGGCCTAGGAAAAATTATTGTGTTTCCTGTTTCAGTCCTGAAATAATCAGGGTCGGTAGGTAGGGGTTATCTTTTTTTTTTCTTTTTCTTTTTTTTTATTAGACTGGCGATCTCTGGCGCTATCAATACAGTATAACAAGTGCATGCGTGCAAGTAAAACTGACCCTTATATTTTCAATGACAACGTTAGAAAACCAATTGTACAACGTTTCATCGCTAATGTGTCAGATCATGGAGCTAGGAAACGTCGATCACCTCAACACAACTTGTAAAGGTGTCAATGCACCTCTTTTGTACTCCCTTCCACTTGTATATCTGGTGGTAAACTGAAATAAACAAATAAACAAACAAAAGATTTATGTCCCTTGCAGGGATCTACAAAAAGAAGGCTAGGGTCGGGAGTTTTTCTAGGGTAGGTTGGAAAACAGAAAACATAACATTTTTCTAAGCCTAACGTTGCCTCACTTATATAAGACCGGACGATTTTTCTCTCACTACATTATTGAGCATATAACAGAATTAATGCCTGGCGGAATACTGGAAGTTTAAAGCTGCATTCTGTAACAATACGAGTATACACAAGTAAATTTTCTGGTCATTTCTTTACAAAGTAAATTGAATCAACTCTTCTCCTTTACAAATAACTGCCATTTTGGTGGAGGAGGTGCCAAAATACTGCACCAGACGAGTGTGTTTAAAAGAATAGAAACACAGATGTCAGTCATGTTTTTACAATATGGTATTTTTTGTTGATGCCACAAAATGAGTGTGAGTCGTGTAGGCTTTTTAGCGCCAATCATAGAATCAAGAAAAATGAAATATTAGCATACATATGTTGAAACGTATTAGGAAATGACAATAACATAAATATTTTTCAATCAAAATATGTGTGCTCCTTTAATTTTGTCATGTTGACAATTTAATGATTTACAATGTGCGCGTATGCACAAATGGGCTCTAACCATTACTATAACGTTTTTCTGAAAAGTTGGCAGGTACATGCATCTATTGGTTAAGTGCCAAAAAACTTTGTTAGCCATCAGAGCCAATGGTTAGAACTCAATTGTACATACACGCATTTTATCAAGCACATCGTTGAGCGATGACACAATAAACGACTTTTAAAAAGGCATCATATCACACAACTTATTTGTATGACTTAACAGTTTTCAGCACATAGCATGCTACATCAATTGAATGACATATGTTCTGTTCTTGAAAACATTCATGCTCTTGCTTCTGAATCCAGCCTCTGGTTTGTTTAAGATGGCTCTGAACACATCTTTATACGTAATAGATTTGAAAATGTTTACTGCAAAATGTGATAAGGTATTATATAAAATAATATTTGAAATATGCTACAATAAAAATTGGTCATTCTTCATACATAGACTTTTCCCAATCGTATGAATCGTACTTTTCTTCGTACTTTACACAGGACCGTTCCATCTCCCTCAGGGTGACTTCCCGTATGCCTTTCCTCGTGTCCAGCCCTTCAAATGAACATCTAAACCGTCTGCGTACTTTTTGTACGACCTTTCCCGACTCAGCCTGGGTTTTACATCTTTCTGATAATGCTGTGAGACTAGCGTTGATCAGAAGCGCTCTTTTCAAGCCGAGTTCTTCCTGTGTTCTTAGCAAGAAGTTGTCGTATTTTTCCTCGTACGTCTTGGCGACGTCGTGCAGGCCGGCTGTGTTGAGGGAGGTGAGGATTCGGAACGCCATGTTCTGAGCGAGAGGGGAGGTGTAGCCGGCATACAGGTTGTATAAGGCATCAGCGACACCTAGCGGAATGTGTAGAAAGTGAGGCAAACAGTAACAACAAGAGCCCTCACACCAAGTTTTGGCATGCCTAAAAACACTAGTATGGCCCTAAGGATTTTGCAGTCAAATCCAATTTACGTAAAAGGCATTTCTGACTACATTACAAGTTACTGCATTAAACATTTGTGCTAAACATTCATTTTGCAAAGGACCTGTGTCATCCTGTATTACGCTGTTAAGTCATTGCCTTTCGACTGAAAAAGATGCTAGCACGCGTGCTTTGATAATTCATACGAAAAACACAAAGCAGAGAGTAGTTGACTACATGAACATGATTCTATCCGTTCCAAAAACAAATCAAATCAACTTAACTGGTACAGTGTATGGAAGTGAATAAACAACAAACCTAAGGGTAGATACATGAACTATGCTAAAATACAATTCTAACAGAGTTAATCCATACTAACTATACTATTCTACCAAAGCCTATCTATTATATGTTTTCCTACGAAGAGTATTCTATTACATTCTATGATTCAGGAGATTTAGTTATTTACAATACGGTGTCGCTTTTGTAGTGATATCGGATGATTTGTACAGATTTTCCAACGTACACTGATATCTGAGTAGAACATATTGAACTTGTCTGGTTTTGAATGGTATAATATAGCATTAGTTCTGAAAGCGATTGAATACATCAACTTTTGTCTGTTTTTTTTTTATATGTTGGGCATGAAATCAGAGTCGTCTTGAATACTCTCCTTGTATGTCGGGCATGATCTCTGTGATATCTGAGTTGTGTGAGAAGGTTAACAGAAGGGCAGATCTCACCTGTCGGCTGGTGGTTGAGCTGAGGTGTTTGACACTCCGTCCTGACGGTCAGCACGTCTGATGGTGACACCGCCCCGTCACGTGTGGACACACGGGCACTCACCCTGTGGCGTGGCCAAAAACGGAATAAATCAGCCACTTATATCCGACACAGGCACCTTACAAACTTATCTACGAGTACAATACACTTCATTTATTTCGAAGCCTTTTAGCCCTGCAGGGCTAGTCTTCCAAGACTCAGACATTAAAATTACATAATCACATACATGAAAGATACAGTGAAAATACAGTGAATACATTTAAAAAGACATAAATACATCAAAACATCAACAATGAACACACAAATTGATATTTATAATACAACTAGGACTTTCCAATTATGCAATTATTCGGAGTCTACTATAAAGGGCTAGCCCTCGTCATATGGAATAAGAAATAAGAACAGTTACAATTCAGATGCATTAACCAAAGACGTTATTTTAAATAGAGAGACAACCTGCACTACTGGCCTGACAAACATAATACCTGATACATGATAAAAAGAACGTTACAACTTCCTTTATTTGCCCTGAGGAGTTCCACCTCAGTCATCCTGGCAAAGGCCACTGAAATAGTCAATCACTCGGCGAGTCGAAAAAGAAGCTGAGTTTGTCCATACCGTTATATACCAACACTTGCACTTTAATTTCATACTGATACAGCCAATCCATTTAGTCCGTTTAGTCCTGCCAACATCTTAAAAACATGCCGAGATACAAACTGTGTCCTTTCAATTTCGAATGCTATACACTATCTACAGTTAATAACTCAAACCAAATCTATATCAGAATACCGCAGCTTTTACTGAACGTCAACCGCGACGGGGGATGGTATCAACTAGAAACCACCTTTGACCGATTGTTGACGTCACACATCCGTCAAGGTCACGCTCTTTGAGCAGTCTGAGTTCGCCTGAAGAGGACTGGTTGAGAAAAATAATGTGCTTGTGTAGGAAATCAGTTGAATGTTTCCATGATAATGATTACCTGTAGAACCTGTCAGGTTTCAGACACATGAGGAGAAGTGAGAAGGTCCACACGGCTCCCTGCCGGGTCAGTCCGCGACCATAGCAGCCGTCAGCTCTGCTGAACACCGCGTCATCCAGCACAGATACAGTCAGCTCTGCGGGAAACATCCAGTAAACAATGACTAATAAACTGGTGGACGTACCAACCACTAAGTATCTGATACCAGCCCAGAAAAGAACAAGAAACAGTCATGTCTTCAAGTATCACAGTTATCAACCAAGAAATGAGGTGTTCAAAAACTCGTATTTCCCCAGAACTATCGTAGAGTGGAGCTCGTTGCCACCAAGCACAGTAGGGGCATCATCACTAGAAAGCTTTAAACAACTCCTGCAATTAAATGTGCAAAGATTGAGTGTAACAAGTCGTTTAGTGTGATATAGCAAGCTGCCGCCGCGCCGCGTGCCTGCGAAGCTGGTGTGTTACGCGGTAGGACCGTTATACCGGCTATACTGATACAGATACAGAAACTTAGATAATCCAAATATCTATCATCACCCTCTCCAGTGTTGGCGTTCGCCATGCTCAGTTGCTGTTTGATTATGTCAGCGACACGCAAGCGCCTCCTGGCGGATGCCAGTAGTATGTCAATCACGTAAAGAGTAGCTAAGAAAGTCGTTTCCCAAGATATTTCCTGCTCGTCATTTCCCCCTGCACGTCAGGTGCAGTAAACTTCTGTCTATGGTGTGCATCTACTTGTGGAAGACACAAACTCAAGGTATGACTAGAAAGGTAAGGTTTGCAAAGCAAATACATAACTTTTACCTTCACTAGGTCTGCCTAACAAACTACTGATCTGTTTATTCTTACAAAAACACATTCTCATATGAATGTGCATAGTGACCAGCCCTTCTAACTCTGTCCTGCTACGTAATGTAATCCAACACCACAGGGTGTCTGCTAGAACACCAGTTACCATGGTGACAGCCGTTCGGTTCAGGTCATTGACATTACCCTGCTAGAGAATAGAACCCAGACTCTAAATCAACAACCCCAGCCAGAAGACCACGTTGTCGCAATAATAAACGACAAAAGTAATATGAAAGTAATATAATGTAAAAAAAAATGGAAACGACGAAAGTCCTCCTCACCTGGATGGTTGATAAAGTCGTCTCCATGGAGACCAGTGTCCGCAGACCGGACCTCTCTCACGACGAACTGGTAGTCTGTCACGTGACTACCGATCTCCCGCCCGACGTGTTGCCAGGCGACAGTGAGTGTGGTGTCAGTGGGAGGGTCTGAGGCGGGCTGGTACAAACTGCAGTAAAATAAAGGCTGCTTGGTGAATATCCTCCAACAGCCAACTGCGTCTCCTATCATTAGTCAGTATCTCATGATACATGGGTAAAAATAAAAACGCTCATGTGCTCAAGTCCATTGAACTACACGATCTCCTAGCAGAAGTTGTAAGTAAGATCGTAACGATTTTTGAAGGCCATGTCACAGATATCCTACCATGATCTCCCGACCACTCCCAACCTTCCCCAGACCATGGTTGTGAGTTAGTTGTGAGCAAGGTTTACAGTTGGTCTGTGAGGTTGGCTAAAAGTTAAGTGTTCGGGAGATCGTGGGAAGCTTTAATGTCTAAGTGGACTAAACTTGGGTGAGAAAAAACGGCACAGGTTGCTAGCAGGACTGCAGAAAACTTTGTTTGCTGCCAGGGAAGTCAAAACGTTACGACCTCCCACCCCAACCTCGGTTTCTGCCCCACATACCTTGGTTTTGGCGGCGGCGCGCAGTCCAGCGTGTGACCGGGGTAGGACGGGTGGATATCACACCTGCACGTGTCGCCTACCACCTCACCCTCCCCGCTACACCACAGGTAACTCAGGAGGGCTCTGCGAAAAACCTACAGGAACAACCGGTGCAATTATACGTAAGCTCAATCGAGGAGAGTGTTAAATTTGTTATAACCGGGAGGCCGTGGGTTCAAACCCCGGCCCGGTCATACCAAAGACTTTCTCTGCTTAGCACTCAGCATCTATGAGAAAGAGTATGGGAAGGTCAAATACACAACACTCTCTATCAATGGACTAGCTCCTTGCTGTGGTGCTTGCACAACTGTGTGGCCTAAGGGCTACAGAAATGGAGATGGGCACCTCCCCTATGAGAAAGTGGAGTGGAACGGGACTTTTTAAAAAAATTACATGTAGACAAGTAGACAAACACATTATCTTCAAGCAGATCGTTCGGTGGCTGTAAGACAGTACTGTAACGAATTGACCAGGTAGTCAGTATCCATTCGCCAGGCACAAAAAATGATACCAGGACAAAAACCGATAAAAATGCATAAAAACATTACATACCGGTTATTTGTACCAGAGTAGTTTTGCTGTGATACAAGGAAAACCGTACGCATACTCTCTCCAACAAGAGCTAATGTTACAGTTGCACCGCCCTGGTTTTGGCGACTGAGAAGTAATCAGTATCAACAAGCATTAAGGTGTACCTCTTTTGTCTCTTTGTCCTTGAGTAGCTCATACAGCGGTGTTGGTGTGCTGACATACAGGAGTGCAGGCTCGGCCATCACGGTATCAGCTACAGTACAACATCCACCCACAGTACACCTACCCCAGGACCGGAGCACCGTCTGCACCTGTGGCGGAGTGATACATGGATGTCGACAGCCTGGATTGCACTAAGCTATTATCTAGTGAAAAGTGCCTGGTCTACATGTGGAAAATGGCACTTCACCATGATTCCGTTCTATCATCTTACTTCGACAGATAACAAAACAAGCGTCGTCATACAATAAAAATTTTGTATGGCGCTCAATCGCAAGGACCTACCAACAAGCGCCACTGTTAGTTGATAACCATATGCATAACCATGATTGTACTTCATGAATTCAATGGAATATTCCGCACACAGACCGTTGAGACACCGTTGAACACCCAAACATACAGATTTGTCACAAGCTTTAGAATGCTCTCTTTAAAGTCTCAATGACCTTTACGGTCTACAAATGATTTCTTAACAATTTTTCATGTTTTTTTGGCCGCTCATCGGTTACCGTAAAGTGTCCGTCAGTGGAAATCAGACCTTACCCCCTCAACTTTACCGTCCTTCTCAACATCCGGGACTTGCCGTATCCCGACAGGCAGTTCGCGCTCCGGCGGGTTGACGTCATCCTGAGTTCCTAACGTTCTGACGAGGAAGGTGTCAAACGACTGGCCTCCTTCTGATGCTACAAGATTTTAAGAAGACGGTTTAATATTCATTTCTATGAATCGTTTTTATTCTATTATTATCTTCGTTTTGTTTGGAAATTTTCGGTGTGTTTGTTTGTCTGTTTGTTTATTTGCTTAGCGTGCCCGTATTTTTTTGAATAAAGTAGAGTCACGGGAAGTGAGGGGAATGATGTAACCACAGACTGAGAAGAAGGCCTAATAGGAGGTTAGTATATGCTGGGGCGAAAGGAATGCGGTTCCAAACGTGCCACGTGACTTTGGACACACACACACACACACACACACACACGCACACACACACACAAACACAAACACAAACACACACAAACAAACAAACAAACACGCATACACACACAAACACACGCAAACCACACAGACATGAACACACACACAAATAAACAAACAAACATCTGTATAAGATTCAATTAATGTCTGTCGTCTGTCCGTCATAAGGAATCGAAAACTTTTGGACACAAAATCCATCATCCACTACTGAGATACTTCAGCTTGTTACTAGGTTCTCCTCCAGTTCACATCATTACACCATTCAAAGTCTTTCGATCTGCAGCAATGGTTTTTGTGCAACTCTCCCTCAAAACACATACTTCCCTTCTCCAATGCAATCACCAAGCTTTTTTGTCTTCGTCAGAAGGACTATGAAATTGTCTCGCCGGAGTGTGGGGAACTGCGGATTTTACGATATAACTCTGGAAGGCATGATTCGACGTCCATGATTTTTAGCAGGCAGATTACCGCTGTTAAGGCCGAAGTCAAGTACAAGTTTTGGCTTCGTGGGGGGTCCGTGCGTCACGTTAGTGCACTTTTTGTGTTTGTAGCTTGTTAGCAAGATAACTCAAGTATTTGTAAAATGTTGATTATAATTCTTGGTGTGGTGCTTACTATTATCGGGACCAAGGTTAAGTTCGTTACTGAGCTTCGTGGGGGGTTTCGTTGTGACTACAGGGGGCATTTTGTTAATTTTTCTTGTGAGCAGGATAACTTTTGTATGTGTGGATGAAAGTTAATGAAATTTGATAGGCATATTACTGTCGTGATCTCCAAGATTGAGTTCAAAGATGAGAGTCGTGGAGGTCGTTATGTCCCCGTAATAGGACCTTTTGTGTTTAGAAATCCCCACCTACATCTGCTTGGAGACAGTCGACAGCTGGATATAGCCGGGGAACCCCATAATGGGATGGGATCAAATGACGTTACATTGAGGGATTATACTATAACTTCAGCAGGGGGAGGTTGGACATATGTCAGGTTATTTTCTACGGCCACACCAAGTAATTGCTATGGATGACGTCCACTGGAGACCTTAAATCTAATTACCTTAAATTTAAGGCAAGCGCGCAATAAAAACACGAAGGGCCGAAAAACGAGATGCCTAGATTTGGAATATAGTAACTGTAGAAGTACAAATGTTAGGACACAAAGAACACAAGAAACAAGTCTTCTATTTGTCATAAAGACAAATTAACAAAACAGCAGTAGTCACCCTGTTCTGATTCTTTCCTTTATAACATCTTCTCTTATTATATTTTGCGGCGCTGTCGTGACACTTTCAACACAGTAAGAATTTCTTGAACGTTTTTTTTTCCAGTAACAGTCCAAACTCAAATAACGTGGGGGGGGGGGCGCTAACACGGGTGACGACGCATCTGTATAATCTGCGGCAAACCGTTTCAGGGTGTTCTGTACCATAAAAATAGTACAGAGATTCTTTTGTTCTTTAGACCAAATTGATTATGAAAAAGATTGAAGAATACGCATGTTAATTTCTCTAGAACGATGTACCTCTGACGAAGACATGAGATCTCCGACCTCTAGTTTTATAATATAAACATTTGCCACCTTCTTCTGACATAGTCGAGTACCTACCTACCACTGTTCCTAGAAGTGGTCTATGACTTACCATTGAGTAATACCGTTAAATAAAAAGGGATATATAAGTATCACCTGAAAATGATTCCCAGAGCCAGTTAGCCAGTCCTAGTGACCTGTAGTAGACGACGTGCTCTCTCCTGTACCCGAACACTGCCTGACTGATGTAGTGTGTCCCGTACTTCTCCATGACGTGTAGAAACTCAGACCTGGCGCTGTTCGCAGTCAGTCTGCCCAGGGCAGCTTTTATATCTGTTGAACAGTTACATTTAGTTGTTTATATATATTTAATTGTATATAATGATTGATATTTTATTGCAGTGTATTGTATTTTTATGACTATTGTAATTTGTATTTCATGTCAACAATTGTTCGACATTGTAATTTGTATTGTACTGTATTTATATTGTTGTGTTTGGGAGGACAACTTGTAAAGGTGTCAATACACCTGTTTTGTCCTCCCTTCCACTTGTCTGTTTGTACTTGTGGTAAACAAATAAACAGATATTTAGTTACACAGTGAACTGTCCTCCTGTACACTGCCTACAACCATTATAGAAATAACTCATCAATTAATAGTCCAGACAACAAATCATAAGGCCACACCAATTTAATTTGTTGGTTCTTGGACTTTTTCCAGAAAAAATATGAAGCGACAGGGCGAAAAAAAAAGATTAAAATAAAAGCAGGTCTAAGCATTCTATGATAGCCCCAAATGCTACGATAGGAGCCACGAAGTCAACACAAAAGGCTGGGTTTACATTCAAACAATGAATTTTGAACTTTTAATCAAACCACTGCATTGATAGATGAAAAAAACTGTAACAACAAGGAAGAAAATGACTTTCCTCAACTGTTGGGTGCAAAATATGAACATATTTGTGTTGATTCAGAACCAGAATGTATTTTTTGCTAATCAGAAAAAAAGGAAGAGGCGAATCCGAGAACCAACAAATTGGTATGGCCTAATGGTAGATAATTAAATAGAAAGCCAACTAAGAACTAAACTGAAAATGGATTTCTCTTCTGACTTTTGCGTATTATTTTTCTCCTCTGACTCCTCTCTAACTCACCTGTTGTCAGGGTCGCATGTCTTAAGTAGACTTGATACTCCGCACTGAAGACTGAGATTTCTTGACTGTACCGGAAGCCCAGATCCCTCATCTTGTCTTTCTGTTTCATGTCCTCTGGCGTGAACGTCTGGATGTAAGGACGATCGGGGCTCACTGTGTAAGTACATTAACAGAACAAAACGATATTAGTTATGTGTACAAATGCGTTCACAACAAAATTAGAGTGTATGGGCGGAGGAGATACAATGTGTGTCTAGAGCGTTACGTGAGGGGAGGTTTTACCGTATTCACTCCCTCTCAAAGAGATAAAGGCACAAGTCGATCGATTTGGGGCCCCCTAGTGGTTGTTCTTAGTTCTGCAGCAAAATATTCGGGTTTGTTTCATTTGCCCTGGGCACACTATAGTTTAGTAACATAGTGTTTTTGACAGAAAAAAGCGATGAGAGTCCCGCAGCAACTTGATACGGAACTGCAGGGGCGTTCTTGTAAACGTCATTCAAAGGGGTAATTGAAGAAAGAAAGGACAGCTTTTCATGACTTTGGGCCTGCGGTGTAGGACTTCTATACATTAAGAGATGAAAGAATAAAATTGATGGCCTAAATTGCATCATTAATGAGAATATTCCAGGATAGAAAAGACAATGCTAATTACAACATTATTTGTTTTGCATAATCAATGACAGGAGATACAACAAGAAATATTACTAACCGCCGTAAGGGTTTTCTTTCTGCCGCAGGTGCATTACCGGACCTGTATAGTTGTGACACTCCGGCTGTACTGCCGCTGTCACCTCCACTTCGTCTGGTACAAGTAGCGGGGACAGGGAATAGTTGGTGCTGTGGGGGGAGAGGGGGAGGGGGCAGGGTTCCAAATACTTTTTATCAAGTTGTCCACTTGGCAAAAGCTCGATATTCCAGGTTGGCGCTAACACCGGCTGTTAATTCTAGCAGGCAAGCCGTAATCCAGACTACACTTGAAGGTATTTTTTTATTAGATAATAATTAGACTAAGGGATAAATGAGAGAGATGGACCCAAACAAAACACCGACCTAGGGTATAGAATTTTCTTCTTACACAACCAGTAAGGTTCTCACCTGCTTACGTTTCGATGTCTATCAGACACCTTCCTCAGAGCTTCTGGCTGGAGTTCTGCAACTCGCCGCTATTTAACGCCAAAGTAGGTGGCGCTTTTGCGGCGAGAATGCAATCCCAAACGTGGCTGAGCTTGTATC
>NW_017802714.1:474766-504201 GCF_001625305.1 Branchiostoma belcheri
CTTTATTGATAAGGTTAAAAATCTCACACATAAGGAACACGTGAACATGGAGGATGCACTGGCACCAATAAAAGTAAATATCATGTCCTCTAAGAATTGCACCTTTACATTTCAGTATGTT
Source organism: Branchiostoma belcheri (assembly GCF_001625305.1). Taxonomy (NCBI): domain Eukaryota; kingdom Metazoa; phylum Chordata; class Leptocardii; order Amphioxiformes; family Branchiostomatidae; genus Branchiostoma; species Branchiostoma belcheri. Next base: position 474,888 of record NW_017802714.1, read on the forward strand.
ACAGAGAGACAAGTGTGTGGAATACTCAAGGCCCTACAACCTACCAAGACCACAGGTTATGACCATATAGACAATACACTTCTCACACTCTCAGCAGACTACATAGCTGGACCTCTCTGCCATATAATCAACAACTCTTTTAGACAAGGTATATTCCCATCACAGTGGAAAAAAGCTAAAATCACACCTCTTGTTAAGAATAAGTCTGCTCCTCTCAATGGACCTAACAGTAGGCCTATAAGCCTCCTTCCAGCTATTAGTAAGATAGTGGAGAAAATAGTTCAAAAACAGATGCAAAGTTATGGTATAGGATTTTCTTCTAACACAACCAGTAAGGTTCTCACCTGCTTACGTTTCGATGTCTATCAGACACCTTCCTCAGAGCTTCTGACTGGAGTTCTGCAACTCGCCGCTATTTAACGCCAAAGTAGGTGGCGCTTTTGCGGCGAGAATGCAATCCCAAACGTGGCTGAGCTTGTATCCCCCCTCGTCCCGGTTCATCACTGGGGTAGACTTCCTTAACGTAAGCAGGTGAGAACCTTACTGGTTGTGTAAGAAGAAAATTCTATACCCTAAGTATCTTTCAACCTGATGAAATTATTTACGGAAAACACCGACCTGTATGTAAGCTGGAAAATTGGAGCATCAGTTGTCCTCCGGGTCCTGCCGTTATAACCGTGCTGCATCTGTCTGAAGCCCAGCGGGTAGGTCTGGTGTTCAACCGGACGGGAACCGTCAGAGTACCCGTGTTCTGGTTTCCTCACACATTGCTTTGGCTCACATTCACCTGGAAACCGACCGTTAACCGTCAACGTTAGTTTCACAACATTTGGAAGAAAAAGGATACTGAAAATACTCGCATTACCTTAGGAAATGAACCCATATAATATGAAATCAAGGTCCTCTCTAACTCACATGGTGAACGAAAACAAAAAAAAATACAAATACAATAAAGTGAAATAATAGTAAACAAAATGAGGTGAGGTAGACAAACAAGCAAACAAAACAGAGTAAAACCAAAGTAACAAAATGTTGAAAAATTTTTAAATTAGCAATTATAAGACGTAAGGGAAAGGAGGTGGGGGAGGAAAGGATATCTATCCAAGTCTCGATTTCTTATCGTGTTCTCATGAGACTAGGTCACTCCGTGATCAAGCCGTTCGTCGAATATTCGGAGGTACTACGTGTTTGCTGCCTTTCAAACAGTCACTGATTGATGAAAATTCTACTATCAAAGTAACAAAATGTGAAAAAGAACCTACCTTCGCTTTTACAGACCTGCAGGTTCCTGCAGCATGTGGGGTTACACACACACGTCCCGTGACCCTCCTCAGTCGTGTGACAGCGGCCCCCGGCAGGGATGTTGGCGGGGTTACAGCCGCCGTCTGCCCGCCAGGTGGCGTTACACACCGGGGAGAACAGACACGTGCGGCCGTCTGCAGCTAACCGGTATCCCTCCCTGCAGCTACAGCCACAGTACAGGTACAGCACATACATGTGTAAGTATCAAATATATCACAAGGGTTGCATGTTAAAGCATATCTCAGTCTCATTCTACCGACAAAGATAGCGGGTACAAAAAAGAATACAACAGGCAAACATTGCGAAATGGACAGACTGCTACTAGAGTCCGTTCGGTTAACCTAACTCTTACCCTAATAGTAATTCCATTAGTAGAAATATATGATTCTACTTGAGAATTAGAACAAATGTGGTTAAGCATGATAACTCAAGAAATTATGGATGGTCATGAAACTTGGTAGGTGGGTAGGTCTTGATGAGACCTGGAAATGATTACATTTCTGTTCCCCTGGCGGCTTGTTATGGTACTGCAGCGGAACTTCCGGTTTTAATATCTTGTGATCTGGACTACCCTGTCCCTGGGTGCCAGACAAGCTTCTGGTCGCTAGCCGTTTTCCTTCGGCAGTCAGAAGTCCTTCGCCCGCCTATCTAAATTACCGCTGCGGTGGAGTTGAGTCCGTGGGGTCACGAATTTTGTATGGTACAGAGCTGTTTTGCCTGGGAAGGAATTCCGTCAGCGACATCACATTGTTGCCTCAAAGATATCAATATGCTATGACATAGGACCATAAAATTAGATTTGGGCGCCTTTAACACAGAATAGATATCGTACCTGCACGTCATGTGGACACGTGTGTAGTTGTCCTGAGAAGTGTTGACCCGGACGCACGTGTGGTCACACCCTCCCTGGTAACCATCCGAGCAGTCCACATCTCTGCCGGGGTCATAACAACCGGACCCGTCACTGGTCAGCTCCAGCCAGGACGGACACTGCTGGACAACAACACGTGTAAATAGATAATTAATCTGTATCTATCTCTATGTAAGCCTGGGTACTGTACATGTGACTGTTGGAGCGGACGTAAACTAACCAGGATGGTACCCAGGCTATCTCTATGTATGTATCCGTCTATCTTTCTATGTAGATATAAAGATAGATAGATGTAGATAGATAGATAGATATATAGATACTAGTATATAGATAGATAGATAGATAGATAGATGGATAGATAGATAGATAGATAGATAGATAGATAGATAGATAGATAGATAGATAGATAGATAGATGGATAGATCTAACTAAATCTAACTAATACAGCATCGTACATTTATACAATTACTAAGAAGAGAGAAGAAGTTGAAAAGACTAGAATACATTAGACAGTCATATATACATGTAATAGTTATATGTACATGTATATTTATATGAATATGTATTCGTTTATGTATATGTATATGTATAATGTGACCTAAGATTGGCGTCACGTGAAGAAGAAGACTGTAGAAGGTAAACCGAGCATTAGTGTTAGAACAGTTTTAACTCGAACAGGTGATATGTAGTATACCTGGCACCCCGTGACTCCGGTTTTGCAGCCTCCTTTTCCCGCCACACCGTCACCGGCATAGACCGGCTGGAGGGAACCAACAAGGTCACCTTCATCCGTGAACGACAGGGCGTCTAGAAGGTTCTTCCTGCGAATTGGATTTCATAAAAAAACATTTAGAGAAGGAATTAAACTGATACGCACGACATAAATTGTTCTAGTAGAAGCTTTCAGGTGGCATCCGCCATCTTTCTTCAGCTCGAAAGAGGGGTCACGTGACCTAGGTGTCAAAGGTCACCCAGGTCACGTGACTGGACGAGGGAGTTGTAGATTGGTGGGAGCCTGTGGCGTCCTTGGTCACGGTTGAGGGACGGGGAGCGGGACCTGATGTGCACAGCTTCCTTGACCCCTCGTTCGAACCATCTACTTTCACGGTCTAGAATGGTGACTTTCTTCCCCGGTTGGTGTTTGTAAGTCTGCATGTGTTGTGCCACCGGAGAGGACTCTCGCTTGTGCTCAGATATCCTCTTTCTGAGGGCCCTTTCAGTTTCACCTACATACTGGGCTTCGCAGTCTTCACATGTGAGATGATACACTACACCGCATGTGTCCTCTGGTTCAGTTTTGTCCTTTGGAGCGACCAAGAGTCTTCTGATTGTAGTGCATGGTGTACTGTGGACGGCCACCCCTGTGTTCCTGATCTTCCTGGTAATGGCTTCGGTCACACCCGCGACGTACGGTAGTGTAACATGACCTTTGGGCCTGCTGTCCGTGGAAGAGCGAGGATGTGGGATGAGTTTGGTCCTACCAGGGGACTGCCACGCCCACCTGGTGTATCCCGCTATGGAAAGGACTGTTTTGAGGTGATCGTACTCGGTGTTCTTATCATCTACTTCTGTGATGAGGTGGTCTGCTCGATGTCTTAGGGTTCTGATAACTCCCATCTTGTGTTCCATCGGTTGGTGGCTATCAAAGAGCAAGTATTGGTCCGTATGCGTAGGTTTACGGAACACACTGAACTTCAGTCTACCATCATCCTTTCTGGTCATGAGCACGTCCAACATCGGGAGGGATCTGTTCTCTTCAAGTTCTTTAGTGAACTTGATGTTGGGGTGGATCGAGTTAAGGTGATGGTGAAACGGTTCGATGAGACTGGACTTCAAAACGGCACCTACGTCATCAACGTACCGAACCCATACCTTAGGTGGGTTAGGGAAGGTGGTGAGGGCACGTGACTCAAACCATTCCATAAAGAGGTTGGCCACGATCGGACTCACAGGTGAGCCCATGGCAGCACCCTCAACCTGGGAGTAGAACTTTCCCTCATATTTGAAGTATGTGGTGGTGAGGCATAGTCGCAGTAGTTCAGTGACTTGCAGTGGAGACAGTTTTGTGCGCTCATTCAGAGAAGAATCACAAGTGAGTCTGTCCCGGATGATCACAATACTCTCTTCCACAGGAACGCTGGTGAACAAGGCTGAGACGTCGAAAGACGTGTTTAAAAACATGTTTAAAAACTGTTGTACAGTTATCATATGAGGATTAGTGTCATGTCTACCACGCACAGGTGGTTTTCGAGCAAAGACATGCAGCTTTGGTTAGGGACGTCCCTCAGACGTCTCCCCGTGTTTGGGGAGAGCCACACCCATACATGTTAAATAATCCACCTGTAGAATAGGAGCATGCCCCGGTGTGAGATGGTCCAAATAATACTGTCTGGAAGTTACATAATATAATGCTTCGCTTCTGATGAGGACGACTGACAACAACATCCACATATTTCATGTCAATAAAGTTAGATTAGTATAATTAGTGTCTCTTTATTGTTATACATTGTTTCTGAAAGTGGACCAGATTCTTAGTAGAACTGTTAGATATTTTTAGCATCACCAACTATGTATGTATATTTTGGAATACGATGTATCCGCTACATCTGTTGCGCAATAAAGTTCTTCTTCTTATTATTATTATTCCATGTCTCACCGTAAAGACGCCACATCGCCCGCTGTGTTGACGACAGGAGGCAGGCACCTGTTTGAAGCGTGCACGGTTAGCTGGTCTGGTTTCACCACACGGACCACTTTATCCATGGTGTCTCCACGTGTGTACCTTGTAGAAGGGGACAACGACAGCGTATTACGGCGTATGGTCAACTCAACTAATAATGTACAGTGAAATAAAAGACGACATACACACAAAGCCATCTCGATTATTTTGATTATTAGAATTTAGAACATACTTTCATTTCAGGTAATAATCTATCAATTCTGGTTAGTTTGAGAAGTTAATCAATCATCCTTCATTAGACAAACCTGAAGACCCTGTTGACGGATTGCTGGCTTGTTCTTGCGTCGAACGCCTTTCCTATGGAACCGTACGGCCACCATCTGGAGAAAACAAAGACGATTCACTTTAATTTGTCTCCAGACATTTAGGGAGTCCCCGCGCTACGCTCACTCGGTGGTTTCATTTGGTGATTATAGCAACTGAAAAGCCTTTATCACACCATGCACATCTCGGTTCAGGTCGTTATAACACTTAGATAGTGACCGGTGGTTAAACATGGAACCTTCTCATTGATCAACGCCATCTGGCTATATTGTTATAGAACATGAAAACATGAAAAAGAAAACATGACAGAAAGCAGATATATAGTATAAAATACAGCTGCATTTTTGAAGATATATCAAGTACCTACGCACCTGTCGTGTCCTGTCCACGTGTTACGAACACATAACTGTGGGTACTGCAGGTCATTCTGATAACCCTCCATACACGAACATCCGCCTGGAAATAATATAACGTGAAGATTACGGTACAATAGGCATAGAAAATGCAGAACGTAAGAAAACGATTCCACCGAAAATGATTTCACCAGGTTCGTAAACATAGGATATTGGGATTTTCTAATACACAGCCAATGCTATTTTCACATTGCTTACGTTTCGATGTCTATCAGATATTTTCCTTACAGCTTTTTACTGCAGTTCTGCTTCTCACCGCTATATGTATGTAGCCAATGTAGGTGACGCTTTGAATCCAGTGGTTAAAGGAAGCTGTCTGGGGAAGAAAGTCAACTACAGTGACTTAGCAACATTTGGGATTGTGTTCTCACAGCAAAAGTGCCACGTACACTGGCGACAATCAGCGATGAGAGTCAGAACACCAGTCAGAAGCTCTGAGGAAGGTGCCTGGCAGACATCGAAACGTAAGCAAGGTAAAAAGTCACTGGTTATGTGTGAGAAAATCAAAATATCGCAAGAAATAGAGTTTGAATCAAGTTGATTCCGGATTTCCCTACCAGTATCAGGGTCGCACGTGTGCTCGCACTTCTCTGAAGGTACGTGTTCCGCACAGAAATCTCGCGAGAGTTCCCGGTCGTCTGATGAGTTCACGTATCGATACACTTGTACTGGGGCCTGGCGCAGCCATGGGGGGTATATGACGTCACTCTCACTGTGTAAAATGAACCTGGAACCTATCGGAGAAAACAAATATAACAGACCGCTGTATCAGCCAATCAGCAAGGAGAATAGAGGAAAGCTGCATGCCTATTGGTTGATGCCCTGCATTCCATTGTGATGACTCATGCCCAAATGTGGTAACACTGCACACTAACTCAGTAATACATTTGCTATAACACAGCCAAAAAACTCAAATAAAACCATTCTAAAAGCCTGTATCACAAAAATTTAAAAAACGCCTAGGGGTATTTGCCCACTGTACCTCCATACCAAATTTCAGGACCTTAGGCCCTAAAATGAAGAAGCTGAATCCATTTAAAGATATGGCAGGAGGAGGAGGAGGAGAAGAAACATCAGAAAAAGCAATATGGGTTCACCACCACTTCGTGGTGTGGTGAACCCATAAATACAACATATACCCTACACAACAGTACACGGTTACTTTAGGCAACATTAACACATACACTATTCATCATAAGGCAGGAAGAAAAATACCTTAAAAATTATATACAGAATTTTCTTTTCCGTAAGATAATGTGAAATGTTAAAGGCAACCATGACCCAATGCAATTTTTAATTGTTACAATGGCTGCAAAATTTGAATTTCAAAGTCAATTTTCCCGTCATTCCTTTTATGTAGTAAGTTAAATCAATCGTATCCCATAGCATACTGACGCATAAAAATGCAACAACGTGATGTCATTGACGGCAACGGTTGCTTGTTATGTATCGTACACTAGTTCTAGCTTTTATGGGTAGGAACCCCCAAATAAAAATATGCCGCATGTGATTTGGGGCTATTTCAAACGATTCTAGTATGAAATGTTAACGAAAATGTGCTAAGATATGTCAGTAAATGTCAACATCAGGCAGATTTCCTCATCTAGATTTTTTTCCTGTTTAGCAACCCTGAAATTGCATTGAATGCCTTTGACTTCATGTGTAATTTTAAACGACAGATGGCTGTAAAACAATTTCGAATAGTTGCGCTGACATTGGTTTTTAAGTTGTCGCAGTATTATCCTCTGACACATACAAAGCTGCATAGAACTTTTTTACTCCGTATGTTTATGCAAATATGTTGCAATCATGCCTCTACCCGAATTACAAATGTACGTTTATGTAAATAAGTTTTAAGCATATATATATATATTCGAATTGTAATGCGTGTTTATGTAAATATGTTTTTAATCATGTCTCTAGTCGAATTGTAAATGTCTTAACGGAATTCAGCCGTTTTGGTAGCAATGTTTGTGGCATTGGTTTTGAAATAAATAAACCTAACCATTATTATTATTATTATTATTATGAATATGTATGTACGTATTAAAAAAAACACACCTGGTGCGAGAAAGCCGTTCGGAATGTGGAGGTGCAGGCTGACGGTGACAGGACAGGTCGTGAGGCTGTGCAGACAAACCAGCAGACACACGCACACCGCGATAAACAACATCTTCTTACCGAGGGGCGGGCCGCGTCTACCTGTGGCGGGGACAAATATATGATGTGAGTTGCGATTCTTTGTTTGTAAATAATTTCATCAGGTTGGTACACGAATGAATAGCAAAGTTCTTTGATCACAACTATTTATTTTTCACGAGCCGACGTTTCGATGACCGTCTGTCATCTTCATCAGGGCAATTCTGACTGGTTTACTGTGCACTGACACTAGAAGTTACTTGGTGCATACTGTATGCCACAATTGCAATACGTTCGGAAATGCATTGTTAACAGTAAAAACTAGCTTAAGTGCACAGTGAACCAAGTAACAGTGCACTGTGAACCATGTAACACTTTTAGTGTTCACACGCATTTCCGAACATGGTTCACACGCATTTCCGAACGTATTGCAATTGTGGCATACAGTATGCACCAAGTAACTTCTAGTGTCAGTGCACAGTAAACCAGTCAGAATTGCCCTGATGAAGATGACAGACGGTCATCGAAACGTCGGCTCGTGAAAAATAAATGGTTGTGATCAAAGAACTTTGCTATTCAATTGTTTGTTTGTTCATTTGTTTGTTTGAACTACTCATTATTCACGAAAAGCTCAAATCGGCCTGCAGGCCGCTTTTTATCGAGGTCATGGGGGAAGAAGAAGTAAGGGTTAGATAAAATATATATAACATACACTGATGTTTCTCACAGACTTTGAAAACAATCGTTCAGCACCAAGGACAGGCTTCTGTGAAACACCCTAATTTTCGTATTCCCGAAAAAAAGCTTTTTTAGTCTTTATTAGAATCTGTCGCCTATCTTAATAGAAGAAGACCTTAATTGCGCGAAAATTGTAGTAAGTACAACGTATGGAAATATGGACGTACAGATACATAACTGCTAACATTTCTCTAGCAGTTTCAAGAAGAAATAGTTCTAACAGTTTGAGAGAAAAAAGGGTGAATATTAATTAATTCACTGTCGACGTCGAAACGAACTAATTCTGACTGCCAGACTGAACACTAAACTTGTCACCTTTTGATTTAGAATTCCATCGACCTTCATCGTCCGCCTCTGTCCCACTGTCCCGGTCACCCTCCGTACAGACTACCTTGTTCTCAGTCTCACGGACACGGGCAAGGTCATCGCGTACTTTACCTAAACATCAAAATGTAAATCATATTAGAAAGGTAACTTAACCCTCACATGGTCTAGCCTAGCATGCTGCTGCTCTGTTTATTCTTACTCAATCACATTCATATACTAGTACATGTAAATAGTGACAAGAACTTTTATATTCTGCTACATAATGTAACTCAACACCACAGGGTGTCTGCTACAGCACAAGTTACCACGGTGTCCTATCCAGGTCATTGACCTCATGTGGTTTGGGAAAAAGAAGAAACTGAGCACAAAATGACATATTTTTTCTGCTATTATAAAGGTTAACATAAAAATGTACTTTCTAGTATTGGACAGCATTATGTCTTCTTTGCAGAGGGAATAACAACAACTTTGTTAACACAACAAAAGTACAGAAACATTTTTTCTTCATGTTTGATATTCAAAAACACATACAGGTATAAAATGTGGAAGCTATATATATGTACGACCGGTATGCATCAATCTCTCACCATGTAGGGTTCGCGATACAATATGTAACGTTAGCATTTACATTGTAATCTTAAAAGATTCTCCAATGTAGTTACTTTCTTGCAAACTGCACAGAATATCTTCTCCGAAGATAGGATCAAACTATATAAGTAACATTTATTAGACTTCTTTGTGTAAGCAGAAAGAAAGGAGAATACGCTACACTATTGCCACAACAAGATATTCTCGGGTCCAGAAGGATACAGACAGCTGGAAACTCAACTTTACCTGTCTTTAATCCGTTGCAGGAAGCGTTCGGCAGAGGCGTGGAGGTGAGGAAGGTAACTCTCTGTGTCTTCACGGCTCTGGTGAAGTTCTGGAAATCCTCCGTCACGTCTGAGGAGAGTTTAAAGTCGTGTGGTTTAACATCTACTGCAACATCCACAGCATCGGGTATTTTTTCATCGCTCAGGCATTTTCCTTCCACAGTCGTGTAACCTGAATTGGTGGACACATCGTCGCTGTAGGACGGAATGTCTAACTCTCCAGATGTGACGAACGTGCGGCTGATCCCTGAACCTTGAGGACAACCGTTTGGAGCACCGGCATAGTTGTCTCTTCTTCCCGGTGTCTTCTTCAGGATGGAAGGCGGTAACGTCTCCGATGAGCTGTTGAAGACGACTTTGATGCCGTCGCCATTTTTCTCCGTGTCGTCGTCTTCGCTGTCCGAGACTGGTGGACTGTGTTCCGTCTCGCTGTCCGTGTCGTTCTTATCCGTGTCATTGTCGGCAATTCTACCGTCTAAGTGTGACTTTCTCCTGGATACAAAAAGATGCAGTGGATCATCAACAAAACGTTCCGAAGAATATAAGACCAGACTGATATAATTTTATAGATGACATCCGCGCGTGCATTTATTTTCGCCTGTTCTAAAAAAAACACCTCACATTCCGACCTATTTCCGTAGTCTATGGTAGCTAGCGACAATAGGGGGCCAGTGGTAACTAGGGAGGACGGCACCCGGGCTTCCGAGGCTGCAGAACTCAGTACAGTACCCACTCATAAATGCCGCAATCGTACGGCGTATCGTAAAAGTACGTCAAAAAACAGTTACTCAAGCAACTGGATATGACGGTTACTAATAGACATCCAGGTAATAAGATACGCCAAAAAGTACTTACTCAAGCAACTAGATATCCAGTTGCTTGAGTAAGTACTTTTTGGCGTATCTTATTACCTGGATGTCTATTAGTAACCGTCAACGACGTATCGAAAAAAGTAGGCAATACCAGCTCTGTATCCCTGTGGTTTAACAGCATATTTTTTGTATGGGGGTGGGTAGGGGTGGATTTTTAATTAGTCCTCTCTCATCAGTTTTGGGGTCTTCTGATGATGCCATCCACACAATTAAGTCAGTGTGGCCTACATGTGAAAAAAAGACCATAAAAATGATTTTCGCAGAGCAAACGCCTTTACCTGAGCAGCCCCCGTCTGCGGGGAGAATCCCTGAGTGAATTGAAGCTGCTGGTTCCAGACGGGAGAGTCTTACTCAGGCTACTCCCAACGTCTCTTTTCTTCTTGTGCCAAGTACAAGAACGTCTCTTCTCTTGGAGATAGATGAACGCAAAGATCGAGGACAGGACGAACACAGCGACCTGAAACGTGGAAAAAGATGAAACTAAAAAAAAAGACGAAACTAAAAAGCTAAAAAGGCTGGGTTGATTCCGTTACCACATTAATTTTCTCAAAAATAATTGACCTTTGTGCTACGAAGGAATGGTACTTGACACTAATACAAGACCAAATGTTAAAATGATTCATTCATTACTTTGATTTAAGAAGCTTCGTTCATTACTTCGATTTGAGAAGCACAGGTCTCAATTTAAGACACTCTACATATTGACTCTACATAAGTTCAGCGTAACATTATCTTAAAAACAACGACAACCCATTAAAGATGTTACACGTTGTTATGTTGGTAAATTTAATTCTAATGGAGTTATCAAGTGTTTTACTGCAACTCAGCTCAGTATTCTACACTTATTAATTCATTATATACTAATTTACTTGTTCCAAAACTTATTTCTATTGTTTGGTTAATCTTACTAATTTATTGTATAATGTCACCTATTTACTAATTGAAAATTCTGATAATTTTGCTTATTTGATTCATGAATTAATTGTTTCGCTTCACTTTCTTTTGCTATTACTTTATTGTTATGTATTTAATTATCTATACTCGACTTGATAAATGTAATAATTAGCTTTAAACGAAATCTTAAAAATCACCTACTTTTCTTTCCCACCGACATTTGATTTCTTATTACTTTGATTTCATCTGTATAAGTTTGAATTTCCGTTTCTCTTTAGAATTCATTTATTTTCTTGAGTTATTGCTTCAATTCTGCCAATGTCTGTATTGCAGTTAAAGTTCTGTTAACGTTAAAGTTATAGTTTTTAACATATCATTTCTAATTAGCGTTATTTATCAATCACTTTTGTTATTCATGTTACTATTTGTTTTGTTACTATTATCATTTTGATCATATTGATCAAATTTATTAATTACCTATTGTTATTTATTATTACCATTTGATTTGTTAGCATTATTTCAGTTGTTAATTAATTTTGTCGGGGAAGATCCCAGACAAGCCACTATGGCTTCATATCTTTCCCCAGCATTTTATTTTACTGTCAGTAATATGTTCATTTTATTGTTATTAAATATATGCGAACCAATAAACAAACAAACAATACTGTAAGAACATGTTCAAGGGAAATATCAAACAAGACATCATGGTTTTTTCCCTTACCTTGCTCGTTTATTTTTCCCCGTTGCTTATGTTTTGCGAAGTTTGCTGTAATTGCTGTTGTGTATGTTCGAATAAATAAAATCTCTTCCATACCACTATGACAACCGTGACGATGATGGTATTGTCCTTAGCTGCAGAAGCCGGCTGCAGTACCTCCTGTCCGGTCAGGTTAGTGTAGGGGGCGCTCCTGTACACATGCAGCTGCACGGCCCCGGATTCCCGGCGTTCCTTGCGCCACTGCACATGCGCAGTTTGTGCTGATTCACCCTTGATCTCTAGATATACCAATACAGAAAATTACTAATACTCACTTGTGTAGAGCGTTTTCAGTTAGGCCATGTTGATGTGATTATATGGATGACATCCACGAATCATCGTCCGTTTGCCCCCAAAAAGTTTTCGACCAAACTGTAAACCGTACAAATCAACTTCATAATGAGCCATTGTATGCCGTACATTGCAGACAATATTGGAAAACGATACCAAAGTAGAAGAAAGCCAAAATCAATTTCGAAGGAAAATAAGAAGAAAATGTGAAGAATTAAAAATGAAGAGTCTATCATTCGCCATACCACACTTTGCGTATTTAGTCATTTGTTCAACATTTATGATTTCACAATGAAGGCTATTGTTTTTGCCAAACTGTTTTTATTCACACGTTCGCATCAGTTTTGGGGTTCCCAGAGGATGTCATCTATATGATCAAATCAACATGGCCTTACTTTCTATTAGCCTCCTGCTGTATTCACATAACATCACCGTAATTGTTTAATTCTGTTCCTGTACATCGGACTTTACCTATGTGATATTTTTGTCTTGTAGTTGTCTCGTGTTGTGATAATTATTTTATGTCCAGTGGTGACGTTAACATTTCGCTCAAGTACGTCTATTTACTATTTTGTTTGAATGTTAAAATGTTAAAAGAAAACTTTCTAACGTTCAACTTTCTACGAGCGGAGGACGGTGGAGGGCTCATACAACTTATCATTTTGGAATTGGAAACAGAAGTAGTGAATGCCTTCCGGTTGTAAACTTTTGAATGTAACCACAGCTACATGTACATGACATGTTTAATTTCATCCTAGAAGGTAATAACCCTTGCTGTGTACAAATAGGTAAATACATGTATAGCAAAGAATATATAGACCTTAGAACAAATAGTATTAGATGACTCATGTATATTTGTCTGTATATCTACATGTCTTAGACCTTACGAAAGTCGCTGTACTTTTGTTGTGTCAATAAAGTTCTCTGTACTCACCCAGGACAGCAGTAGGAGCGCCGCCTGGCGGCAGGTCATCATAAACACTCAGGCTCCCGGGAAAGTCATTAATGAAATAAAAGACTTCACTTCTATTGTTGTCCGATAGAGGCACCGCCAACCATCTCACATCGCAGGAAGGGACGGCGCCTTGCTCGGTTCTGACACCTTCAGTTGTACTCGGCACGAAGAACAGGTAACAGTTCACAAGCACGAGTGTGAGGCGGACTGTAGCCATGTTAGGTTGCGTGCGTGGTGCCTGTTGCATGCCCTGTCGAATTTCCTGGCGCCTCTGTGTCTGTGATTAAAATGACCAAAAAAAACCTACATTATACAATTTTGGTTTGTCTTCCCAAGACCTACCCGCATACCAAATATAATCATACTCCATCTAAACCTTCTTACGTAACGCTGCAACGCAAACACACATCGACACCGTGACAGACAGACAGGCAGACAGACAGAGGAGTAGTAAAAGGTAGTAAAAGTGCATCTCTGAACTTCAGGTAAATGGCATTATAATCATTCGAAGCCCTATTTTCTTACACAGAAGTGAGTACGTACCAAAAATCGGGCAGACCTTTTCAATTTGAACCTGGGCAACGTATGCAGATTACTTTTCTTGTTTGAGACACGCATGCAAGTCAAATACTAGCATCTTCTCGCAATGTTAGACTATACTGTATGTGACTAGTAACGCATTATGTAAATACTGACACACACACATATATATATACAGACACAGGTATATACACAAGTACTCGGTACACAGCAGCCTGCAATGTTTATGTCTACCATGGTTCAATGACCAAGGCCGCTGGCGGACACAAATGCATGCACTTCAACAACCTGGTCTACACATACCTAAACACCGATTGTTCCCGTTAAGGTAAAGGGATCTTGTTACTTAGCCCGAGGGCAAATTTGGAGTGCTAACAATTGTACATACACCACCAAGACTCGCGTCGTACTTGATATGATGAAGTTATACAGAAGTTTTGCTTACAGGTGGGGAAGGCTAACACTTGAAGGAACAGCTGGCCGAAGCCTGTCTATCAGCATGGCGAATATAGTCTAACCTGAAGTCAATACTGGCACAGCAAACATGTCTGTTGTCGGGCTATTCACCGGCGGAGTCCAGGCGTGACATGGGCGCGTTATGGGGGATAGAAGGCACAACGTCTGGTCTGAGAACTCTCAGTATTAAACATTCCCATAGTGTTACAAGATCTGTGTCTGTATAGCCGGTATAACCGACCTTCTCCGTAACAAACCAGCTCAGTAACAGGCACGCGGCGCAGTGGCAGCTTGCTATATTACACTGAACGACCTGTAACACCTAACATTTGCACATCTAACTGCATGTGTTTGTTGTATAAAGTGTTTGTTGTTTAAAGTTTGTTGTTAAAAGCTATCTCGTCAGGATGTCAATACTGTACATGGTGATATGGAAAGAGAAATTGGTAACAATAGCTTGAAATGTGGGGAGGGGTGCGATATATACATGTACACACACAAAACCCAGTAATTATGACGACGGTTAGACAATAGGGCAGGTGTTTGAGAGCCTGACTAGTCACAGCACGCGTACTGCAGCAGGCTAGGACAGGAAGGTGTCAATAATTATACCAGCAACAGTACTAGCACAGAGTGTACTGTTGTCCTTAGAGTTACAAGACTTAGTATGGAACCTAGCTTGTTGAAGTATGACACTGTTGACGCCGTTGGACTATTTGCTTTCAACGGGTAGCCAACAACGGTGTGTACATGCATGGGTAACCAACAACACGTATGTATGGCGTCTCTGACAGACAAACAAACAAAACATTTGGCGAATTCATCGAACAGAACACCTGCATGCTTCAGGTAACAACACTAGTACTACTGGGTCTCAGACACAAACAAACCGTGCTGTCATACCTCAGTGATTCCTTCCTACAAAGACATCATGGCCGGCAGTAGGACTACGTGTTGATACAGGCTCGAACACCGGTCCACATACAGCAGCGTCCCGATGTTACTCGTACCTTCCGATCCTACAGACACAAACCGCACGTTCTGTGTTCTGTGCAGAAGACAACAGCTGCACTTGTTCACGACTACAATGGTGAAACGGCTTGCCCGACCGCACCTTTCCGCTTAAGTGGAATTCCGAACTCCTGACCAAACTAAGCCGTAATTGTCGACCCTTCACACGCCAGATTTCACCTACTGACCTCTCCTCACTGCTATCGGCACTACTTATCTTTGTTATACAACATACTTACCGTTCGGAGGTTGAACATTAACTACGCGGAGAGGCCGTATTGCAGGGCTAGAATGGGAGGATAGGATTTATGGCAGGAATAGTTCTACTGCCACAATGGATCACTGGAGTTTATTAAGCCGTAAAGACTAGTGGGGTTTTCTAAGGGCGGTGTTGTTAGATATACCTGTATTATATATTTAACTGTGGAAAACGCCATTAAAGGCACCCAATGCAATTTCAGGGCGAAGTCAATTTTCTGGTCATTCTTTGAATGCAATTAATTAGTTGAAACAATCCTAACTGATACCATACTGATATTTGTAAGACCCAAAATACGATATCGCTGACGGTATGCGTATGCTTGTTTCGTATCGCACGTGTACATGCATGCTGCTTCTAGATATTTACGGGCGCACCTCCCCCCCCCCCAAAGAAAAAAAATTTAAAGGACCCTCACGTAGCTTGTTTCTGGACTATCTCAAACGCTTCAAGTATGAAGTGTGGAATTGAAATTGCCTCCATGAAATTGCATTGGCTTCAAATCAATATATTCTCTCGCTTTGCACCAGGAAATTGTTTGGGATTACTTCTACTAAAGTAGGCCTGGCTGTATAGCTACGTTGAACCATGGGAGCAATACATTGCACAACACTAAAGTGGCAGCAATATCCTTAGGCAATTTGGGGAAATGACCAATAAAATTGTCTGCGCATTTCTACAGTAAGGGATAGGTGAGAAGTAAAGCCAAGAAATTTGAGATTTTCGAGTTATGGAAATTTGGGTTTTCATAAATTTATCGAGGAAAGATTATAATCGGGACTAGTTCCTGCTGGCTCCTGGCTAGATTCTGTGACCTTCAAGGTCACTCCATTTCCTCTGTCTGACCCTTTGACCTCCTGTCACGTGTCTGCCAATCGCCCTACCCACGTGTTGTCCGGACACCAAACACACGTTTGCAACGGAACCACTCAACATTTCCGTACCCGGAGGTAAAAAAAAAATCAGTTCCGGAAAAACTACAGAAGTTGTCAACCAGGAATATTTCAGAAGGAGTGAACGTAGACTATGGGAACGTATGTATGCATCTGTATAGCCTAACCGCCCTTCAGCGTAACACACCATAAGAGATCTATAGAGGCATTCTTCACCCTCGCATTGAACCATCTAAATATTGATCAGATTCTATCAATGTTGGTTGATCTTAAGACGTGGACTGTACAGGAAATTATTGAGAAGTCATTTTAAAAGGCACAAGAAACATTTACCAAAGGAAGTAATCTAAATTTTCTTACTTTGGAATGCACGAAGAATTAATTACCCCCGTGTGTGTGTGTAGGGGGGGGGGTCTTGGTGCAATTTAAAAATGTACGTTCAAGTGATAAGTTCGCGACGAAATATACGACCTCGAAAACCACGAAAACATAAAACCACAATTGGCAGTTCAATTACGTAAGGCATTATATAAAGATATGCAAGTTGGCATAGCAGTGGATAGACGTGGCGCAAAATGACAAAAATTCCGCAATTCATTAACCTCAGAGAGTCCAGGAGGGAATATTTTCACAGTATATTTTCTAGATCTTACTAGTACGTAAAATGGAGGAACTTTTTTACATGCATGAATGACTAGGAGTTTTAACTTCTAGTTAAAACATACCAAGCTGATCACATTAAACTTCAGGCTGTGGTAGAATATTATGTAACGCTATGTTAAAAGTAGTAGTGAGTCAGCCTTTAATATTATAGACTATGCTCTAATACAGCTCTCAACGTATGCAGTTTTCTATACAAAAGTGCATAAAAATGGGAACCTGTGATGGTTGCTTAAATGGCTAGAAATACATCTGACAAGTTGGTACCGGCAGGTGTTAACTTCGGGTTGCGTCCGAATACCTGTACCAAGTAATGTTAGATTTGTAGTACTAGAAGAGGAGAGAAGGATGCTAACAACAAGTAGTAGTACCCAGAATAGGTACCCTTTCAGCTCTTGAGATGGTCGATGTAAAAAAAAATGAAAAAAAAAATCATAATGATGTTAGATACTAAATGCAGAACAAACGTACATCTAAATAAATGTAAACTACGTAAATGATGCACTTTGACACTGCAGTAGTTAGGAGGTCATAGCGAGTTGAGGGTGTGTGGTTAAACCGGTTTCTAACTCGGGTGAATATGTGATGAACGCCCAACCTCTGTGTGATCTCTGAGAGTTCAGGTACGAATATTTCTGCAGTACAACTTGTAGATCTTTCAAAACAAGCTGTACTCTCTCACTATGTACTTGGGTTGCTGGGTAGTGGGTAACTTGTTAGTTTTACCTCGCTGAACAACATCATGGGATTGTTCGACGGACTAGTAAAAATGTAGAGCATTGTAGGCTCAATATCAGCAAGAACTGTGAACTCTAAATGGTGTAGATGTGTTCCAATTATAGTCTGGTGGCAGAGACCGATAAGCGTGCAATGCGGTCCATACAAAGTTTTTTTATTGTTTCTATATCTCTGAGGTGTGCTCTTTCAGAATCTGAATGATGCCACTCTGTCATCCTTGGGCAATTCGCACAATATGCAAATTAAGGTGGCCATTACTGAAAATCCAGTTTTCGTCAATATCTCAGTAACTACTCATGGTATCAGAATAATTTTGGTGTCTATCCCCATCTTTTGAGGGATAACGAATTAAATCAAGCCATTTCAGTAAAGATAGAACCACTATTTTTTGCTAAATATGCAAATTTGGGCCGCGCAATATGCAAATTAGGGCGGCCATTACTGAAAATCTGTTTTTCGTCAATATCTCAGTAACTACTCATGGTATCAGAATAATTTTGGTGTCTATCCCCATGTTTGAGGGATAACGAATGGAATTAAGCCATTTCAGTAAAGATCAAACCAGTTTTTTTGTGCTGAATATGCAAATTAAAGCCGCACAATAGGCAAATCAAGGAAAATCTGTCAATATCTCAGTAACTACATATGATATTATAATATCTTTGGTGTCTTTCCCCATGTTTTTTGGAATAACTATTGAGGATAGGACATTTCAGTGGAGATCAAATAGATATTTTTGTGCTTAATTTGCAAATTTAGGCCGCCATTACTGAAAATCTGTTTTTTCGTCAATATCTCAATAAATCTCATGGTATCAACAATAATTTTGATACAATACACATACATTTGTACTATACACATGTTTTGAAGGCTAGATATTTAGAATTAACCATCCCAGTATTGATCACACCAAAATTTAATGCAAATTATGCAAAAACTAACCAGTATATAGCATGGGCGCCTGTACCTCTGAACACTGATAGGAATGTTAATAAATGATACAATCTGTTCAAAAAATATTAGACCCTTCATAAGCCCACACCTGTGCCTTACCAGCGTCTGTGTACAGGCAGAATAAAGCGCTAACTTGACGTCCTGAATTTTATGTCAGCGTGACCCGTGTAGAATTTAAGTCAAAGTTGAATTCTTCTTGATTCCCGGACAGGCCAAAAAAATAGCCCGGTAGCCGCGGGGTGTCCAACGCCTGAAAGTGTCAAAAACAGCCAGGGAACTACCCGCCAGGGACTTTTTTTTACAATTGGACCAAAGCTTAACAGATCTCCAAAAAAGATAATCGGCGGCCGCTCAAAAAGTGCACAGTCCTAATTAAGGCGAAGGATGGGACCCTACCACTGTCTTAGGGGGAGGACAAGCTTGTCAGGTAGGCAGAATACTTTTCAAAAAGTCTTAAACCGCTCAAGCCATACCTCAGTAGCATAAGTCTTTGATGAACACCTACACCCATTACCTGTTGAGATCGAGGACATCTCTGAAGCTGAAGTCAGTCACCAGGCATGAATTGCATCACTTCAGAGATGCTGAAAGCCGAGGGTGACTGTGTTGTGAGATGGATGCTTTTCTGATCGCCGTACATCGCAAACGCTTTAATAGAAGCATAGCCGTCTTCCCTAGTACGCCTTCCCTGGAATAAAGCTGGCATTCAACGGCGATCACAGGGAAGTGCTGGAGGACTGGAAGAACGGATCAGTAGTTCAGCTGGAGTCACATTTGAAACGGTACCTGCTCGGCATGTTCTCGGTGTAGACGCCGGTCGGCGTCATGAAGCCGAGCGTGCGCCGGCTGTCAGGGTCACAATTGAATTTTCCTTTACGGCTCCCTGTCGAGGCGCTGAGGCGGCTTCTATGAAAAATTCACAAAATTTTGGTCCCCTTGACGACCGGTTTCTGTTAGGGACCCGTCCGGTGCCCAATCAGTCTTCTGTCAGACCTGTGTGGGATGCGATAGGGTGCCGACTAGCTCTTGCATTCCGGCCGGGCAGCTACAGGGTCCCTGGCGGGGTCAAGGGGCGATCCTGGCGGGTCCCATGCAGGCTGGTTGGTATGGTGGGTTCGGCCCTGCTGGTTGATGCGCAGACCCGTGTATGGTCACTATGACTGACTGAGAATGTAACTATGTCGAGAACAGCACAGTACCCTCTATATTGTCTATAACTACCTTCTTCTGAACAATTCAAGCACAGAACAACACACGCGACTTCATAATCTTGGACAGGTGCCTGTGCGTGACCCGGCGGCTAGGTTACGGTTTGGTCCGGTGAGGTTACGGGGTCACTTTGGCGTACCTTACCCGCCGGGGCCTGAAGTGACTTTAAGTTTGAGTCGAATCAATTTGGCGACGTCGCGGGGCCAAAAAATAGTCCGGCAGCCGTCGGGAACCCCGCCTATTGCCTTCCAGGTCCCGTTCCGAATTCGGTAGTGCCAAAGCATAGGCCGAAAACGCGCCGAGAGGGTCCCCTTCTTGAATTGTGACATAGACTTAACGTGTGCATACCAAAGAAGGGAAACCTGAATGAATGTGATAACTTAAGGAGAGTGACAATTCTTTTTATACCAGTGAAGGTGTATGCCAAATGCCTCCTGAACCGCATGAGAGATGCAGTAGACGGTAAGGTCCTCTGGGAGCTGCGAGCGACAAGCTAGCTTTCGCTCAAAGAGATTCTGTGATCGGATCCTCCAAGGTTGTGTCCTGTCACAGATCCTCTTTCCCGTGGCTATCGACTGGGTACTTGGGAAGCAACAGGAGAAAAGGGCCGGGGGTAAAGTTTGCCGACCTTGACTTTGCAGACGATATAGCGGAAAACGCCAGAGATCTCCAACCCCTAGTGACCAACATAGTCCGTCTGCAGACAGCATTGGGCTCAGCATCAGGGCCATCAATTAACATGCTCCTCTTAGAAGTGTGACCATTGACGAGAACAAATTGAAAGTGGCGGAGAACTTCACCTACCTTGGGAGCTCCACCAACAAAAAAGGACAGATGGACAATGAGCTAGACTGTAGACTTGGAAAGGCCTCAGCAGCCTTCAACCAGCTTGGCTTTGAAACCTACTATGTGGAAATCAGCCAAGAAAAGAGACTGGAATCACTGGATGTTTCTGATAGTGAATGCGTAAGGAAGATCTTAAGCATCAGACGACAGGACTTCATACCCAACACAGATATATGAGCCAGAGCTAACCAACAGCCAGTGTCTACAATCATACGCAAGCGGCGTTTCATGCTAGAAGACGTCCGCCATCTAGACTTTAGTAAACTTAGAATTGTCTTTCAATATTGAACAGGTTTTGGGTCAGATAAACTATACCAAGGCATGTGCGTTTGCATGGAACATGGGTCGGAATTAGGACCCCTCCTTTCTGGCAGCCAGGTGCGTCAATAACAGACAAGGCCCAAATTTGCATATGTAGCAAAAAATAATGGTTCTATTTTTACTGAAATGGCTTAATTTAATTCGTTATCCCTCAAAAGATGGGGATAGACACCAAAATTATTCTGATACCATGAGTAGTTACTGAGATATTGACGAAAACTGGATTTTCAGTAATGGCCACCTTCATTTGCATATTGTGCGAATTGCCCAAGGATGACAGAGTGGCATCATTCAGATTCTGAAAGAGCACACCTCAGAGATATAGAAACAACAAAAAAACTTTGTATGGACCGCATTGCAAGGTTCTCCAAAAATCGGGGGTTTGGCAACCGGACTAATTTCCAATGCTTACAGGTTCAACTAAAAAGGAACTAGAATAAGTCATGATAATTATATTTCAGTCCATACCATGGTATGGATGAAATATATTGTGTTCTCTGATGTTTCTTCTCCTTCTCCTTCTCCTTCTCCTCCTCCTGCCAAACAGTCAAAGGGATTCAACTCCGCCATCATTCAGCCAAATGACTTGAAATTTGGCATGGAGGTAGAGTGGGCCAATACCCCCAGGCGTTTTTTTCATTTTTTTGATACATGCCTTTGAAAAATTTTTATGGAGGTTTTTTGGGGCATTTTTCGCCAAAAAATGGATTTTTGGATCCTGAGCCCTGGTGTTACAACCAAATGATCTGAAATTCGGTATAAGGGTACCTTGAACATGTGTCTACAGAACAACAGTCACATATTTGGCATACACCACTTCGAAATGACTCATTTGGGGGACTTTAATGGCTATTTACACCAAAAAAAGGGCCAAAAGTGCTATACCCGCTCCATGTTCTATCTAAAGAATGGCACGTTCTATCTGCCGTTGGCCATGGAACAGGTGTTCCATTGCGGGTTACCTGAGGTCACATTGCACCTAAGTGGTGCATAATGACCCACACATTCAATTTTATGTGCCTACGACCTTCAAAATGTATCAAATCTCATCATTGTTAGTATTTGCATACCTGTAAGAAGATTAGTAAAGCTTTCGAGATTCAATGTGCTTGTTCTTGCATCTTTGTTCTCAATTACATGGCTACTATATAATTCATTTATTTGAGAATCTTTGCCAGTTTTACACTGGGGTAAGTTTGGAATAGTCCACTTTTGCGTGGGAGGGAGATGGACTGAAATATGCTGTATTTGCTTCCAAGCAAATGTCGGCCTCTCTAGTTATTAGCTATTTTTCCTCTCTCCTACCAGTACTTTACACGACTTTCCTCACTTCACTCAGGTGAAAATGAGTACCTAGCTTCGGCTAGGGACGTCCCTCGGATAGGACGTTAAATGGAGGTCCCGTGTTTGGGAGAGCCACACCCCACGCACGTTAAAGAACCCACCACACTTATCGAAAAGAGTAGGGGACCTTCCCGGTGTGAGTGGTTCAAACATTACAGTCTGGTCTCAGGTTTGACATCTTTGAAAAGGTGATATTCACCTGTTATGTCAATCCTTCCACAAATGTGGTAAATCGTCATAAATAAATAAATAAACAGGGGTATGATATGATCCATGTTTACGATGTACATGTACATGTACAGCAGCAAACTTAAAGGTCAGAATTCAGATGACTGCACCCACAAAATAGAAGTGTAATTATTGATTAACCGCGATATCCTAAGGGGCTAGTGTTGTTTGTGTTTTTCAGATCCAATTCTATCTTGCATTACTCTTTTCTTTCTAAATGGTCTTGATCGCATACAATACATAAATAAAACAATCATAAACAAGAACGATAAATGATAAATAAGCGATACAAATGATACATCGTTAAACAGATCAACAACCATTCCAAAGACCACGGATTGCGGTGCAAACTGTCGTCCTTGACAGAGTACTTGTATTCGTTTCTGCAGGTATGTAAATTAGGAAAGGTGCCGCAGGCTTGTTGTGTTTTTGTGACTGTATATCGTATTGGTTGTGTTCTCCCGTCACTTTTTTGCAACTGTTTTTATACTAAAATACATATTTCCATGCTGATTGTCCGCACTTCTCTGTGATATGTACTGGACGTCAGACAAGGTGCATGGATATATCGATATCTCTCTTTCAACCCCTTATTTTCGTATCCAGAAAGCAAAACAACGAGACACTGGGCGACCTTTTCCCCTTATTTACCCAAAACATGCTAGTTCATGTTTGAGTATTTACATTACATTTGAGTGGCTACACGGGATATCATTTTTCTGAGTACTCTTGACTTGTAAATTCGTGACGATTGCCAAGCTTGGAAATTGGTGCAAAACCATAGTGAATTACGTCGATGAAGGTTAGACATAATTGTATATTACGTCGTAGATTTAAACAATCCCCTCATTCACGAAATGCAGAACACTTCCAGTAAGTCTGAGACCTCTGATTCATTGTTTCATTTGATAGATTCATAAACAACATTTTTACATGTTGCATCGCTTTCTCATCCATCCATCATTTGTACACCCGATATGATAGTAGCATGACTGTCCTTAATTGTCAAACACACATACAGGTTGCCGAATTGATCTTCCCAAAACGTTGCTCAACATACTGTGATTCCTCGGCTGGCCCGGAAATTGTCCAAATCTCTCTACTCGTCCATAACCAAGCGGTATGTTTACATATTAATATAAAATTTGATATGCTCAAATACCGATGATTGAAAGAAAGTAAAGCCGTCATCAAATTAAGAGATGTCCTTTGCCTTAATTGTATTGTTATTGGTATATTCTTTCTACGGTTATTTGTATCCTAGCTGAAGTTGCGAAGAAAATTTTCTTTTTGCTTTCCCTGCAATGTCTTCATCTCAAAAATGATTAGAATATTGCACAACTTCAATAGGGTTTTCAGGGGTTTTCATGCTTTTATTACGAAGTCAGTATTTGTAGATTAGATTAACCAGTCGCCGAAACTGTCACACTTTCGGAAGATTCAGCAAACATGGCCAAAGTAACAATTTTTGCTGACGAGGTTAACCTTAAATGATTTACATAGGAGGGAATCCAAAGATGACGTACTGTACTGCCGTCCTTGCTGTTTGTCTGATCCTGGTAAGACTGACTGCAGCTCTACAGGCCTGTACCGACTCTCATGGACCAGGCGTCTGCAGCTGTAGCGGGACAAGGGTTGACTGTTATAACAAAAACCTAGCTACAGTCCCTGATAACATTCCAGCATCTACAACATATTTATCAGTTGGACACAATCAGATAGTCACAATAGAAAATGGAAAATTTCAACATTTAGACAAATTAACAACGCTTATTCTTTATGACAATAAGATAAATATGATCCTGTCACAAACATTTGCTGGCCTACAGAATCTCCAATGGTTGTACCTTCATTACAACAACATACGTGTTGTAGAACCAGGCAGTTTCCAACACCTCCAGAAACTTACAGACCTTCATATTAATTATAACAAACTTACGACATTACCTAATGACGCGTTTGCAACGTTATACAACCTTACAAAACTACATCTTCATAATAACCAGATAACAGCTTTGGACCGTGACATATTTTCTGGATTGAACCAGCTCTCAATCCTCAATATTTATAATAACCAAATAACAGCTTTGGACCGTGACATATTTTCTGGGTTAAACCAGCTCTCAACCCTTGATTTTTCTAATAACCAAATAACAGCTTTGGACCGTGACATATTTTCTGGATTAAACCAGCTTCGACAACTCTCTCTTTCTGACAATTCAATGACAGTGATCCCCAACTCTGTTGCCAATTTGACAAGTCTGCAAATCTTTAGTATGGCACACAACGAGATAACAGCTCTTCAGCCGGGCATGTTCTCCAATCGCAACGTTAGGAGATTGTCGTTGGATTTGTCATATAACAACATCACTATTATAGAAGAAGGGACGTTTTCCAATATAACTATTTCTGGTGACATTTTCATAAGAATAAGAGGGAACCCCATTAAAATAATTGACAAGTACAGCTTCTCTAACATTGATATTAATTCTAGACATGGCAATGTTGACTTCTTTTTATTCGATTTATCAAATATGCAGCTGGAAATGATCCATGAAGATGCGTTTTCAAACATGGCCAACAATGTAGTGTTTTGTCTTCACGATTGTGGTTTCGATTTAAGAAACAATCAATTAGAAACTCTTCCACCCAATCTTTGTGACCTGGCCTCTGACATTAGATTTTCTCTGTCGAACAACCCCTGGTCCTGTGACTGCCGCATGGAAAAAATCCTTGGCTGTTCAAACTTGAACTACGGAATCACCTGCCAGTCTCCACCTGTCCTGAACAATATAAGATTACAGTCCCTTACCCGAGACAACCTGACGTGTTCTAGTCCAGCTATCTCCCACACCAGCCCCACAGTACACCAGGCTGCAGTAGGAGAGACTGTGATCCTGTACTGTAATTCTACAGGCTTTAACCGCCCCTCAGTCACATGGTCATGGACACCGGTTCAACCTAACAGTGCACCAACAGACAGGCCACATTACGACGTCAGCACAACAAAACTGGACTACAACAGTGTAGAATCCACCCTAACCATTAACCGTGTACAGATGAGTTACCAGGGACATTACACATGCCATGCAGCAAACGCTGCCGGTGATGACTTGAGATCTTTCTCTCTTTTTGTGATTCCAACTCAAACAGAACCACCTTCTTCAAATACAGGGACACCAACCATACCTAGCTCTTCAGCTCACTTTGTAGTTTCTATAAACAATAAGGATTCTACCCACACCTCTGTAACCCTGATAGGTGCAACCGTCGGTTCCTTTGTCGGTGGAATTCTCCTGTGTGCCGCCATCGGGCTCATCGTGTACATGTGTAAACGGAAGCAGACTTCAACCTCGTCATCCCAAGAGACAGAACATGAACAGACAGATTCAAAACGAGGAACAGAACGTCCTAATCCTGCATTTGAACAAGATGCGGATGAGTATGAAGACATTCCACAGCAAGAAGCTGTTTACCAAAACCAACTGGGAGAGTCAGTAACCTTCTTTGGAAGTCATGATGGAATGAGTATGGACAGAACTAGTCCTGTGGCCGTAGGCGACCAAAGACAACAGCTGGGAGACCCGACCGTTCCAGGGACAAGTACGAGTCATCTGTACCAGGACCTTCAACACGAGAAACAAGACCACGTTTACACGTCACTGCAGAGGGAAAATGTCTCTTGAAAAGCAACAAGAGATAGAATGATGCGGACGAGTGGGACATCTTTGTCATTAGCATACAAGTCAGAGGAAGATTGTAAAGCAACCTCCGTGGCACATTTTATATTTGCGGTTAGGCCATGATTATTTAATGTATGTCAAGATTCTTAGATTTACTAACTCAGTAACTGTAGTCGCACGCCCTGAGTTTGATCTATTCCCTCGCTAATTACACTGCGCTCTCATTGGTCATCCGTAATAACCTAATTAACCAACCCCATATAAGGCATGCGCGCCTTATCACCTAACCCATTTCTTCGGAGCCGTCCGCACCGCGAGGAGCAGCAGGCTAGGGTCGTAGTGAAGCCCTGAAGCCCAGCAGTTTTCCCGGTCCCCACGTGCAGAATTTCTTCGTTCAGCTAGCAAGTTTGCTCCAAGAAAAGGTTTGGGGTGCGGCGAGGGTAACGTTTCTCTTTTACAAACGTTTTTGCATTTCTGAGTGCTCCCCAGGTCTGTCTGAGTAACAGTACGTTCGGGGAGTTCGGGCGCACGTGGGGCCGCCGTCTCTTTGTTCTGACACGTTTTGTTTCTCGTTTGGGTTTTTAGAAGGGTGGGCTTCAGCAATTTGTTTTCTGAGTGTTACTCAGGGAGGGCGACTCGAGTCAAGTTTTCCCAAAGCGCTCCACGACTTAGCCGATCTGCTTCGCGTGGCGGAGGCTTGCTCGGGTTGGGGAAATTTGGTCTGACGAGCTTGTTCTGACATGCACGTTGTTGTTGTCGTCTTTTAGTATGGATTCCAGCAACCAAGCCAAGCACCTCTGAAGCCGGAAGGAACCCACGCACAGTAGGACAACAACGAGACCAACCCGGGCAAGGCAGAGTACAGCAAGTTCTCCCGGCCAGGGACAAGTCCAGCCTCCAGCCTCCAGCCCCCCAGCAAAAGGCACCCCATTCCGGAGCAGCAGCCAGCAGGAAGAGCAACAGGACCCACAACTCAAGTCCAGCCAACGCCGCGGGGCAGCGGCGAAGTTCAGTTCGAGCGTCGGAGCCGGGACAGCCTCAAGCGGCAGGCGGCAGCCTCAGGCCCCGGCAATACTTGCAGCATCGTCTCTTCGCTGACGTGGTTTACTGTGGTTAGCCATTTGTTTCGTTGCTGCTGTATTGTTGATTTGGAATTTCTCGGATTTCGATGCGGTTTGTGATAACCAGCTTTCGTGTAGTTTGGTGTAAAGTTTGGGCATTTAGAACCGGGACTGCCGGTGTTGTGCTTGCTCTGGTTTCTAATGCTAATATTGGTTGTCTGTGATTTGGAACGCACGTGCAGGAGCATTGCATGTGGCGCCAATCTCTTTTGTATGCAAATTTTGGCTATGCGCAAGGGGCGTGAAGGCCGAAATCAGTGCGGATATTCACAAGATTGTACTGCAACATGGCGGTACAACGAGGTGACAAGGTGCTCACCGAGTGAATGTTTAGCACAAAGAGTTTGTGGCTATTCACTAGATTGTACTGCAACATGGCGGTACAACGAGGTGACAAGGTGCTCACCGAGTGAATGTTTAGCACAAAGAGTTTGTGGCTATTCACTAGATTGTACTGCAACATGGCGGTACAACGAGGTGACAAGGTGCTCACCGAGTGAATGTTTAGCACAAAGAGTTTGTGGCTATTCACTAGATTGTACTGCAACTCGGCGGTACAACGAGGTGACAAGGTGCTCACCGAGTGAATGTTTAGCACAAAGAGTTTGTGGCTATTCACTAGGTTGTACTGCAACATGGCAGTACAACGAGGTGACAAGGTGCTCACCGAGTGAATGGTTTAGCACAAAGAGGTTGAGGATATTCACGAGATTGTACTGCAACACGGCGGTACAACGAAGTGACAAGGTGGTCACCGAGTGAATGTTTAGCACAAAGAGTTTGAGAATATTCACGAGACTGTACGGCAACACGGCGGTACAACAAAGTGACAAGATGGTCACCGAGTGAAGGTTTAGCACAGAGAGTTAGAGGATATTCACGAGATTGTACTGCAACACGGCGGTACAACGAAGTGACAAGGTGGTCACTGAGTGAAGGTTTAGCACAGAGAATTAGAGGATATTCACGAGATTGTACTGCAACACGGCGGTACAACGAAGTGACAAGGTGGTCGCTGAGTGAAGGTTTAGCACAAAGACTTTCAAAGAGTTTGAGGATATTCACGAGATTGTACTGCAACTCGGCGTACACGAGGTGACAAGGTGGTCACTGAGTGAAGGTTTAGCATAAATAGTCTTGCGGATATTTACTAGATTGTACTTTAACACGTCAGTTCAAAGAGGCGACAAGGTGGTCACTGGGTGACTTAGTACAAGGACTTGCGCCCGGATATTCACTACATTGTCCTGTAACATGACGGTGCAACGAGGTGACAAGATGGTCTCTAGGTGAAGACGCATAGCACACACAAAGGGAGTGGGGAGTGTGGATATCCACTAGACTGTACTGTAACACGGCGGTGTAACGAAGTGACAAGGTGGTCATCTAGTGAAAATTAGCGCAAAGAGAGTCCACTAGAGGTTGTACTGTAACATGGCGATGCAACGAGGCGATGAGATGGTCACCAGGTGAAGACGTAGCGCACACAAAGGGTTTGTGGATATTCACTAGATTGTAATGCAATATGACGGTGTAACGAGGTGACAAGATGATCACCGGGTGAACACGTACAATGTACTTTCAAACACACAGGATGTGCGGATATTTCATTTGAT
>NW_017802714.1:504856-511989 GCF_001625305.1 Branchiostoma belcheri
CGATGCAACGAGGCGATGAGATGGTCACCAGGTGAAGACGTAGCGCACACAAAGGGTTTGTGGATATCCACTAGATTATAATGCAATAATGACGGTGGAACGAGGTGACAAGATGATCACCGGGTGAACACGTACAATGTACTTTCAAACACACAGGGTGTGCGGATATTTCATTTGATGTACCATAACATGGCGGTGCAACGAGGTGACAAGGTGGTCTCCAGGTGGAGGTTTAGCATACAGGGTGTGCGGATATTCACGAGATTTTTCAGTAACCGGTGGTACAACGAGGTGACAAGCTGAGGTCACCAGATAAACGCTAGAGATCGATGGCAATCAATATCAAGTATGTACCAGTTATCCATAGCTTTAGCGAGGGCGTTGGTTTGACGCCGGAGCCATGGACGCAATCCGCAGGAGTGATGGGCGAGAGTCCTTTCAAGGTCAGAGTTTAAAAGTGATGTTGGCCGCGTTAATTTACATGATGCATCATCACAAGAATAAACACGTCGTTAGTGTGTTTGGTTAGTAGAGATCTCATAAAAGGTTGCGTCATGTGGTTTTCAGCACGCTAGCGGGTTTGCACCGCTTATCTTCCTTGTCTTTGCAACCGCGTTTTGTGAGTTAAGTGGTGGACAGCCCAGCGATAGGACACGTGAGGAGCGTAACTGGATTTACGTCGCCCATGCAATGACAGTCTGTGTTCTCAGTTTCTAGTCATGGGCTTGTGGAGTCGTTCGTCCGTCAGGTTGACGAGGACCGCTTGTAAACCATGGGCTTGTAAAGCACTAGTGAAAACACGTAATGATATTAGGTCGAGAAGTAGGCTACATCGGATGAGCAAGGCAAGGTTTACACAGTGTATGTTAGTGTCGGCGAGGCCTCACTTGAGCGTCCCTTACCACGTTTTAAGGTCGCAGAACACAGTATTTATGGACGACCCCGGGGGTCTATATGACGCGGCTGCAGAAAGTAGTGCAGACAAATTCTTGAATCACTGTGTGGTATAGAAAGGTATCGGCTTGTACACCGTATGATTTGGATTGTGAAGACTTCCCCGCTCGTGTATAAATGCGCTGCATTACGCAACTGCGTACGCTCGGGAGATGCGTAATGAGGTCGAATAATAGCAGCTCACCTTACTGAGCGTTGGGGTGACCGATTGCGTAGGAGGTACGGCGAGTTCATATTGGAATTGAAACGGGTGACGACTGTGTATGATCCCCACCACTTACTGAATAGCTCCGCAGGGATTTCCTTTTCACGACGGAACTCCTATATTTTCGTCTGGCTTTTTTATACGTACTGTATTATGTGATTTTCTTAGCCATAATGATTATAAGACCTGATAAACTTCACGATGTTGAAATTCCTGAGATGGGCTCACCGCCTGGGCTCAACAGATCGTGACCCAACACACCAGATGGTGGCCGCTCTTATGTGAGCCAGAAACCATGGCTTCGATGATATCCCAGCCAAGTTGTGCAAGTGCATTTCAAACCGTGGATAAAGTCAGCAAGAGGGCTGTGTGCATTGGCAAGAGATCAAGAATATCCCAGACAGTCCGAGGCCATAATACTGTTCCTTAGGGAGAACAGGAACGATGTAATCGAATTGTTATTAGGATCTCTATGCACGAATTGGGTATGGGAGGAAAAATTGAGAAAGGGGAAATTTTATACATTTGTTCGGGAATAAACATGTACACTGAATTGGAGAGATCACTCGTACAGGTCAGGAAGGGTTTTAGATCGGCACCTCCTCATTGCTGAGCAGACGGCTATCAATTGTGAGGATGTTTTCTTTGGTCATGTGTACATTGAACCATGTATAAGGATGGGGAAAGTCGTACACAATCAACCTCCATTTTAACGCTCTCTCTAATACCGTGTTATAAGAGACGGGGAAGTTACGAGGGAGAAACGCTCCAAAGGTCTACTTCTGAGTGCGTCTTCGCCCGCCACGTGATCGGAACAGAGAGAGGCAGAGTGTGTGTTCATAAGGATGGTGATATGTTATGACGTCCGTGCGCATAAGTGCTGAGGCCAGGAGAACATACAGTTCAGATAATAGCATAGGAAAGTAGTCATGCACCTAAGAGGTGTACCCGGGTGACGCTCAAAGGTGAGTTAAGATCAGGTCTTGGACGGAGAAAACAAGCCCTGACAAATATCAGCATTTGTGCCGCAGGTTGACACAGTGACACTCAGTTTTCTATCAACCCTTTGGATTATGTCCTCAATCGGGAAAAAACAGTTGATTCTTACTCTTATGGAAAATCGATGGGCACCAGCCACAGGATGACGGATTTGGTTTAGCTGGTATTCAAGGACTGTTTCGGACACGGTAGAAAAGGGTCGTATATATCAGTGAGTTTGAAATAAAATGTGTTCCCAGTCATTTCATTATATGTCAGTCTTTGAATGTAGTAAGGGAGTTGATGAGTATGGGGAAATACTTCCAGATGGAAGTGTAGGAAAGGATAAGGTGACATGCCTTAGCGGGGACGAGGAGTAAGGACAGCGCGACGTAGGCACTGTCCCATAACTTATACAGGATGATCCGATGATTGCGCAGTGTGATTAGTAACCTAATTACACTGCGCTCTCATTGGTCATCCGTAATAACCTAATTAACCAACCCCATATAAGGCATGCGCGCCTTATCACCTAACCCATTTTTTCGGAGACATCCGCAACACCGAAGAGCACGGTGGGGGCCGGCCCGTAGGTATGGGCAATGCGGGATTTCTAGAGCGAAGTCAGGGAAGATAGTCTTGGACGCTTCCCACCCGCCCGCCCATCTCAGCAAATAATGCACATTTGCAGGGTCTAGGCTCCCTCCGCGCAACTTCGGCACTGTCCCATAACTTATGCAGGATGATCCGATGATTGCGCAGTGTGATTAGTAACCTAATGTTACTATTGTAGATAAAATAAATTTCAGTTTTTTAATGAGAGCACCTTACATTTGAACAACGTAAAATATACAAAGTGAGCTTCCACACAACACAAACTATATACTGACATTTACAAGAAAGCTGGCCTTTATCTTTCAGACATCTCCTTGTCCTATAGTTTCTCTACATGTCATTTACAATGTGAAGGTGTTGGAACTTTTTGTCTAATAAATAAGAATATTTTAAAAATCCAAATAATAAATTGATACTTGAAGGAAAAGCTCAGCATATATAAACCTTTAAAACACTGAGCTTCTTGGTACATCAATAAACTAAAAGCTTTTTAAAGTTATTTAGCATATATAGCTTGTATATAGATACATAGAATGTATATACATATATTATATGTTAGACAAAAAATTCTGTCAATAATATAGTACGGAACTGGGGGACCTGCCTGTCCGTGAAACGAACAGAACAGTTTTCTCCTATTATAACGCTCAGATTTTAGATAATGTCATATGACAATTTAGATTGATGTCACAAAAAATCACGAACTAGCTGTAACCATACAGTTATGTACATTTAAGTTGTTCATTTATGGTGTAATAGATTTAAAAAAATATCTGTGTTATGTTTTAATAATCGTATAAATATGCTTTTTGGAATGTTTCTATGGATTAAGGAACTAAGTATTAGGATTATAGTAATGTGTTATATTTTCATACTGTACTGAAGCGAATGGAGCATGTAACAATTATTCCTGTATGCTCTATTCGCTTCTGTACAGTATAAAAATTAGGGTGATTATGGGAATGCGTTTGTAAAGTAGTGTGAGTACAATAAGATCAACACTATACTGTAAATGCCTTACTTAGGGTGAAAATGCTGTTTGGTTAATACATGTTGAAATGAATTTTATTATATAATATAATAGTTTTCATAACACATTAGATTATCGATCAATGACATGATTGATACCCATACTTAAGGTTCATATTTGAATTGTGTTTTAATTGTAATTATAACCTAAGGCGAGGTGCAAGATTTTGTCAAATTAATCAGTTAATATCATTCTAATAAAAATGAGGGGACGTAGTCATTTCATGATGAAAAAAATCGAGCATGGATCATTTTTAGCTGCATTTTTGCTTGTCTATTAGCAAGAAAATTATGAATTTCGGCAGCCTTGTTAATACTGTACCAAGATTTCATTATCAATTGCAGTAATAAATATGTAGATGTTAATTTTTGTTCAATAATCTGTTTTTAAGTTTTGGGTTTCCCATCGCGTACTTACGCGTATCTTGAAAGCCTGACCAAAGACCATATAATGCACAATAAAGGTGCAAAGAAATACTGTAAATCAATCAACATCCTGGGGAATTAAATTCGTAGTAGGAAAACGGGGGTTGTTGATGTGACGCAATATAAGACAGCGTGTATGTTGACGTTGTAGTGACTTTGCAGCGAAAGATTTCACTGCCAAAACGACGAGCTAAAGCAGCCCAAGGCGTAAATTTCACAGTACGGCGTTCGATTACATTAATATATATATTATACCTTTGAAAGTTTGACATAACAGCGGGTACACTAGTGTCTCACAAAACTATACAGCGCGATGTCCAAGTGGGACTAGTACTGCTTTTACGAAAAAAAAAATCGGTCTTCATCTTATAATTCCTTCTAAAATTATTTGTTAGTTACACCTCACGTTTTGAAAGTAACATCACCTTGAACATCCCTAATCTATGGACTTGATTACATGTTGATTATGCAAATTGGCTCCTGATCTGCATTAAAAAATTATGATACAGATGTACATAATAACTTACAGTGTTTTTTTGTTGTTATAACTTTCTAAAGTCGCCAATGGTATTGGCCATTGCAGTTGAAAAAAAGCAGTTAGTGGCCAATGAATACACCAATTCTTAACGTGGCTGTTAACAAACCTATCTGCCACCAACAAAAAAAAAAACATGGCTATAGCAAGTCCAGAACACTGGATATCAAAACTAGATGTTTTCACTTTATAATGTCAATGGTTTATCATCTGTTTTTCCCCTCTCCAAAGGGTTCGATGTACTAAGTCTTGCACAGATGTCGTATCTTTGAGAATTGTGGTATTTATTATGTTCTCGTCTGTAACATACACAAAAATGAATTGGCCAAACCTATCACCTAACATTTGCATCTTTGTCACAACATTATGAATGGCAGTTTTCCTTAAAATGGCACTGTCATGTGATACATTTTAGTTCCACAAACATCATTACATGTACAATGTCCAAAAGTCAGTCTAGAACTGTGGTGGAAGAATCTTACTCACAACTTACAGCCCAAGTATAGTAACAACTAAAAGAACTTTTAAACCAAATAAAGTTGACATGTGATATGTTAAAATGTTTACTACTTAAAACGGGAAAATAAAACAGACATGAATTTTTTTTTCAGTATCGTCCTACATAAAGACATACATGTGTATGTCTGGGTAAAGTCTTCAATCTCGTACATTAGGCCACAGCAAGTACTTTTTATTGGTGACATCAGCGCGCGCATTAATTTTCGCCTGATTTTGGGAAAAAAAAGAATTAATTTTGCTGCCTTCTGACAGTGGTCAACATGCCGAAAATGGGCAAAGATGTCTGTTGCTGTAATGATAACTGTAAAGAGAGGAGACAAGACAAGGCTCTGATTACCTCCATGAAAAATGGAGGCATTGTTTTTGGCGTGTCTGTCTGTGTGTGTGTGTTTGTGTTTCCGCACATTTGTAGTCAGCATGAATTCATAACGCCTTATATGGATTATGATGATATTTGGTATGCTGATAAGTCTTAGCGAGATGAAGGTCAAGGTCAAATATGGGCCTCCTGGTGGATGACCTTGGTACTGCAGCAGAACTTCCGGTTTGTGTATCTTTTGTCCTGAACATGCTATGGTCTTGACCTTTTGGTGACAGATCCCTTTTCCTGTCAGGAATGAGTGGTGTGGGTTTGGTCTCCATAGCAGCTTGCTCTGAAACTGCAGTGGACCTGCTGGTGAAATTTTGAAAGCCAATAAGTCCAGATAGGAACAACGTATTTTCATCATTTTTGGTATGTAGGTACCTGAGAATTGTACATAATTAAATGCAAATTATGCAAATGAGGACTTTATTTGCAAAATTAATGAGGAAATTCTATAATTACAGTGTTTTACATTAAAGTACTTTCATACATGTAACACTGGTCACCTCAATTTTGGAATGTCACTTTCCAAATTTTGAGACACCTATGTTGAAACCCCTGATTTTCAACTTTGTTATTCCTGGATGTACAGTGAACTTTTGCATGCCATTGGAAAGATCATGCTATCTTCAGTACCAGGTTGCTTTTTTTATGGTCAGAATGTACAAATTTATCAAGATATTTGACTTTAAAAATTGCAAGCCTGGCGGTCTAGAACACACACCGTCATGCCCAGCAGCTTAGCCTGGCAGTCCTAAACTTTAGCCCGCGGCCTGAGTTAGCCAGCCCGCATCCAGACCGCATCCAATTAGCCTCATGAACACCCCATGAAAACCACTGAATTAATGAGAATTCACATTTTCACACCTGTGTAATTAACAAAATTGTGATAAATTCATGAGAGGTCTGGGCTCAATGGTTAGCCCGCGGGCCTGAACAGGCCTGTCGGTCTGTGGACAGGCTGGGCTGATGATTAGGCCTTATGATAGAGAACCTTCAGACTTTAAACACCAAACAGAAAGTGGGAAACAAAAATATGCTTCCAAATTGATGCTTCCAAATTGATGATGGTTTACACTTCACTTCATATCACTTCATATTAATAAACACCCTTCACATTTTCAGCTAATATTTTCAATAAGTGATTACATATTATTGACAAGTATGATGTACAGGTATGAATGATGATAACTTTCATGAATATTCATTTTGAACATTTTCTGCAAAAGCTTCAGAAATTTCTACTGGAAGAATTTTTCCTGTACATGGGAAGAATTGTTCTGCTATTAAGACTGCAAAAAGTCTCTTTCTAGTAGAAAGCTTTTTGAACATGTTTGAGGAGGTGGATTTTGCTCCTGCTGTGCTACCTGGGCTGATACCTGGGCGGGGTGTAACATTTGTGTAACGGTTATGACTAAAAAAGATCAGATAGCATCATAAAAGACCCTTGTCTCAGCAAGAACACTTCATATTAGACCTGATTGGTTGTGGTGTTGGAAGCCAACTTT
>NW_017802714.1:512009-514594 GCF_001625305.1 Branchiostoma belcheri
ATACCTGGGCGGGGTGTAACATTTGTGTAACGGTTATGACTAAAAAAGAATCAGATAGCATCATAAAAGAACCCTTGTCTCAGCAAGAACACTTCATATTAGACCTGATTGGTTGTGGTGTTGGAAGCCAACTTTTGAGGACACTTCATGGTCACTTACAGTTTCTGTTTGGCAGGTATAGTCCAATCTGTCCTACTATGGATGGGCAACTCCCCTGGCCAAATCCCTTTGAAACATCATGGGGGTAGAAATTTATCTTTTTTTTTAAAGAATGAAGACTTGGCTAAGTACAGGTCACAACAAAACAAGATGAATAGACATGGTTAACAGATAAACAATAACTCCATGGAAACATTTAAATCAAAAGGAAAACATTTGGAGTTTTAGTGCCATAATCCTGCCTTGTATAAGCCTCAGCCGATGTACACTGAAAACATAAAAAGCAAGGAATCGATCCTCAATGTGCAACATGAACTTGCTTTCAGTGCAAGGAGTTGTACAATGCTTTAGGAAATTCATGTTACATTTTCTTTTGTAATTATTCTGTTCCTGCACCTTTGTTATGCGGGTCATACCTCAGGTCACCTATTGTTCCAGGCATGCAATTGACCACTGTCCAATTATCAAATTAGAGAGTCTGGTCGGGCTACCCTGACATGGGTGCACTGGCACTGGCTCAATAGCCCGAAAAAATATCCTATCAGAAAATCTCATGACATTGTAATGACTGTGTCAGATGGCCTGGGTTCACACGCTGAGAACCATGTCTTGGCCAAATCTTTCTATCCCACAACTAGTTTGTAGTGTCATGATTAGATTAGATTTAGATTATGAACAAAAAATTAATGATGAGAATCTTTACAGGATTTGTAATAAGTCTAAATTACAATTTAATTGGAAGTGCTTGCCCAAGGCCTAGAGTCAATTCTATATTGCTATATTCCACATTACAAATTGTAACCATTTCGAAAAAAAAACACAATGTTTCTAGATAATTTCTAAGTATGATTTTAAAAAGTAGTAAAATTTTTAATTGTTACAATATTTGTGAAACATCTCAAATAGGTTATATATATAATGAAAAGAGCTGTTCATTCAGTTTGGATATTTCCCAAAAATTTAGGAACAGAACGTAAAATGCTTGTGTAACAGTGCTAACTGACCATGCTAAATGGTCGTGCGACCTTTTAGTGTAATGGTTAGCGTTGGTGACCGCCAAGCGGACAACTCGGGTTCGATTCCCGGTTGTGACATGTTCGCCCCTTTCGGTTTTTACAGTGGTTCCCATGCCGGCCCTGTGAGTACTGGCACTGAGGATAAGTGTGGCAGCTCCAGGGATGTCGGACTCGGAAGATTCGAGGACGAATCTTGAAAGAAAAGGGGGAGTAGTGTAACAGTGCTAACTGACCATGCTAAAGGGTCGTGCGACCTTTTAGTGTAATGGTTAGCGTTGGTGACCGCCAAGCGGACAACTCGGGTTCGATTCCCGGTTGTGACATGCTCGCCCCTTTCGGTTTTTACAGGCCCCTTTCGGTTTTTACACTTGTACAGCGCAGGATGCACATGTATGATAGCAGACCAGGTAGCCTGGGTGTAAGAAACAGGGGCGAGCTGTAGCGCCTATAACCCCCCCACTGTTACATGGGTACCAGACTGCTGCCAGGCTAGCTCCTTGGCTCCTGGAGGGCCAACATTTGCCCAAGGAAATGTCACCATAGAGTGATAATAGACATCCCTCAACAAACCTATGAATTACATTGTGAAGGCTTGTTATCCCCTAGACACAAAGAACACAGTTTCTTTATAAAAATGGGTGACAAAAGGGGAGGGGAGGTGATTATGATAAAATTAACAAGTTCTAACTTCCAAGCAACAACTTGAAGTTAGTCTCCAGTCAGAATCTGATCAATGTTAGACCTGTTTACAACTGCAGAAAGGGGATGCTTTAGCTTCCGAAGCAAAAGCATTCATTGAGTTATCAGACTGCATGAATTGTCATGACATACAAAAAATCAGATGATCATTGATCAATTACTAAGGTGACCTTGAGAGAATATTGATGTAATGTTGTAATTTTATAGAACAGGATTCTTCTTCAAGTGAATGAGTCTGAGAAACAAGTAATGACATTATATTTAGTCTCTATGGCCGGCCAACTCCTCTGGCCAATGATGTTCCCCTTAGCCATGGAGCTACCTCCATGCCTTAGCCGATTGGTACTATTTATTTAGCCTGCAAAGGAGTCTGGTGGAGACTACATTACATGTATATTGGTGTGGCCTAACAGTTGTATATATTTATTATACAGTCATTCCTGCCGAAATTTCTAGGAAGGATTCTATCTGCAGGAATCTACAATGTCTTGAATTGAATTTCCATGCATGTTATCATTCACACCTGTCCAATTATCAAATTAGAGAGTCTGGTCGGGCTACTGGTACCCAGACATGGGTGACATGGTCTTTGCAGCTTGCACTGGGTAGCTCAATAGCCCGAAAAAATATCCAATCAGAAAACCTTATGACATTGTATATAATGACAGTGTCAGATGGCCTGTGTTCACACATTGAGAACCTTGTCTTGGC
>NW_017802714.1:514614-552963 GCF_001625305.1 Branchiostoma belcheri
ACTAATACTTAGTTTCATCCCGCATAACAATTGTTCCTTGATCAGAATAATTACCTGAGAACTGTTGAACCATGGTTGAACAGAAATGGACTGAGGATTTTATAACTCCATTGCTTGAAAGCAGGTTCAAGTTGCATTATATGCATGTATTAGGCTTCTTGCTCATATTATATAGTACTAGAATTTTGTCCGGCAAAACTGTCTGTAACAATTTTCCCAATGTTTCAACTGA
Organism: Branchiostoma belcheri; assembly: GCF_001625305.1. Taxonomy (NCBI): domain Eukaryota; kingdom Metazoa; phylum Chordata; class Leptocardii; order Amphioxiformes; family Branchiostomatidae; genus Branchiostoma; species Branchiostoma belcheri. The sequence continues at coordinate 514,847 of NW_017802714.1, forward strand.
ACTGAACTGAACTTCAATGACATTCAGGATGCTCATGAGAAAAAATTGTTTCATTTTCTACCCCTAGCTGGTACATAACGTGTTTGTAAGCTCTTCTTTCTTTTTTGTGGTCTACATGTAGTTGAAAGAGCATGCGAAGCTGAGTGATTGAGTGAGTGAATGAGGTTGAAAGCGGCAAAAATGTACAACACTGTTAACAGATGGGTGTGGATTATGCTCTCCTTCCTTATTTTCTGCTCTGAGAATGAAGTTTTACACATCACTTGGATCAGACCGCGGGCTGAGATGTAGTCCGTGAGGTCTGAATCCTTACCCCACCAGGCTGAAATTGGCACAGACAGTCTGCAAACATCAATCAATTCACGCCTTCCATGCCATTGTTTTGGGCTTTTTGCACCTCTTTGACCAGAAATTCCAGACCGCGGGCTGAAGTTAGGCTGACGGTCTGAATGGTTTTTGAGTAAATCAGCCCGCGGGCTGGGATTCTACACCTGTAGTCTAGTGCCTTTAGACCGAAGGTCCTGTAATTAAAACTTGCGGGCTAGTTGTTAGGCCTGACGGGCTGTTAGGAAAGACCACCGGTCTGCTTGTATTTATTATTAATGATATCTTAAGTTATGAACACTGCAGAACAATAATTTTCATATCACTGTGCTCATTACACCAAGAGCTACACACTGATGTGAAACTTGAATGTTGAAAATCAATTTTTACTTGAGTTTCCAAATGCCTTGTGACTTTCCAAAATTGATGCGACCAGTGTTATGTAATGTATGTAACCTATGGCAGAAGGAACATCAACAGATTCTAATTATGCAAATGATGACCTAATTTGCATAATTATTGCGAAAATTCTATGATTTCTTAATGGTGAATGATGGGAATGTGTATATGTGATGTTCCCACTGAACAAAAAGCATTTGTACAATGATTAAGTCAAAGTTTAAAATGTAGAAACCTTGTTTTTTCCGCCCGCTTTTTTTTTCCCGCTCGCTCGCATTAGATTTGGAGTCTGTGGAGGATGTCATACATAAAATTTACTTGCTGTGACCTTAGGCAATTATACTGGAAAAGATCCTGATAGGAAACAGAAACTTTAATCAGAGTTTTCTCTGCTGGTACAGTACAGCATTAAGACATATTTAGCTTTTATGGCAAGCACAGATTGTTTATTAAATATCAGTAACTGTGTTTAACTTTCCAGGTTTATTGGTGGATGCTAAATTACATACATGTATAAAGCAATAACCTCATTCTCTTATACTCTGGTAGAATCACTGATTACAATCACATAACAGATGGGAATCTCTACCCGGAGATTATTAAAACACACACAAACATTCTAAAACATTTAGAATTTGGAGAGTGACAACAATGTACATCATATATGTTAAGAAATGTATCAAACATCATGTCCAGAGGTGCCAATTAATATATAGTGCAATTTTATGGATAACAGTGCAATTTTACGGAATACAGTGCAATTTTACGGAATACAGTGCAATTTTACGGAATACAGTGCAATTTTATGGAATACAGTGCAATCGTATTAGTATACAGTGCACTGTATTCCGTAATATTGCACTGTATTCCATAAATTTGCACTGTATTCCGTAAAATTGCACTAGTATTCGGTAAAACTGCACTGTATACTCTTGCACCCCTGATGTCAGTATATTTTGTATGTCTGTTACACACACACATGTACATGTACATGAAACAAGCTTCTACTGAGGGTAGTCATGATCAATGCTACACAGTTGCAGTAGTGCTTGGGTTGCATTTTGAGGGTTGGCTTGCAGATCTACAATCTGTACTGTTTGAGTGGTAGAGCTGGGCTGGATGTCTTGTATCTGTGACGCGTGTGAGACTGGAGATATCTCCGGAGAAATGTCCGTAACTCTGATGGGAATGGTCTCCCCACTCTGGGACACCAGTGCCTGGATGTGGCTTGCAGCTGAAACACCCTGTGGCAGCTGCAGCTGCACCTGAACAGGCTGATCAGCACCTGCTGCACCTGCGTCTTGTTGCTTTGCAGAACGCCCCCTCCCCTGCTTCTCTTTACTGTGTAATGTTTTGTGCCTCTGCAGGTTAGCTTTCAGGGCAAATCTAGAATGACACGTGTCACACTGAAACGGGCGCTCGCCTGTGTGGGTTCTCTGGTGCCGCGTGAAGTGAAACTTGTTGTCAAACTGTGCTGAGCAGAATGAGCAGGAGAAGCGAGCCTGCCCCATGTGTTTTAACTTCTGATGTGACACCAGGTGGCTCTTCTGGGTGTACGCAGCGTTGCAGATCTCACAGGTGAAAGGTTTCTCCCCCTTGTGCGTGTGCTGTCTGCGGTGTTGGATCAGCGTAGACAACTTTCCAAACCGGGTCTCGCACACCTCACACTTGAATGGTTTCTCCCCGGTGTGTATCCTGCGATGAGTTAACATGTTACCCTTTTCTGAAAACCTCTTTTGACAGAGGTCGCAGGCAAACGGCTTCTCGCCTGTGTGGCTGCGACAGTGGCGAATCAGCGTCGTCTTCTGGGCAAAACTCTTGGAACAGTCCTTACAGGTGAAGGGTTTCTCACCAGTGTGTCTCCGCTTGTGTTGAATGAGAGAGCTGCGTGACAGGAAGGGTCTATCACACTCCACACACAGAAACTTGTCCTCCTCCGTGTGTTCTTTCATATGTTCTTCTAGGCTCTTCTCATCGCTGAAGTCAGCGCTACATTTTCTACAGGTGAGGTTAGTGCCGTGTGTCCTCCTGTGGCTCAGGTAAGGGCCTTTCTTGGAGAAGGTCTCATCACAGATGTCACACGTGAACAGCTTCTCCACCGCATGTCTCCTTCTGTGGGCCAGGATCTTGGACCTGCGGGTGAACTGAGCCTGGCAGATGTCGCAGGTGTACGGTCCGTCCCCCTGCAGAACAAGCTTGCTCAGGTCCACATCATCATCATCATCATCAGACAACATGGCCGTCTGTTTAGGACGTCCCTTTGAGCCCTTCGGCCTGCCTCTACCCCGCTTGACTGGCTGTGGTTGGGTGGGAGGGGCAGATCCTACAGACAACAAAGTTACAACATCTCAACACTGTAATTAAAGCTAACACATGAAACAGAACACTCTATCCAGCTTGACTGGCTGTGGCTGGGTGGGAGGGGCGGATCCTACAGACAACAAAGTTACAACATCTCAACACTGTAATAAAGCTAACACATGGAAACAGAACACTCTATCCAGCTTGACTGGCTGTGGTTGGGTGGGAGGGGCGGATCCTACAGACAACAAAGTTACAACATCTCAACACTGTAATAAAGCTAACACATGAAACAGAACACTCTATCCAGCTTGACTGGCTGTGGCTGGGTGGGAGGGGCAGATCCTACAGACAACAAAGTTAGTACATCTGAACAATGGGATAGGAATGGTATGTACAGTGTACATACAGCTAACACAATTTGGAAACAGAATACATGAGTACTGCACATCTAAAACACATCTGAAAACTGGGACAAGAACGGTTTGGACTTAAAGCTAACACATGAAAACAGAATAATGCAGATATAAAACACTTCTGAACACTGGGACAAGAATGGTTTGCACTTAAAGCTGTGTGGAAACAGAATACTGCAGACCTACAACACATCTGAACACTGGGACAGTAATGGTTTGTACTTGGGCATAGGAAAAAAATGTTGTGATCCCTGTTTCAGTCCTGAAAAAAAATAGGGTCAGTAGGTAGGGATTATCTTTTCTTTCAGACTTTAGCAATCTCTTAAGTGATCAAACTTATACAAATTACAGTAATAACATTAACAAAGTAAGATTTGCATGGTGACACTTTCATTTCTCATATCAATATTGGAAAACCAATTGTACAACATTTCATCACTCAGGTGTCAGATCATGAAGCTAGAGAAGGGCGATCATCTCTCTAAAAAAAAAAGCTAGGGTCAGCAGTTTATTCTAGGGTCGGTTGGGAAACAGGAAACAAGACTGTTTTTTCCTACTAGAATCCTAGGCCTTAAACTAAAGAAAACACATGGAAACAGAATACTGCAGATCTTAAACATGATTCTAATCCAGCAGTGCCTACCTCCTGGTTCTGTGGTTTCTTTCTGACCAGCAGTGTTTGGTTGGTTGTCCACAGGCTGTTCCTCTGGTCCACTCAGGTAGGTGGAACAGTCAGACAGCACATTGACAATCTCCAGAAACCCTGCTGCTACCAAGATGTCCTGGGCTGTCTCCTTGGTCAGCACCAGCTTGGCTGTGTACATGTAGTCCAGAAGAGCACTGAAGCCTTTCTCTGTCACAGGGTCCAGTTGGACCTGCTCAGGTAAGAGAAAAAAAGGATTTGTAATATTATCTAACTATGTTTGTTAATTCACTTCAGTTGAAATCTTTAATTTAAAAACAACAAAATTAGATCAGGAAACAATCCCTGCCAACCAGCCCTATATAGTAATTTCTTAAAGACAGAGACCAGGAACACAACACAGGGCTTGAAATACTGGGTGCATGTGGACCCTATTTGGAGCTCACAGTGCACCTAATCTTTTTCTTTGGGTGCTGTGCACCAGTGCACCTACATATTTTCTTTGGTTTTTGTATGTAAAGATGTTCAATGTATTAGAACACAGCGTATTCTTAACTTCCAAGTGCCAGAAAAATAATAAGTAGTACATTCCTTCAGAAATGAAACACATTAGTTTTTGCTGACATTTTACTTATTTCATTTTATATGGTGCACCCAGAATATTTTTGTGGACCCAACTATTTACATGTAGGTTGGGTGCACCAGTGCACCTATTCCCATAAATGAATTTCGAGCCCTGCAACACTAATTTTCCTAAGACTAGGAATAGGATGAAGGTGACAGTGGTCATTGAAAATATGTTCTTAATGTACCTTTCTGTTGGATTGTTGGAATAAAGTTTAGCATTCAGGCCAGGGTTGGACAAGTTTTCAAAAATCCACTTGCCCTATCCGGCAAGCACATGGTGACGGTCATTTCTACTTGGCCAAACCAACTTTTCGATCACTTGCCCTATGCAAAATGTAAATGACATGTTTCTATGCATTTTTACCGCAAGGAAATTTTTTCAGTAAAAAGTTGACCAGTATTTCCCATTAACTAAGGAGGTTTGAGACTTGCAAATGATTCTTTGACAAAAAGTCATACTTTGACTGACATCAATAAGATATCATGGGAATACATTATGGGAAAATGATGAGTGATTTTGCTTGCTCGAACAGTGCTTTTACTTGCCGTGGGCAATGGGACTTGTCCAACCCTAAGTTGCATCGTAACTCCATATACGATTGTGTAGGACCTCTGCTACAGTACAATGTATATACAACACTAAAGCAAGTAGCATAAAGTATGAAACAAACCTCTGTGGCATCATAAGCAGCGAACACAGACTTGAAGTACCCTGAGTGTGCAGACAGCACACACTTGTGAGCTCTCCACTCCTGTCCTGCTGTCTTGAGTGTGATGTCACACAGCAGGTCATCCCTGCGCTGCTGGTCCAGCTGCTGCAGTAGACTGTCAGGCAGACTCAGGTACTTGTAGATGTGAGCTGTACTGGTCGTCATTCTGGAGAGGACAGTATGAGATCTGAGTTGGGCTCGAATCACTTATAAAATACCGGCACTTAGTACTGTAACGATGCACCCTACCAAATGGCCTCATGCACACAAAGTGACCAAAGGTGACGTCTATAGCTAGAGGGTACAAAATTGTAATGTAATAAATACTGTAATGTAATAAATACTGGCTAATTATTTGAACAGCTGATCCCATTCCAAAACTTTGAACAAAGTCAGTTGTGTTTTGTGTTTTCAATCCGTTCAGACGTGAGTCCTTGTGTCTGCTTCCATTTCCTCTAACACTAGTAGTGGTACCTGTACTACATGTACCTGTACTAGTGTTACACTTAGGTACACAGCCCTAAGATTTGAGACATCAACCTTCGGCAGGAGACACAAAGACTCTGTTTACAATTAAAAATAACCCGTTCAATCTCGACAAATCACTTCAATGATCTTAACATCCTACATGTAAGTCATTGCAAAACCAAGCTATGTACGTGAGGCATCTTTTTCTTTTACAATAGCTGGAACCAGCCTACGACACGAGGCATGCAATAGTTTTTTGTCAGCAACATCGCAAATTATTTGCCTCACAAACAGGGGGCCCAAAATCTAATCATTTCTAGGTCTCATGAAGTCCTACCCACCTACCAAGTTTCATTCCAATCCATCCACTGCTTCTCGAGTTATCTTGCTAAACCACACACATACACACACACAAACACACCCACACACACACACACACACACAGACAAACGCTACTAAAAACATAACGGGGTTAACCTTCTTGGCGAAGGTAATAACAGGAGGGATAGGGTCATATTTTACAATGCATTGACCAGAAAATTAACTTTGAAAATCCAGCTTTACTGCCCTAAAAAGTCGTTTTGGGTACATTATTTGTCAGGAATTGTTTCTTGAGTTAAAATTTTGTCTTTTGACTTGAAGTATTTCATATTAGTGTTCAAAAGGCTGATAATGTATGATATCTGTAGTAACGCCCCCCTCCCCACGCCAAGTAAACAAACCGACTACTTCGAATAAATTCCGACGACCAAGAAGACCTTCTTACCTCTATTGACGTGCAGGCCCTCTCTCTGTATATATATGGAAACTGTGTGATTTAACCCTTGTCTCCATGCAATGTTCCAGCCGTTTTAGGCTAAAAATTGTGCACCTGAAAATGAAAAATTATGACTGTACTCCATTCGCGGAACGATCCCAAAAGATATCAACAGCCGTGTTACTGTAACATTCATCCGCGGCGTAAAATAGTTCTTGACGGCAAATTTACCTTGAAGATGCCTGTAAAAATCACTAAAAAAACTTTTATATTCAAATCTTGGGCATGATTTGTTGCAGCATATTAAATCTACTGTCACAGAGGACGTTTGGTTACCCTACGTTCCCGGCCGATAGATTTATTTCCAGCTGCAGTTTTCTTGAGCTCCGCATGGGGGCGCAAAAAAAAGAACCGTCTGGGATCTGGGATTGGTGACTTTCCAAGATGGCGCCGAAAAACGAATGTTGTGATGAACACCAGAAGATCTGTAAACTTCAGGTACAGATTTGAGTTGTTAGCAAGTACTGGTGACCCCCATTACTTCTCTAATATATTAAGTAACGTGAAATTACACTGTAGTCTTGTAATTGTGCAGCTAAATGGTGAATATAGTTTCAAATCCATTTAGAATCATAGATAAGGAGCTTCCGTGATGGAAGCTCCTTGGATTGATAGATTATATTATAATTTCTAGTGTCATATTCCTAGCATCATATACGTAGTCTAGGGGTTGTTGTGGGGTCTACGTGTACAGTCAACTTCCAGGTCTACATGTACAGCTGTCATGTCTACATCGGTACATGTACTAGTATAGCTGTCATGCAGGTCTACTGTCAGGTCTACATGTACAGCTGACTGTCAGGTCTACATGTACAGCTGACTGTCAGGTCTACACGTACAGCTGACTGTCAGGTCTACATGTACAGCTGACTGTCAGGTCTACATGTACAGCTGACTGTCAGGTCTACATGTACAGCTGACTGTCAGGTCTACACGTACAGCTGACTGTCAGGTCTACATGTACAGCTATATGTCAGGTCTACATGTACAGCTGACTGTCAGGTCTACACGTACAGCTGACTGTCAGGTCTACATGTACAGCTGACTGTCAGGAATGCTGTCTTACTAAGTACATATTGCTGTTGTTCCAGGCTTGTGTGCGGGGCATGTTAGTGAGAAGAAAGCTGAGGCAGCTGAGACAGCAGTATGAAGCCCTGGTGCAGGAGCTGGCAGACCCAGCCTGCCATGTTGACATTACATGGACATCCACACTGCCATGTGTGCCTACTGTCATACCCAAGGTAAAAGTACTAGGCCCCAGCAATCATAGAAAGTTAGACAGTCATGTATTTGTCATACAAATTTTGTTCACGTTATACTAGAGATCACTTCTATACAAGGTACTTCAGGGTTGGACAAGTTTTCAAAAATTCTCTTGCCCTATTGGGCAAGTACATGGTCATTTCCACTTGCCCGAACCAACTTTTCACTTGCCCAAAATATACATAACATTTTTATGCATTTTTACTACCAGCATCTTATTTTAGAGTTTATAATGCTGCATACTTTATTTATCAAAATAATGTGTTATGAGACTTGCAATGGATTTTCGGACAAAAGGACATTAATATGATATCAATTTGGCAAAATGATGAGTAATTTTGCACCAAACACCATAGCAGCTATACTTGGCATCCAAAAAATTTACTTGCCCAATCGGGCAAGTACAGGGGGATTTTTACTTGCCCGAACAGTACTTTTACTTGCCCTGGGCAAGTGGGCAATGGGACTTGTCCAACCCTGTTACTTAATACTAGTACATTCACGGTTTTGTGGTCACTTCTGTACCATAAACGTGGTGGCAGGTGCGGAAGAATGAAAGAACACAAATAATTTGTGTTCTTTCATTCTTCCGCACCTGCCACCACTGCAAACGTTTATTTAGTTCCTTGAACATGTCATCAGACCAGGAAATTTCGCTACTGCGAATATGATCAGTGATTAACAGTAACCTGAGTGTCAATAAATTATCAACAACAAGCTGTCAATGATAAGAATTATTACGATTCTGAATATTTTGTGCTCATTACAGTAATACCATGATTGAATAAAAAAAATCATATTGTGATATTTTGACAAATTTTGCTAACATTGCAAAATTTGTCATACATGTAACCAGTTGGAACATTTTGCCAAAGAAATCTTTCAACATAATTCTAACAACTTATTTTCTTATTATATTCATAGGACAAATCATCAAGATCTAGAATGGAAGTGAAGCAAACTACAGACAAACAGGTTGGGAAAACCTCAGATCAGGAGAACAAACAGTTGTTAAAGAAAGATGCCAGCACAGAAACAGTTTTTCCTCAGAACACAGGAGAAGACTGTAGTGAGAGAGCTAAAACTGATGAAACAGAGAACACAGAAGGAGAAATTGTGAGGAGGACAACTAGTGACAAAGATGATGGTGAAACATTGGATGGACTTCAAACTTGCAGCAGTAACCAAGAACTGGGCCAGCTTGGTCTAAAGAATGGAAGCAAACCACCACAAAGTGAGAACCAAGACAACCAAACAGGAATAAACAGTTCAGGCACAGATGCTGGTATAGATGCTGTGAGATTGAATGAAGTACAAGACAAGGGGAGTCAGAGAGGCCATTTTGACACAGAGGGAAGATACGGATTGACAAGTGAACAGTGTACCCCTAGCCAGAGGATGCAGGAAAGCACAGAAAATGAGAACCCCTGGTCCAGAAATGCTGCATGTGAGTCAGTAGACCTTCTCCCCACTACTGACACCAGCTCCAAGTCTGGTCCTACAGACCCTGATACAGGACAGGCATCACTAGCAGACCAGACGTCTATTTGGGAACTGGAAGACTCTTTTCCAGGTAATTCTATCATACCCGGCCTCGATAACGTTCGATAACGGGTTCCGGACTTTACAGTACGGCCCAGGCTTTCATGGCTTCCATTATTATGATAGTATGATTCGAGTGCGTTTCGCCCTAACCGCGTGCACCGCTTTTGAAAATTCGAATACAGAAGTCGGACGTTGTAACTGATGTTGTTGCATTTTAGGGTTTAGTGGCACCAACTTTTGGAACATCTTGCATTGAAAGGCTTGTTTTCTTGGGTGGGTATGACATAAATAAAATTCAATACGGTGTGGAACACCCCCGTGTTACCCTGAAACCCTGGGTGGCACTGTCTGAGTGCAGAGGTAGTCTACTTTGGAAGTGCTCCTGGAGGAAGTCACATTGTTTATGGGAGGAGGTTTTCTGATTGCAAGCTCATCTCTGATGAATACATGATCAGAAAACTTAGCCAATCAGAAAATAGTGCAAATTAGAAGAAAGTGCAAATCAGCCCACCTCTCCCTCCAAAAATGCGACTACTCCAGGAATTCTTGTACAATGTAGTTAGGAGTCTTGACTTGAGTGTTGATGTGGGATTCAGACAAATTGCCATTTGCTAGGAAGTAGGAATGTGTAGCTGCATTAATTTTATCATAGGCATCATGCAGCTGTGTTTTGAGTTGACTGTCTTTAAGGTGACAGTACAAGGCAACCACTTGTCTATGTTCCCCTGGGTGATCGCCTTGAGTAGGTTTGACTATAGTTACTAGTATTTGGATGTTTGTTGAACATCAACAGAATATAAAATTTAGGAGTGCTTTATAATGTATAACATTACTAGTAATATACAGCAGGATGCCATTGGCTCACGCTGATCATGGAATAACCCATTAAAAAGTCAGTGCTATCACAGAAATTTTTTTTTGTCTCAGATACACACAGTTGATACAATTGTGGAAAATAGTACAATGATATGATTGCTTTGTTTGTTGATATTTGTAGGTGTTCCTGAGATGCCTGTATCTTACCTGACAGATCCCACAGAGCTGGGGAAGATGAGAAGTCACATCAGTATGGAACTACTCTGGGTTCAACAGGCCATCACCAGTAGGAAAAATGTAAGAAAAGTTTCTGATTCTAGTTAGCATAATAACAACAAGCATCTAACTTTCACGGTTGAGACTGGAACAAACTTAGATACTAGAGTGGTCGACATTTGCTCGAGAGCAAATACACCATATTTCAGTCCATTCATATCTGATCCATATATCAACTGTTTCCATGTAGTGCTCTTCAGTATTGTTTTAATGCCCCTGAGTAGTGCCCACTTAGCCTGGGTACCATCCCCAGTAGTATATTCGCAAACTCTATAACTGGGTCTGGACTTGAACACATATGTAGCGTCTGGAGTCTAAATATTCGTTCAGATTTTGAACGAGCGCGCTGATTGGTCCTACTCGTCTAAGCCCTTTTTGGGGTGTGTACATATTAGGTAAGGGCCGTTCGGACACGTTAGCGTCCGTTGGAACGTCCGAACGGCTACGTTAAGATAGATCCTTGTTCTTATCTAATTTTCATCAACATGTCCGACGGCGAACTGAACGCTTAAGCGCACATGATATAGCCGTAGTCAGTCTTTCGGCGATCGATCATCAACAGGGCTAACGCACAAGCCGCTCAGCTCTTGGAGGTTGATGTTGACCTCGCAATCACGTCAGTTTTGGACAATTTAGAGGGAATATCGTCGCTCAAAATTGAGCAAAAAGATGCATTGAACAATTTCAAAATAGAACGCACCGAGAAAAGGTACACTCGCGCGAAGATCTGTGTTTACAAAACAACAAACATCACTTGAATAAATACAGGCGCGCCATTGGCTGTTGCCTCTGAGGCTCAGCCAATCAAATGAAGCCCCGCTGCTCAGGCTAGCTCATTACGTGACGTCATGACCAATCGTTTTATATGTGTTCAAGTCCAGACCCAGTTATAGAGTTTGCGAATATACTACTGGGGATGGTACCCAGGCTAGTGCCCACTACCCCATACAGTGCTTCTTAGTTACAGTTGTTCTTGCAGTGCTTCTTAGCAACAATTACTAGTACTCTTCTCGAAATCCCCATACAGTGCTTTTTTTTTCATTCAAAATATTTTTGAAACCCCAGACAGTGCTTTTCAGTAACAAGTCTTCCATTGTCTTCTCAACAACCCATGTTGTGCTGGAGTATGAAGTCTGTCCTGCCAAAGACACCCCAGAATGTTTAGAGGACTCACAAAATTCCCCTCAAGAAAGTCTTTTAAATGTTTTAAACCCACATACATGTATATATGTACATGTATTTTGCACAGACACCATTGTGTTTGTTCACCCAGAAGTGTTGCTTTACATAGATGTGTTAAGACGAGCCCTGATCTCCATTTTTGTGATGTTTTGTGTGTTTGTATTCCTTTGCAGTACCTGAGGATGAAACACAACTTGGAGCACTGAGATGTGATGATGTTTCAGTACTGAAGTATGACTTAGTGAAGATAACAACTTCATCATCTTCTTGTCGTGAGAGTTTCACGGATGTTCATGGCTCTTTACATACATGTACAAGTAGATTGCATACTAGTACATGCTAACAACTTACAAATGTAGGAATGCCTGTTATAGGTTGCCCCAGGCCTTCAAATGGCTATGTATAGCCTGTCAACCAAAAGTGGACACCTCAAATTTGGGCTACATTAATTGTTTGTTCTATTTTCTATCAATGGTAAACCTAGTAGTGAGTTTGCCTTTGCCAAAGTGAGGTGAGGGGAGACTATGTGATGGGTCTATATCATAATGATCCAGTGAATGGCACTCTGAATCTACTTGTATAAAAAGTTACAATATGTCATTGTGGTGTAATCCATATACTCAAAATTTCAAATTCAATGGGAGGGCATAATGATCACTATCAACAGTGGAGACTGAAAAAAGACCTTTAATTCAAATCTACACCATTCCAGTCAGGGAACCCAAGTACTGTGCACAGTGCACACAATGACATTATTAGAAGTGTTACTGTACAGCCACTCACTGCTATAACTTATAAAATAAGGTGTAATTTTAATTTTTTGTAATCTGCTGATGAGACAACTGTACAAAACATGCACTCTGTTTAACAACTGTGGAGCATTTAATACTACCACTGTGACAATAAATGTTAAAATTCTTTCAAATGGCAGGAGTGTTTTCTTTGCTTACAAATGAATGTACTTTTTATCTTCAAGACTTTAAGAAATAACCAAGGATGTTACAACTGATCAAATGGCACAATGTTTAACAAAGCTTATTGTTTCTACAAAGTTTCAAGTCGATTATCCTACAAGTACATGTAAAACACTTTGATTTGTAAGGGGAATCACAGTAGATCTTCATAAAAAAGAAATGTTGAGGACATTTTCTCATCTGTCATTTTTAGAACATTTTTTGTACAAGCAAAGAATTCTGGAAAAAATGAATATTCAATATGAACATGCCTGATTATGTACAACTTATTTACACTACTGCCTGGCAGACTGAGGAATACCCAGATCAACTTGTGGACATGTTATAACAATTTTAAAGTGTTTCATGTAAAGCAATCTCCAAGAAGAGTGTATTTCAACTTCACATTGTATTTCTGGAATCAGTTGTGCAAACTGCATAATACAACTCACTGCAAGTAACCTTTTATACATAATTGGCACATAACATTATGATAATTATGTATTACATATTCATCAGTTCAGTCAGTCATGCTATTTTTGGTGTACAAATACAGCATAGATTTATCAACAACAGTTACTGAAGGACCAGTACAATTTTCAGATGATTATAACAACAAATGGAGGGCATTGGGTTAGTCATGCATACAACGCACATGTACAAATGTAATACTACATTGTTGTACATATTCAGCTGTCTCGTCATGAAAAGGCTGTACATGTATACTATAATAATAAAGCTTGTAGGTGGCTAGTTCTGTCACAGTCTGACTGAAACAGCATCACAATTGTCTCCTAACAACCTACATGTACAGCACATGTGACCACCTTGTAACTCAGATATCACTGTACAGTATTTACACAATCAGAATCAAACTTCTGCGTGTTGACAAGCTGGACTGGACTTCCTTGTGCTAACTTGTTGAAGTCAGTGCACCGCCCATCGTCGCCTTGTCAGCAGGTTTCCCAGACTTCAGCAGCTGGTCAGCAAAAAACATGGCCTGAAATTACAGACAAGATTGAAAGGACTCGTGGTTAGACAGGGGTACTAGGAGTGGACACAATGTTGAATGTAGCATAAATAGTGGTGCATACCTAAACCCACATTTAGGTTCAGGTCCGGATTCAAGTCCAGAGGTTTAGGTTCAGTTCCGGACTTGTAAGTGAAACTTTGGCCACATAACATGGAGGCTGGTACTTGACGATGCCCGATGGCAATGTTTTCTTGATTTTGCAGCAAAGATTTTGCAATCTACGGAAGGTTATAGGTTGTTTGGAAAGAAAAGGGGTATGTGAAATGGTCTTTTATGGTAATAAGTCCGAACTCGGTTCTTGACTGTTAGGTTTTTTTGGACTTGAACCTAAACATTCTTACAAGTCCGGATCCAAGTCCAGTGAACCGGTATGCACCACTAAGCATAACATGTTTCTAAACAAGATAACCCAAGATAGCAGTCCTCACCACCTTAATCATGATGCACATTGCTTTGCAACCTTTCCAGTTCAGTCAAAAATAGCAGTAGAGTAAATTACATGTGGGTAAGTACTATGTAATATATGCAGAGCCATTGAAATTGACTTTGAAAAAATGAGTACATGCAATTCCAACTCAGATTTTAATATTGACATGTCTAGCTATAAGTTAAATCACAAGCAAGCGTCCTGTGATCAGTATGTTTCTCAACCCCATATGGAGTGAGGGAAATAGTTTTAATCACATTTTTTGTTTATATTTTCTGGGCGAATGAGCAAGGCTCGTTTTAGGAGGATTTGCAGTGTGGTACATGACAATTACTGCATGGTTTCTCATATTTTTTATTTAAAATAACAGTACAGGGACAAAGTGGCATTGCACTCCAGTGAGATTTTGCCAGTGCCACTTAACAATAAACAAAACATAATTACAGACAAAAACTACAGTGGGCCTAAGGAATTATCAATTTAATAGACCCATTTGACTTTCACTGATCCCATGAACTGCTTACGTCACGGGGGACATTTCGAATAGAAACTACGCTACAGGGGGGACATTTCGAATAGAAACTATGTCACAGGGGGGACATTTCGAAAGTTCCTTTCACGGATCGCATAAACTGCATACGTCACAGAACAAAATAACCTTAAATTGTTGCACGGAATGCTACCATACAAAGTTGGTGCCTGTTTTCCTGTCATTTCCGCATATTTTACTGAAAGAATAAACACCTACCTTTTAGTAAAAAAAACGATCTGGGGGGTCAACGCGAGTGCAAGCCATGTTTGACTTCAGTGTTCTAGAACAACGTTCTTTCAAAATGTCCCCCCTGTGACGTAAGTAGTTTATGTGATCTGTGAAATTCGAATGGGTCTATTCTAGAAGGATCTCACCTTTGGTGTACTGAACGTCTGCACACCCACAGACTTAGGTCTGGATGCCCTGATGGGAGCCAGGCGGGTGGTTTTAGACAGTCCTCCCACTTTCTGTCCTACTGATGAGATGGTGTCCTTCTGTCTGGGGACCAGACCCAGGTCTCCCAGTCTGTAGTGAGCCACGGTGTCAACTGCACCAGACACTGGGCCCAGGGTGACAGAACTGCACAACAGAAGAAATATACATTATAGCATGGTTCATCTGTGTTGTTTGATATCATTATATGGAGAGCCAATGTTGTAGCTAGATCTGTCTTGCTGCTCATAACGACCCAAAATTGCCATGAAGTTCAAATATCAGAGTTATTAACCAAGAATTGGGGTGTTTAAAAACTTGTTTTTTCAAAGAATTATCATAGAGTGGAACTGCGCTTGGTGGCAAGGACCGGAGTCCTTGCCACCAAGCGCAGTTGGAGCATCATCACTAGAAAGCTTGAAACAGCTGCAATTTAAATTGTGTAAAGATTGGGTGTAACAGGTCATTTGGTATAATATAGCTAGCGGCCACCGTGTGCCTGCAAAGCTGGTGTGTTATTCCGAAGGGCAGTTATAACAGCTACATTGTATACTTAATATACAGATACAGAATTTTAGTAATACAAATCTGTCATGTGTAAAGGCACCGAAAAATATGTCATTAAGTTAAGGTTAGTCTACCAGCAAAATTAACCATTTCTGTCAGCCTATTGTTTAGACTAAAACTACACACCATACTACCATACCTTATTAGAACATGGAGAAGAATGAAGCACACAATTTATGATTAAGAGTTCAGCTCACCCTTTTGTGAGACCCATGCCCATGGCAGGGAGGAAGCCTGTACTTTTGGTCCTCCAGGCCTCTGATGTTGTTTTACCGAAGGTTCCGGTGGCTGGCCCCAGGCCCAGCGAAGCTGCGCTGTTCAGCAGGGTCAGCAGCTGTTCCAACATCCCGTCACGTTTCTCCCTCAGGGCTGACAGTTCCTCCCACTCAGGGTCATCTGGACTGGGACCCTGGAAACATGTCAAACTTCATCATCAAACCAGTGTTTTAAAAGAAAAGTGTCATCAACATGATATTGGAATTTTCTTTTAATTTTACACAACCAGTCAGAAGCTCTGAGGAAGCTGTCTGATAGACACTAGACATCGAAACGTAAGCAAGATAAGATGGTTAACATGTAAAAAAAAGTAAAAAAAAAAAAAGTCCCAATATTCTTTCATCCAACATTGTTTTCACCGTCACTTTATTTCCATCACAATAGGGATAACACTTACACTAAGTGTACTGTGTAGGCTGTGTGCTAGGATCAGACTTACACTTAGTGTACTGTGTAGGCTGTGTGCTAGGATCAGACTTACACTTAGTGTACTGTGTAGGCTGTGTGCTAGGACCAGACTTACACTTAGTGTACTGTGTAGGCTGTGTGCTAGGATCAGACTTACACTGAGTGTACTGTGTAGGCTGTGTGCTGCGTCCTGGATAAGTCTCTCCAACTTCCCCCTGGCCTTCCTCTCTTCCTCTAGTTTCTCCTGGACCTGGGACACCTCCTCACACTGAAGAACAAACATAATGTTCATCAGGGTCTTTACTGGTAATCATTGCATTGGGTTATATATCAATCATATTGTACTACATACATGTATGGTATCATGCCATTTTTTTTGCATGACTTTTCTGTTACTTTATTTAAAGAATCTAGACACTCCGAAAATTTAATTGGTGAGGCCTTTTTCTATTAATCATAGAAACACTGGGACCACTCCTGTTTAATCTGTTTATTAATGACTTGACAGCAGCTGTATCAGATAGTAAGATCTCACTTTATGCTGATGACACTGCCTTATTCAGTGTAAGTAAGGATCCTAAATACATCGAGGAGAGTCTCAACTCAGAACTTGACCGGATAGCAATCTGGTTCAAGACTAACCGGCTTACCCTTAACGCCAGTAAGTCCAAGTGGATGTTAATGGGAACACCTGTAAGAACAAGGTCAGCCCCTGAACTAGTTATTAGTATTGGGGGCAATGAGCTGGAAAAGGTTGACTACTACAAATATCTTGGTGTAGTACTAGACTCAAACCTAAGTTACAATGACCACATTCAGACTACCTGTAACAAAGTGGCCCAACGTCTCGGCCTGCTGAGACGTTTAAGGCCGTACTTAACCACTGATATTGCATGTCTGTTGTATAAAACTCTAGTTCTACCCATTCTTGAATATTGTGATGTGGTTTGGGATAGTTGCAATGTTACCTCCAAACAGCAACTTCAACTCCTCCAGAACAGGGCTGCCAGGATAATCCTGAGAAGGGAACCGCGCACGAGTGTAAGCGAACTACACCAGACACTGGGTTGGAGACCACTAGAGGAAAGGAGGACCCACCACACCTGCACAATGGTCTACAAGTGTCTACATGGACTTGCACCTGATTACCTGCTACACTGTTTCAGCTACAACCACCAAACACATCAGTACAACACAAGACAAGCAAATCTACTGCGTAAACCCAAATACACAAACAGAACTGGACAGAGAACATTTAAGTACAGAGCAGCTTCAGCCTATAACTCGCTTAACACGGTAGCTAAACAGGCATCAACAATAAATGCCTTTAAAGTAGCGCTAAGAACATACGACCTCTGACCCTGACCTCACGGACAACCGACTGTCATTATTTGACAATACGACTATGCCTAACGATTTTGACTATTTGTTTTGGTTGTTCCGTTGTGTTTGTATGATTGATTACGTGTACCCTCTGTTTATATCATTTATTGTCATTTGTTACGATTGATCATTTGATTAATCTGTTTTATTTTGTTTAATTTTATTGTATTCCATGTTGTCCATTGTGTATGTTCTGTTGGGCTACCTTGGAAATCAGTCTTTCAGAGACTGAAGGTACCACCCAACTGTTTTTAAGAGCAATAAATAAATAAATAAATAGAAACACTTTAATTCACGGTGAATCATGTCTCTAACATATAAGAGATGCAAAGTAAGTGTTCCTGACTGAGTTAAAGTGTTGCTTGATGCAGTTACTATTTTTGCATTTTGAGGCTTAAAACATTCTTTTTAGACAAAAATTAACCATCCTACCATACAAATGTATGGCAGCACATATTTTGTATGTTCAGTACCAAGGACAGGGAAACTTGTTGGTAAAAGATTGCATATTCAGTTCCAAGGATAGGGAAACTTGTTGGTAAAAGATTACATATTCAGTACCAAGGACAGGGAAACTTGTTGGTTAAAGATTACATATTCAGTACCAAGGATAGGGAAACTTGTTTGTAAAAGATTACATATTCAGTACCAAGGACAGGGAAACTTGTTGGTAAAAGATTACATATTCAGTACCAAGGATAGGGAAACTTGTTGGTAAAAGATTGCATATTCAGTACCAAGGACAGGGTGACTTGTTGGTTAGTGATTATATATTCAGTACCAAGGACAGGGAAACTTGTTGGTAAAAGATTACATATTCAGTACCAAGGACAGGGAAACTTGTTGGTAAAAGATTACATATTCAGTACCAAGGACAGGGAAACTTGTTGGTAAAAGATTACATATTCAGTACCAAGGACAGGGAAACTTGTTGGTAGAAGATTACATATTCAGTACCAAGGACAGGGAAACTTGTTGGTAAAAGATTACATATTCAGTACCAAGGA
This sequence comes from Branchiostoma belcheri, assembly GCF_001625305.1. Taxonomy (NCBI): domain Eukaryota; kingdom Metazoa; phylum Chordata; class Leptocardii; order Amphioxiformes; family Branchiostomatidae; genus Branchiostoma; species Branchiostoma belcheri. The sequence goes on from NW_017802714.1 coordinate 533,652, forward strand.
CAGGGTAACTTGTTGGTAAAAGATTACATATTCAGTACCAAGGACAGGGAAACTTGTTGGTTAAAGATTACATATTCAGTACCAAGGACAGGGGAACTTGTTGGTAAAAGATCACATATTCAGTACCAAGGACAGGGAAACTTGTTGGTTAATGATTACATATTCAGTACCAAGGACAGGGAAACTTGTTGGTAAAAGATCACATATTCAGTACCAAGGACAGGGAAACTTGTTGGTTAAAGATTACATATTCAGTACCAAGGATAGGGAAACTTGTTGGTTAATGATTACATATTCAGTACCAAGGATAGGGAAACTTGTTGGTTAAAGATTACATATTCAGTACCAAGGATAGGGAAACTTGTTGGTTTATGATTTCATATTCAGTACCAAGGACAGGGAAACTTGTTGGTAAAAGATCACATATTCAGTACCAAGGACAGGGAAACTTGTTGGTTAAAGATTACATATTCAGTACCAAGGATAGGGAAACTTGTTGGTTAATGATTACATATTCAGTACCAAGGATAGGGAAACTTGTTGGTTAAAGATTACATATTCAGTACCAAGGACAGGGAAACTTGTTGGTAAAAGATTACATATTCAGTACCAAGGACAGGGTGACTTGTTGGTAAAAGATTACATATTCAGTACCAAGGACAGGGAAACTTGTTGGTTAATGATTACATATTCAGTACCAAGGATAGGGAAACTTGTTGGTTTATGATTTCATATTCAGTACCAAGGACAGGGTGACTTGTTGGTAAAAGATCACATATTCAGTACCAAGGACAGGGAAACTTGTTGGTTAAAGATTACATATTCAGTACCAAGGATAGGGAAACTTGTTGGTAAAAGATCACATATTCAGTACCAAGGACAGGGAAACTTGTTGGTAAAAGATCACATATTCAGTACCAAGGACAGGGAAACGGTATCCTCTGATAGCCCTAAAAGCTATGATTGGTGCCCTGAGGTCAACATACCAGGCTGGTTTATGATTGAACAATGAATTTTAACCTTTTATCAAACCAATGTTTTCATAGATGGATAAACTGTAACATCTAGGAAGGCAACAAGCTTTTTTCAACTGTTTGGACCAAAATATGAGTATTTTGAAGTTGTTTTAGAACCTGAATCCTTTGTTTTGGAAAATCAGAACAAAAATGAAGCAGTTAATCTGAGAATCAACTAACTAAATTGGTGTGGCCTTTACACCAATTATAAGACTCCACCCCTGCCATGACTCACCTTCTGTTCCAGCTCTGTGCTGATTTTCTGCAGCTCCTGAGACATGGCCTCGTTCTGCCGGCGTAACAGACTGATCTCTGCATCAATGTCCTGCACCTCCTGTTCCCTGACTTCCATCTCTGCCAGAACAGCCTCCGTCTGCTTGGCTTTCTCTGTCAGCATGCGGATGATCTGAAGAGCAGCAGTAAGGTGTTACTTATATTTCCTTTCTACACATTTTTTTCTAACATTTAACACACTGAAGTTTTTTCAACTTATTTTTATTCTGCCACCAATGCAGACAATATTTCTTTTCAACTGAATTAAGTGAGGAAATTTGTGTAACTGCCTTTCCCAAGGGCACAAGCACAGTGGCATGGGAGGATTTGAACTCGGGAGCTATTGGTTCTGAGCTGAACACTTTATACATGATAGCAGAAATTAAATTTTGCTGATCCTGGTCTCTTCTTTCTTTAGTAACATGACAGAACAAGCTGCTAGGGGGACCAAACTCACACCACTTATTCCTGACAGGAAAAGCTATCTGTCACCAAAAATTCAAGACCATAACATGTTGAGGACAAAAGATACAAAACCGGAAGTTCTGCTGCAGTACCAAGGTCATCCACCAGGAGGCCCATATTTGACCTTGACCTTTGTCTTCCTAAGACTTACCAACATACCAAATATCATCATAATCTATAAAGGCCTTATGAAGATATGCTGACTAAAAGTGTGCGGAAACACAAACACACAGACACACACACACACAGACACGCCAAAAACAATACCTCCATTTTTCATGGAGGTAACAAAAGTTTCCAAGATACATCATATATTTAACCAAATAACATGCCTCTATACTACGAAACAACAACTCTTTCAAGACTGCATGATGAAATTTGATGACTGACCCGAAATGCTCAATTGATGACTGCTGCTTAAGAAAAACCTGATGATCTCCCACATATAAGAATATTTAAAGAAAATTTGAGAAGAAATATCTGCATTTGCTTACAAATGTCAGCATCTCGCTTCCATACCAATTCCTCATTCTATTGTGTCAAGTTATGTTACATCTTTGTCATCATCATCATGCCGGATTAATTATCAAGTGAGGTACACTTGATAAAGTTACTCCAATACACCCTGTCCCTCATACTTCAAGACTGTTATACATCTTATAAAGAAATACAGCCTAAGTGTGAAACTTATTTGCATGTTGAATTACCTTCTGGTTGGAATGGTTTTTCTTTGCCAGCTCTTTCTCTGTGGCTTCCAACATCTCGATTCTCTGGCGCTGATCCTTCTCCTTGGCCCTCAACTCATCGTTCTCCGCGATCAAGTCCAGAGTCTTGTCGGACATCTTGGAGAGCTGCGCGTTGATGGACACGTTCTCCCGAATGGTTCGCTTGGTGGTTTCCGCCATCTGTTTGTTGGAGACTTTACGGAACTCTGCCGCGACCTGGTTAACTTTCATAACCATCTCCTTCTTTAACCTGCATGGATGTACATGGTAGATATATTAAAGACCAAATACACCAAAAAAGTCTGTAAAATGTATACAAATTGGAAGTGTACTATCAGGATGACTGAGAAATTAAGCTTGTACTGCCTTCTACATTGTAAAAGTGGATATTTGGAGACTCTTTAGCAAGCTGCCCAATGGACCTATAACATTATTACGTCACAGTTTGTTTAACGCAATGAATGCCGGTCAATCGACGTTTATATTGTACAGGGGTGCGTAGCGCAGTGTGTGTTTGTGTAGCGTTAGCCTAATATAAGTCTTTTAATACAGTACTACTTTCGTCTCATGTCACAACTAAATCACACATGCGGCATGTAATGCTGTGTCAACACAACTAGACGCAGCAAAAATAAAACATACCTTACTTTGAAAACTTTGAAATGATCTTTATTCTTTAACTGACCGTTCGAGAATGTTCTTTCGAACAGGTAAACAAACTGTGACGTAATAATGGTATAGGTCCATTGCCCACTTTCGGCATGACTCTATTTGCATCTCTATGTTTTATTTTTGCATTTCCGTGTTTTTTTCCTGAGCTGACATCACTGGATGACATCAGCTCAGGAAAAAATACAGACATGCAAAAATAGAATGTAGGGATGCAAATCACCTGCCAGTACTGGCTTGTACTGACTTTTCCAAGGTAGGGCATTAGAATTTGGAATGTAACAGGAGAACAACTTGCATGTTTATTGTTAATGAGTCTGTACGTTAGCCAGGTAATACTAGTTATGTCAATTACAATCAGCTTAAGTCATATTTTGGTGTCATGAGCACTTTAAGCTGACACAGATACAAGGTGAAGTGGCCAACAGCAGTGAGGATTTTATAAGCTGTGCTTGCTCCTCTGACATCATGCAAGCTGTTTTTCAGCCAACCACTGCCCGCATTTTGCTTACCACTCGCTAGCCATGACATCATGAGGATCACTTGTATTGTATTGTATGGTATGCTTCAGTTAGAGACCACCCTGGGATAGGACGCTAAATGAAGGTCCTGTGTTTGGGAGAGCCACACCCCATGAATGTTAAAGAACCCACCACACTTATCAAAAAGATTAAAGGTCCTTCCCGGTGTGAGCAGTTCAAGCCTTGCAGTCTGATCCTATACAACTTATACTTAAGTGTACATGTACAAAACTGGTGTGTTACTCCTAAAGGGGGTTTACCAGTAATGACCCCAGAAGAGAACAAGAAATAACCATGCCTTCAAGTACCAGAGTTATCAGCCAAGGATTGAGGTGTTCAAGAATTCATTCTTTCCTAGAACTATTACAGAGTGGAACTCGCCGTCACCAAGTACAGTAGGGGCATTGTCATTAGATAGCTTTAAACAATGTCTGGAGTTAGATGTTCAAGGTGTAACAAGTTGATCGGTGTTATGTAGCGAGCTGCCGTGGCGCTGCATGCCTGTGAAGCTGGTGTGTTATGCCAAAAGCAGTGTACAAAATACTTCTTTGAACCAGGTTGCCCAGTGGGCAGGTTGCCCAGTGGTTTCACCCCAAAATCACCTCGTAAAATTCAGGTAGCACACTGGGCTACCTTGGTTCAAAAATAGGTTGCCCCAAGTAAAATTTGGTTGCCCAGGGCAACTGGGCAACCAGCCTTTCACAGTTTTGCACGCTGTCAAAGGCAGTTATACTGGCTATACAGATACAGATACAGATGCCAAACAAACCTGTCCTTGTCCACCACAGCTTTCCTCTCCAGCTGGTACATCTGTTCCTCATGGTCCTCCTTCTGATGCTGCAGGTTATCCTCCATCTGTGCAAACTTGGCCATCAGGTCCTCCTTCTGAACTTTGAACTCTTCCAGGGAGGCTAGTTTACCACCTGGAGGGAAGGGGGAAATTTGTGTCTCATACCAGGGCTGGAAATACTGGGTACATGTGCACCTTAGTGCACCCAAAATTGGAGCTGTGTACCCAATATTTTTCTGTGGGTGCACTGGTGCACCCAAATAATTTTGTAGGTATTTATGTACATATTAAATGTACAATCATAGTATATAGGATGTTCATGGCATCTAAGGGTCAGAAAAATTGTAAAATCTTTGTTGTAGTACTTGTGTAAGATTTTGAAGTTAGCTCCGATTTCAGATTCAAGCTTAGAAGAGGAGCAGTAAGAACCATGCATAATTAGGTTTTGTTTTATATGGTGCACCCAAAATTTTTTTCATGCACCTAAATCTTTATTTTGGGTGCACAAGTGCATCTATTCCCTAAAATAAATTTCGAGCCCTGCAGAAGGTCAACAACGGCGCTCACACATACAAACTAAGAAACATGCACAACAAGATGTCTAAAATCTCATGTCCCCATGAAATAGAGATTTTAAATTTCTTGTCTTGTCTTGTGACATTAACAGACAAACAAGTTATAATCAGCATCACCTATTTTGATTCAATCATTGTTTTCTGTGTAGAAATGATAATTATTAATATACATTTTTTAATGTGTTAAGTCCTTTTCCATTTTAACATTTCAGCATGGAATTCGCAAAATTTATGACTGTGATCCTTGCTTTAACGGTGCACACCCCGGTTCTTCTGCAACAGGGGTCCGTGGTAGTCCGTGGTAAAAAAGTGACGAAAGGGTTTTTAGGGGCCAAGTTTGAGGTGACATTTTCGGTAACAAAATCAAACTCAGCTGCATGGTCTTGTACCCTTTAGTCCCATGTACAGTTAGTCTCCTTCCAAATTATTCCACGGCAGAGACGGTCACTAGATTTGAGGGTGTGCAGCTTCGAATAGAAACACCAAATAAACTGGGGTGTGCCCCCTTAGCTAAATTACACATCACAAGTACAACATAATCCCATCAACAACTGATAAAGATTTATAATGGCATTTTCACATTAATTATGAATATTACGTCCTACATGCTGCACACACCAATGATAAAATCAATACAAATTATTCCCCACCGAGGATCATGTTTTCTGACGTAAGCTGGTCTTTGGTCTCCTGAAACTCAGTCCTGAGTGTGGCCAGCTGCTGTTCATACGTGTCCTTCTCCTGGTCCTTAGCCTGCTGCAGCCCCACCAACCTGCAACAGACACAACCTGGTCAGGTTCATGTAGGGACATGTTTGTAAAACAATTTCAATCAAACGTGGGGTAGTGTGGATTAATCGGTAACGTGTTCGGCTCATGATCAAGAGGTCCTGTGTTTGTTTCCTACCCATCTCCCTGATCTTGTGCCCTTGGAAAGGCACTTTACTAGACTTTCCTCACTTCACTCACTAAAAATGAGTTCCTAGCTTCAGTTAGGGGTGTCCCTTGGATAGGACGAGAAATAAAGGTTAAATCCCATGCTTGGGGACAGCCACACCCCATGCATGTTAAAGAACCCACCGCACTTATTGAAACAAGTAGGGGTACCTTCCCAGTGTGAGTGGTTCAAACCTTACAATCTGGTCTTACCCAGCTTACACTTATATGTACTAAAGTAAAACTGATGCGTTATGCCTAAAAAGGCAGTTTACGGGTAATGCAAAACAAACAAATCATTACCTTCACTAGAACTAATCAAAGAAAAACAACAAAAAGTACAACAATGAATTGAATAAAGGGAATCTTTTTACACAACCAAGAGGTTTATTCAGCCGACGTTTTGGTGATCGTCTGTCACCTTCCTCAGGGAAAATCTGACTGGTTCACATTGCACATTGTAGATAGTATTACTGTTCCCTGTGACTGTGTAAATATGTAAATACTTTGTGTTTGGGAACACATCTTTGTAGCTCACCTGTGCTACGCAATGTGAACCAGTCAGACTTGCCCTCAGGAAGATGACAGACGGTCACAGAAATGTTGGTTGACTGTAAAAAGAGTGTCTTTATTCCCTTTTTCTTTATTCTTACCAACCTGATGAAACTATTCACAGAAACAACAAATTTAAAAATAGTCCATACAACAGTGTTGTTCTGGAATGGTGGAAATATTGGATTGATACCTGTCATTGAGGTCTGCAATCTCATCGTTGCGTTGTTCCAGTGTCTTCTTGAGAAATGAAACAATCTCCTTCTTGTCCTCAGACATCTGCTCGTACTGTGACTTGAACTCATCATTGGAGATGTCCAGCTCATCACACTTGGTCTGGTACCTACAGACATGTTACAACATAGAGGAAAGTTCAGGGTTAGACAAAGTTTTCAAAAATCAAATTGCCCCACTTGCCACAACCAAGTTTTCACTTGCGCAAAATGTTAATGAGATATTTCTATTGAGATATTTGTATTATTATTGCAGCAAGGAAATTATTTTATCTTTCATTTCTTTATTTCAGAAATGGATTACAATTGGATTTTCTGACTAAAGGGCTTGAAGTTCTGGGAATGTCAGTATCGTAGGTCTGGTTTCTCAGGGTTTGAGATCTAGAGTAGAGATTAGCATTGAAGACTATTTGTAGAAGGTTAGCTTAGGATTGCTTAAGTTTAACAGTAAGGCCACACCGCTTTAATTTTCTGGATGACATCAGCGTGCGCATTGATTTTCGCCTGATCTCAACAACAAAAAAAAGATCACGTCTTCCGAGGCTCTGGCCTGGCTTTAGGCCTGGGTATAGTCCATGGTGGTTAGCGACAATAAGAAGCCGGTGGTACTAGTAACTCTGGAGGATGGCACCCAGGCTACCGAAGCTCCACGACTCATGAATTCAGTACATACGTACAGTACCGATTCATAAATTCAGCAAAATGCCGGCATGTGCCGCCTTGCCATATACGTCGCTATGTAATGCGCCAAATTCACAATACAGGCTAATTGTATTCCTATGGTTTAGTAGCATTTTTATTTTTGGCCGGATTTTTCCTTTTTTTGCCCGCGCTCACTAGTTTGGAGGTCTTCAGAGGATGTCATCCATAAAATTAAGTCGGTGTGGCCTAACTGAGACTGGTCTTAGGATAATCGGCACTTCTTCAACTACAGATTGTGATCTGATGATGATTCTAACGGCACCAATCATTTAGGGTTTCTGTGGACTATCCCTGGTCTGACAGACACTGTGACCTTGTTTATTTGATACATCCTTTTGGTTTTGTTATGTAATGTGACTGTGTTGAGACGACCTTAGTGAAGTTAGAATATACATTGTACAATTACGTAGATCCTCATTCACAGCGTCTCGCAAATACACTACTAACTCCAACAGTGATCTTTCTCCATCCAGAAAATTTTCCCCAAAGACCAAAGGCCACCATCTTCTAGCACACCAGCAAATGGTTTGAGTTCTGACTGAACATGGTCGATTTAATCCATGCCCATGATAACAGGACTTTCAACCATAACTTTGGATAATAATGCGAGAAATCATTGTGAAATCAGCAAGGTTACAAAATGTAGCATGGCCAGATTTTGAGGTGAGGACAAACTTGTCTTCTTCTTCTTCTTTTTGGTTCCTCTAACAACCCCGTAAGGGGTATCGCTGAGGGGGGGGGGGAGGTGCGTGGACCTTACGGTAGAGAGGCCCGAAAGGCCTCCACAGATTGTGCCTGTATGGCCTGGGCAGGTAAGCTGTTCCACTCTCGTATCGAGCGTGGGAAAAATGAGAATTTGAAACAGTCTTTCGTTGCAGGGATAATATTGTATTTAAAGGCGTGGCTACCTCTGGTGCGCCGCTGTGCAGGAATAAGATATTGTTCAGAGGGTATGCGCATGTGACCGTGAGTTATTTTGAACATTGTAGTCAGACGTGCCTCTCTTCTTCTGTTTGCAAGAGTGGGCCATTGGAGTTTTTGCAACATTTCGGTCACACTACTGGTGCGGGCATAGTCATTCATGACCATCCGGGCTGCCCTGCGTTGTACGCGCTCAACTGCCTGCACCCCACCAGCTGTGTAGGGGTCCCACACTGAGGCGCAGTACTCGAGTTGAGGGCGCACCAGGGCTTTATAGCAAGTGTTTTTGTACTTGCGATGTGCAATGGCATAAGTTACGCCGGATAACTCCCAAGGTCCTGTTTGCCCTACCAGTAGCGTGAGCAATGTGAGCATCCCAACGCATGTCGTTGGAGATGTGAACTCCCAAGTAAGGGTACGATTTTACAGTCGTAAGATTTACCGAGCAAAGACTATACTGCGTAACAAGTGGTCTACGTTTGCGTGTAATGTGAATAGTGTGACATTTAGCTGGGTTAAAATTCATTTGCCAACGATCCTGCCACTCGGTCAGCGCGTCCAGGTCGGCCTGTAGGCCCTGGGCGTCTGTCGGGCTCTTTATAACCCGGTATAACAAACAGTCGTCGGCAAACAAACGTACGTTACTATTAACTATGTCGGGCAAATCATTTATGTAAAGGAGAAAAAGAAGCGGGCCCAAGACCGTGCCCTGAGGCACACCGGACGTAACCCTTGAGGGTTTGGAGGATTCGCCGTCAAGAACCACGGTCTGTGTCCGCTCCGTTAGGAAGGCTTTGAGCCAGGACAAGATGTGCCCTTTGATGCCGTAGTACTGGAGCTTACTCAGCAGGCGTTGATGCGGTACCGTATCAAACGCCTTGCTGAAGTCCAGCACCACGGCATCAATTTGAAGGTTTTGGTCAAGACCATGTGCTAGATCATGGGTAGTTACTAGTAGTTGGGTCTCACACGAAAGTCCTTTTCGGAAACCATGCTGTACCGGACATAAAATATTGTATTTGTCAAGATGGGACATTATATGGCAGTGCACAATATGTTCTAAAATTTTACTAGAAACAGACGTCAGTGAGACTGGCCGGTAGTTTGCTGGCGCAGCCTTGTCACCTTTTTTATAGATAGGTGTGATGTTTGCAGACCTCCAATCTAGAGGCACATCACCAGTGGTTAGGGATTGTGTGAAAATGATTGTTAATATAGGTGAGACCTGAGTAGCTACAGTTTTTAATAGCCTAGGTGATAGCCCGTCTGGGCCCGTTGCCTTGTTTGGATTTAAATTTGTGAGTAGCTTAGCTACCCCTTCCACTGATACCTTGTCTTTTGTGCAAAATGAAATGTCGTCGGCTGGGTAATTTTGGAAGTACAGTAATACTACTGCAGAGGTGGAAACATTGCTGCTATGTAATTTTTTGACTACATTCAACTGTAACAATGACTCTAATTTCTAAACTTAAAAAAAAAAACTATAACAAAGTCAACAGATATTTAAGTTGGTGAATTCATAAGCTTCAATTTCCCTGTAAATCCTTATTGTGTCTATTGCACCACAAGCTTGTGACTGACCATACATTCCAGTGTCTAGAGAAAACTATAGGAGAAAACGATATTTTGCTTACCGGCCCAGTCTGTTCTCCAAATCTCGGATCTGAATCAGGAAAAACTCTTTACTGAGTTCGTTCAGCTGCTGTCCCGCTGAAGCCGGCTTGGACCCCGACTTGGAGCCCTTGGCGCTTCCCTTCGCACTCTTCTTCCCCTTCTTTCCCTTCCCTTTCTTCTTCGGCGGCATGTTTGCTGTTTATCTCGCACAGAGGAGTTTGCAAAACGTTCCAAACTTTTTCGTGAGGGGAGGGGGGCAGTACTGGCGAGGTGATCCAACTAGGTCCGCGCTCTAGGTTCAGAAGGCCACCACAGTTTCATGTCAACGACGACGGCTCAGCTTTGTAAACTCAGTAACAAACAACACCAGGTGTAAGAAAATCTGTGGTACGACAAGTTTAGTTGTAAAGCCAAGGTGTCTCCCGTTACTAATGACTGACTACTTCTGTTACAGCTGCCCCTGTTGTTGTTAGGGAGGTTGTTACGTGACGTCACAGGTTCTCCAGCATGCCCCGCGCGGGGAAGACATCGCCCCTAGCGGACTCTGTGAGAACTGCAAGTTCAGAAGTATAGTTTAAATCTGACCATAAATGAACAGTAATTGCGTGGTTGGCACGCCAAGTTTCGCTCCAAATTCCTCGGTGACTGTTATGGATACAAATAGTTGTTGAATTCACCGAAAAACCTGTGGATCATTCTATGCTGTGGAGTGTAGTATATCCAGACGTAGGTGTGGTGTCAACTAAGTAAAAGTTGAACGGCCAGCTACTGAGCGTTAGCCGCGGCGAGCGGTTTTATCCAAACAGCTGCGTTCTATATGCAATCTTCAGGGCAGACAGTACTATAGCTTTTGGTCATAGAAACCTATGGTTAAAATTTACTAGACTCCTGTGTCCAGCCGATCAGAGATTGTGCCCGACAAGCAAGGAGGGTATTGAAGACGAATTCCACTTTATGATGTCATGTCCTAGCCTCCTTCGCAGTCTTGTTGGGCGTCGGCGTTATTTCCTTGTTGGAGCGCGAAACCTTCTCTCCGTGGCAAAAACTCCCTCGGCAGCAAACCGTCCCTCGCGGCCGAATATTATTCGCTCAGAGAAAAAATAACGCAAAACAAGACTGCGAAGGAGGCTAGTCATGTCCAACATATGAAGAAAACAGACAAAAGTTTATGCAATCCATAGCTTCCAAAACTAATATTACGCTATCTCACTCAAAATATCTTATGATACTCATGTCCTACTCAGATATCAGTATACGTTAGAAAATTCATTTGAATCACTACAAATTTAAAAGCGACACCATATTGTAAATATCTGATATATCCCCTGAATTACAGAATGTAATAATACTCTTCCTAAGAAAACACAATAGATTAGCTTTAGTATCATTATGGGCTAGCTCGTTAGAATAATATTTTAGTATTAGTTTATGTATGTACCATTGTTGTTTCTTTGCCATACATTGTACCAGCTACAGTTGTTGAGCAATAAAGTTGATTTGATTTGTGCAGGCTCCAGGCGGGTGGGTTAACGCGTTATTTTATTTGCCGGCCGGCCAGCATAACCGGTGCAATAGCTCAATTGGTAGAGTGCTCACTTTGTAACCGGGAGGTCGTGAGTTCAAATCCCGGCCGGGTCATACCAAAGAGTTTAAAAATGGTACACACTTCTTTCTCTGCGCTGCTCACGGTCCTCCTCCCGGTCCTGCTCCCGGTACAACCAGTACCTAAGACATCTATAACACACCCAAAATTAGATGTCTTTCGCTACTGAGGCGTGGTAACACTTGTACGCTATACATACCGCCCGAGCACGCCCCGCCTGCACTCACAGCACATATGAGAAAGAGTGTGGGAAGGTCAAACACACAGCACTACCAGTGGACTAGCCCCATGCTGTCGCCCAAGGGCTACGAAATGGAGATGGGCACCACCCTACGCTCGGGCAAGAGCCGTGGCGAGTACTGTATATGGCGAGCCGTGGCGAGTACTGTATATATAACGTTACTTTCTCACATTTCAGTCTCAACAAGAATTCGGAGACCTCATGCCGACATAACAATATAGCCTTTGTAATTTTTCTCTCTTTTTTATTTTAATTTTTTCATTGATCATTGAATCGCGATGATTACATTTAGCATGATATATTCTATGTATGGTTTTCTCTAATCATATTCATTTCCTATGTGAAATTCCTATCCTTTGGCAAGGTTTCGTTTCAACATTTCATCAGTAATCATGTAAATGACCACAAACATAAGATGATATATGCGTATATATAGTGATATTAATCTCACCAAGTTCGGCCACCAGGGGCGAAAATTGACCTTGACCTTCGCTTTTCTATATCCTACCACCAACATACCACCAAATATCAGCACTGAATCCATAAAAGCCTTATTAAGTTATGCTGATCACAAGTTTGGGGAAACATACACACAGAAACACACACAGAAAGACCGAAAACAATACATAGGAGGCATTTACATGTCCTGATTAATATTTAACCATTCAGGTCAAAGTTTACCAATCAACCATTTTCTACAAGGATCAAGGTACAAGTCAGACTATTTGCGCCACGTACACCTGGTTGTGACGCAGCTATAAAATAGAGGAGAGACTATCCAGAGTAGACATTTGTCAAACTCACCAGGTCCTTATATTCAGGTGAGAAGACACCCAGCACGGCTTCCTGTGTCTAAAAATCTATCTGTCTCCAAAGGGAACTTGGAAGGTGCTTTTGAAGTTTTTGAGTTGGCATCAGAGGTAGTTATGTAACTTATAATTACTGTCCTGCAGCTATGCACCGATCCCAAAAGTTTAGAATCATGAAACTAACAGTAACCCTTTAAGAGAATTCTGTTTAAGTCTTAAATTTGTTGTTTCCAGGTTTTGAGTGGATGATCAATCAGCCTGGGTTTTACCTAACAACTGACAATCTTCCCTACACCGCCGCACAGGTAGGTTTTGTCAACTTACTTTTCCTTTTTACAAAATGGGTCATGTAAAATGTGAAGGACATAGTCAGCACTAGAAGGTAAACGCCAACGACAAATCTGATAATCGTTAGTCTTTTTGGTAAGATATGCTGATTACAGAAACGATAACCAATAATCAATTTAAGAAGTGATAAGCAGCAATAGTTTATGTTCTAATTTCTTATTGAAACATACAGTGACAAGACATGGCGGCGACACATTCGAGTTACACTTATATTCATGTCGCCACCAGACAATACGTAATACAAGCAAGCAAAGCACATCATATAGACGTTAAATACAATAATTAATCAATGAACAAGTGAAACAAATGTTCTTATTTCTTTTACTCAACAAGAGTTTGCCATCTCAATTCCAGGATAGCAGCTGACTCTCTGTATCTCCACAACATCAGCATCAAGGTGAGTTTGATCCTACAAAGTACAAACTGATAGTGACACATGAGGGGTTTAGTATTGTTTTTAGCAACATGTGCGGGAATGCAGAGTATAGTTGTATTGATACATGCAGGGCTCGAATTAACACTTGCATGCACGCCTTTCTGCAAGTAAAATTGGACCGGTGCACATAATTGCATCAGTGCAAGTACCTCTACAGGCTATCACAACCATTATAAATACATAGTAAGGCCATGTACACTTGATGATAATGGATGACTTCCTCGAATGCATTAACTTTCGCCCGTTTAAAGAATTTAACCATATCTTACAAAACAGCTGCAATATGAGAAAGTATATGCCGTAATATAAATTGCAAGAAAAGCATTGAAAACTATAATTATGGGGTTGTCAGAGGATGTCGATCATGTAAGTGACAGAAAACAGTAATGTATACCTTCACCAGTATAATACGAGCCCAAGTATATCATTCCTTACATCTTGTACCAGGACAGGGAGTGCACCATGATGGGTAAGGCGCCACCAGGTGTGCTGATGTTCCTCCTAGTCGTCCTTAAGATGCTGGGAACAGCAGAAGCTGCCTGCAGCTGCTCATCGTCAGTCTGTGACTTCAGCAGTCTGAACCTCACCTGTGTTCCTCACGTGCTGGGCCTGCCGACAGACATCAAAATCTGTGACTGCAGCAGTCAGAACCTCACCAGTGTCCCTCAGCACCTGCCGACAGACATCACGCACTTGTATTTGTGGAGTAATCAAATAGCAACTATCAGTCAGTCTGATTTCTCACGTTATAGGAGCTTAGAAATTCTATATCTGCATGACAATCACATTTCTATTATCAATAGCAAGGCATTTTACCACTTGTCAAACCTGACCGGATTAAGTCTCTTCCAAAACCGCCTAGAAAGCCTTAGAGCGGACATGTTTACAGGGTTGGGAAACTTGCAGAAACTTATGCTGTCCAATAATAGCATTGCTGATATTCAGGGTGGAACCTTCAAACCAACACCACAGTTAAGAATGTTATTCCTAGATTATAACAAGTTAACAACCCTGAGGGCAGACATGTTCACAGGACTTGCAAACTTGGGGGACATGGGTCTATCCTATAATAACATCACTGATATTCAGGCTGGAACTTTCAACCCTACACCAGGCCTTAAATTCTTGTTTCTGTCGTACAACCGTATTCAATCCATTCCGCCCAACTTATTCAGAAATCTACTGCTTCTAAATATCAATCTGGATAACAACAACATCAAAATGTTTCCCTTTGAAGACTTGCAATTGTCAATTCAAACAAGTCCTTACCTTTCCCTTTCCCTTCAAAGTAACCAATTGACAAGTCTTCCCATCTCATCCTATGATATACTCAAGTCCATCTATGACATAAACATTGACAACAACCCCTGGCAGTGCTGTAGGATGGTTGACATGAGGTTTAAAATGACTGGGTCGTACCCGTTTGAAAACCAGATCACTTGTTCCCAACCTGATATCATCCATGGTCAGAAGCTTATAGACATCAGTCCTGAAGATCTGATGTCATACTGTGAAGATACACCAATCGTGATCAAGGCTTGACAGCACAGAGGTGATAATATGACGTTGTATAATGGACATACACTGCAGTTGATCTGTAAAGCTTCAGGGATCCCCACACCAGACATCACAGTCACTCTCCCATCTGGACTAAACGCTGATATTGAGTCACATGGAAGGGTGACTGTGGATGTAAATGGTACAGTGTTTGCAAGAGATGTTACAGCTGCATCAGATGCTGGTCTGTATGTCTGTGCTGCAGAAAATCCTATTGGCTCCAATGTTGCCACCCTGGTGGTACAAACACTGGCAACAATCGTTTTCACGTCACAAGTACGTCCCCTTCACCCACAACTGTGGCCACAAACAGCCCACAACTGACCATGACTCGCAAAACGTCAGATGTTATGATCGTGTCGTTTTTAAACAATTTTTGTCATGTTTTTACACTTCCACTTACAGAATAATACCTGGTGCTGTGCAGTTCCTATTCATTACAAGTGTCCATTATGCTGATAAAGCACTTTCACAAAACTATGTGTTCTTGTTACCTAGACGTTACCCACGTGACATTGTTTTGTCTGAGCATAGGCCTTATCTAACTACAGATAGACTATTGCACATAAGACATGCATATGGGCATGGTACTTTGCGGCTCCTATTAATCAGAAGTACCCAATGCTAATTTAGTACTTTTGCAAAGTTATGTCGTACAGTAAAGCATGGTCGGCTAGCAACCTTAAACAAACATAATTTACTTTAAAGCAATCTCTTTTAAATTTCGAATACCCTATGCTAAACAACTGTCTTACTGAACCAACAACCACCCTTTTCTGTCAAATGGTACATTTTGATACCCAAAGTAAAATTACAATTGGTGAACAATACCCCATATGCATACACAATGAAAATTACTGGCTCACACGTATGGTGTACAATACAAATAGAACCAGTAGAAATTTGAATAGAAAAAATGGAAACTATCCTACAGTTGTTTTAGAAAAAGGCAATTATCAACAATCTGATTTTGTATCCAATAAATATGCAATAGCTTTCTTTTTAGATTTATAAACATAGCATGGTAATTGTTTAATTAACATGTCTTGTTGATATGTTTTTACAGCTGTCTTTGTTTTTTTAATGTTTTAAAAAGGATTTTCTGTTCTTATGCTTAGTTGGGTGGAAGTTTGCCCGGCAGATGTACATAGTTTGGGCAGGGGTTGGGTTCATACGTGTAATTAACATTCCACGTAAATGTACACAACATAAAGCACAACTGAATGCAGAATTTAGGAATGTTGTATTTATAAATGAAATATTTGCCTTCATAAAAGCACGTTAACACTAGAAACGTATATCTATAAATGTATGTATACTAGTATATGGGTGTATTAATGTACTGTAATTTGTGAAATATTTTATGGCTTTATGTCTCTTCTAAAATTCTACTTTTTAATTATTGTTTGTCTGACTATTGTACAACTGCACTGTTTTAAACGTTTTCCTCTCCTACTTCAAAATTAAGTCCCTTGAACTAAAAAGCGCTTTTCAGAAGCTTATTTGACTGGAAATTCTGTGTTATCATAAATTCGGGAATAAACTTTACTTGCTGTTGCATAATTTACCTTTGTCTGAAATATAATTTTCAGGGTCCGTTGTTGTGTCTTTGAGTTTGCAGATATGCAAATTAGATCATAAATAAAATTCAATTGATTGTTGGCGAACTGCATAGTTCTGACGATATTTTTGTTGTAGGTTGAGTAATTCGAGCCCCCTCCCATCTTTAACAGAAGTGGTGGGTTACGTCCTTAACAAATTATGTAACAACGTCTTGCATTCGTGAAATCAAAGTGCGATGTAACCTCGGGGTAATGCTCAAGTCATTGTTTGGGAGGGAGAAAAATCTCTAGAAAAGTTCTAGTTTAGCATGTACAATAGGTACCAAACTTAAGTAATGTCTAAGGTAAAAAAACCCGAGGGCAATGTACTCGTGAATTTAAAATTCAACTCCTGCTCGGTCACTTGGTGTGTCGGTTAGAAATCCTTCAGATCAATCTCGGGCCACTCCTCTCTCTCTCAGAATTGCCAAACAATGCATTTTGTACGATAGCCCGGATTGAGTATATCTGTCCTATGCATTTTAGTTTCAGGTAATTGCCCGACATAATTTATGATTTCCTATTAAGAAAAAAAAATGTTGAAAACTAAACGTTACTTAGATCGGTAGAACCGAATGTCTTGAGGAATTTGTGCAGGGGCACGGGGAGTAAGTTTCAACTGTCAATACATATACCTTCATGCGTGGAAGCAAAAGTACGGTTAAATAACTAATCATAAACTCATATGTTTGCGAACGCGAATGGAGTCCATTTCCAATTCTTCGTGATACCCATTGCCGTTACAGATACCAGTAGCGACCTGTAATCGCATTCTGGCTGCTCTAGGAATGTCATATGCACTTCCAGGCTTTTCTACAGCCTCAGTAGAGATGGAACTTCCCGTATTTTTCGCAGCCTCTGAAGAGCTGGAACTTCCAGGTGTTTCCGTAACCTCTGAACTTTGAGGGTTTTTCCCAGAGCTTGAAATTCCAGGTGTTTCCACGGCCACAATAGAGCTGGATCTCCCAGGTGTTTCCAGCACCTCCGCAGAGCTGGAATCACCAGGTGTTTCCGTGGCTTCTGCAGAGCTGGAACTTCCAGGTGGTTCTGCAGCCTCTGTAGAGCTGGAACATCCAGAATTTTCTGAAGCCTCAGTCCAACTGTCTGTCCAGCTGCAACGTGGTTTCATGTAGCCGTTCGTCATGGACTCTAAAACGGCGTCAAGCTCCTGGTACAGTTCCTCAAAGTCCGGACGGTCGTCTTCATCCCACTCCCAACACCGCAGCATCATCGAGTACCTGTCGGGTTATTTTGCAGACACAAAATAAAAAGGTTGTCATCAATGATTTATTATTCAAACTAAATAAAGTCTCGAATGCTGTTGTTTCATGTAGTTTATATAACTTGTTTTTAACATTCCACAGACATACATGTATCGTTATCTATTGATTGTGTGTCAGGTTAAAAAAAATAAATTTAGTTAATAATATATCTAAGTCTTCAAGAACAAAAAGTGTGCAATTCATTCGGAAAGTTAGAAAAATTACCTGTGGAGGACAACAAGTTTTTTTATACGCACATGTCTTGTGGGAGGCCAGGTGGGCATGGTTCACGGTATCCTGTGCGAAGGTCTTCAAGAAGAGTGCGTTCCCGACCTGGATACGGAACGTCTCCAAGCGTCGTGACTTCGAACAGCACAACGCCAAATGACCACCTGTACAGTTGGTTTAAACGCACGCATATTACTACAACAGATCTTTTTTTCTAGTACAATACTAAACTTAATTCCAACCTTCATTCTTATTTTTTATAAGAATCAAATAGTTTCCGTGCACAATATCATTTTGCACACAGTGTTGACACTATCTTATACGAAGCTGTATTTTTCAGCTCAGAGCTACGTTTTGATAATATGACCTCACCTTGAGCCGTCATCCTACAGTAGACTTTTGTTTATGAATAATAGTTAAAAACTGTTTCATGGTCTTATTGATTCATGCAAATAAAATCATCATTTGCGTTAATTAAATCGGTCGTTGATATTCTCCATCCAATGACAGTCTTATTTTAAACAAAGCAAGTTATTTCTAGCAGTTTGCACAATTAATATCTATTCCTTTTAATCACACACGTCAAAAGTTGAAATTATCCTATAATGGAACGCAGCAAATTTATAGAATTTCGTCATTAATTATGTAAATTAGATCCTGATTGAGTTAAATGTAGTTAAATTTTGTTAGAATCCCTTTAAGCTACCTACATACCAAATTAAATGAAAATCTGTTGCTCGGTCCTCGAGTTATCGTTATTCAAAGCTTAAAAAAACGTCCCATTAGTTCCCAAACAAGCTGCTTCGGGGACTAAACTTACGTCACTTCCCGTGCACCCAACATGTTTAGATCACGACATATACGATCAGCAGTTCCGCTGCAGTACCATAACAAACCACCGGGGGGGGGGGCGCAAAATCTAATCATTTGGAGCTCTTCTTAAAAACTACTGACCCAGTAAATATCAAAATTGTCAATTTTAAGCCTTCTTGAGTTATGCTGTTCACACACACACACACACACACACACACACACACACACACACACACACACACACAGACAGACACACACACTCACACACACACACACACACACACACACACACACACACAGACACACACACACACACACACACACACACACACACACACACACACACACACACACACACACACACACACACACACACACACACACAGAGCCACGAAAACGCACCACCACGAAAACGTGACCTTT
>NW_017802714.1:552983-577785 GCF_001625305.1 Branchiostoma belcheri
CAGATTCTTCCCATCGTCAGAGACATGTTCTTTGATCGACCTAGAGTGAAATGTATAAAAAAAAGAATTCGGAGATCTCAGACCTCCATAAAATATCTACTAGTAGTAGATTATTTCTTTGCCATGCAAAGGAAACAACCCAACCGTATCCATTACAACCTGACCTAAGGGCCTGGCGGAAACACACACCAACACACACACACAGACACACACACACACACACACACACACACACACACACGACACGACACACACACACACACACACACACACACACACACACACACACACACACACACACACACACACACACACACACACACAGAGCCACGAAAACGCACCACCACGAAAACGTGACCTTTTGGCGAAGGTAAAAAATATACTCACACGTCACTCTTACTGGTGTATCGACCTTCACGTAAAAGCCTTTCCGGTGCCATCCAGCGCAGCGGGATCTTCTGCTCCGCGTCCTGCCGCTGGTAACCCCGCTCGTAGATGTCTGTAGTTAGGCCGAAATCAGCAATCTTCACCACTAAATTCTCTCCCACGAGAACGTTCCTCGCAGCCAAGTCACCATGCACGTATCCAGCTTGAGAAATGAAGGTCTAATGGGAACATTAGAAAATTGAAATATATCATATGTAATACAAACTATGAACCAATAGCGGTCTAATATTATTTAGGAACCGTGATAAACTGCTTAATTTTCATCTTCTGATAAGCAAATTATCATCGGCTTACCATTCCGTTCGCTATCTGCCGAGTCACTTGGTAGATGTTAAACTCTGTGAGGTCATACGTGCTGTCTCGGCGCCTCTCCTCTAACTTTATTGCGGATTAAACAAAAATATTATATTAGAAGTAATTCGGAACATCTAATTACATCAAGTTAGAACGGTGTTACTATTTGTTAAAATCTTTAAGCCACAACGACGCTGCACTGTAAAGATAAAAGATAAGAACGATTTTTAAATAAATTTGATAAAAAATAATCTTTGTTGTACAATCTTGGTTGTACAATATCTAGTTAAGAGATATTTGACGTCTCAAACTTAATCAAATGATATTTCTGAATGATCTTCACATTCTCATTTTCACAATTCTGGAGATTTATACCTTGGGCCCCAATCGGTGCAGCTTTTTGTTCAGACGCATAAATATATCTGTACGCAATTTAAGGGGAAAAGATCTATAATTAAAAAAGTCTTTCAAGATTTACCTTCCTGCACTTGAGCAGGAAATTCTTCAGGTCTCCGTATGGCATATAATCTGTCACCATGTACGGAGGGCGCGTCACCGTAACGCAGCCAATCAGACCTAATAGATTAATATGTTCTGTCAGGTTCATAGTGGTGTCGATCTCTCGTATGAAATTTTTAATTTCTTCTTCTCCAGAATCCTCTGCAAATATAGAACAAAAATCATTATAAGAATTTTGTTAATCAAGTCTGCGTCAACTTTGGAAGAAATTAACTAGTTAAATGAAAGCAGGAATGCTCAGACAAGTCTTAGTTATGTCCTGTTGGCATCGACCTACCATGTACAGTTTTCACCACTACAGTTTTGTCTGTAGGGAGACCATTGACAAGTCTTCTTAACGAAGCCAGAAAGACTAAACCGAAGGCGCCGCTACCGATCCGTTCTTTCACGTCTAGATCAGTCCTGTTGATCTCGTACTTCAGGAACTGTGGCCGGGATGGAGTAGGGGGAGGCTGGGGCAGAGCCGCTGGTAATGCTAGAGAAAAGACCGCGCGTTAGTCTGAGACGGTATCTTTACGTTGCTATACGCATGCTCTTCGTACAATCAAGTTGTCGTAAGCACCACTGAGAAGCCCAGTGCTGAAATGGTTTAACTCGGCTCGGTAGTTATTTTGCTCCAGCTATTCAAAGACACAGAATTTCAGAAAACAATTTACAAATGTATCTTTTGAACAAGTTTAATATACATCTTTTTCAACCATATCTTGCTAAAGCGCGGGCTGTGGGTGTGGCCGAAATGCTGCCCGCCTATTGGGCCCCGCTAGTCTGGCTTGGATGGGAAATTGAGGTTCCGCGGGCGGGGGTCAACTCGGACATATCAAAAGTCGGATATAAAGTAGTTTAATCACAACCACTGGTACACATGTAAGTCATTGGTATCACTCAGTAACAAAACTATATAGAACCATTTAACACATAGGTTTAAAAAAAAATACGTGTCATTTATGTACAGCCCTTAAAGTTGTTTTAGTGCCTTGTACGATAAAGATCTTAGAAAGTATTTTAAAATGTCATCCTTAAAAGCATGACATTGTTTTTAATGTTGTACTGTCGGATGTGCCTTGTATTTGGACTACTCACGCGTCCTCAGGGCTAGTGGATTATGAAATATAATGTTGCTCAACAAAGAGGAGTCTTACAACTATGATTCCCTCAATAATACCGACTAGGTTGTAAAAACGTTAAAATGACACTCACGTGGCAGATCCGGGTGGAACGTCACCTCTGACATGTCTAGGGTCTGTTCCTTGTTCCTGCGCTTCCGAATCCAACAGTACAAAAGTACGCCCGCCATTACAGACAGTACTGTCACACATGGCACAGCTGCAATTGTCAGAACTTCTTCGATGGAAAATTCTGCTGTGTGAATTTGACAAGTGCATACAACAATGAGCACCCCCTTATTCTTGGCATTGAATACATCAGCGTTCTTGAGAAATAACAAAATCATACATACTGCCTACCATTGGAGAGAGGAAATATGCAGTTATATGTAGATGGCTTAGCAATTGATTCTATTGTATCACTAGTATGTGATTCAACCATCATCGAAAAATCTCACCTGAACACTACTAGTGTAAATAAAGTAACAATTCAATCATATTATCTGCTCGAATGCCTTTGGTATTGAATACAATTTGTTAGTTTCCGAAAAAAAGAACATTTATCAATATAATAAAACGTTTATTACACAAGTTTTCATTGTCAATGTAGTCTATTTTGCGGATAATATGTGTATTATTGCAAAATAATCAACGACACGTACCCTCGGACGACGTGTCCTCTTGAAGGTTCTCAACTATTATCAACAAAATAGAATAGTGATACTTTCAAACATTCTTAGAAGTGATATCTTATTTACTTACTTACTTATACTTACTTACTTATGCCCTTATCCCCATGCGGTGCGTAGACCACCGATAAAGTAATATCTACGCAATATAAAATGTAAAAAAAAATCTATTGAAAGACATTTTACTCAAACGATGAGGTGCTAAAGAAGTAATTGGTGCCTTTCAGTGGTATACCTACCCTTCAGGACTGATAGATTCGATGCGATTCCAAGAGAATTACTAGCAATGGCCATGTATGTACCACTGTCTTTCTGGCCGATGTTTCTCAATGTGAGAGTTCCAGTTGTTGTGTTTTCGATAGATGTCTCTGGAACTGAGCCATTGACTTTTATCCAAGAGTATGTCGGCGGCGGGATGCAGCTAGCGTGAGCCTGCAGTATGACTTGGGTTCCTCTTGCAGCAGTTACGCTTGGAGTGATGTCCAGAAATCTTGGAGGGTCTACATAAAACCATTAGAAACGTGTTTGTTACAATTGATTTTAAGAATCATGACAATCCCTACGAGCACTGCTTTTTTTCTGATTAAAAAATATCCGGCGCTACCTTTATGGCTGTTAAGTGACATTAGTGTGGTAGCTTTGTAGTTGTGATTATCTAGGCAATGGAAAATAACAGCCACAGTTGTGTAACTTCCTGTCCTTCTCTACAGCAAATGAATTAAAAAAAAACTTACAGTGCACTACAAGGTGACTGTCCTTCCTTATTGATTCTGAAGCATCATCAAAGGCAACCAGCAATTCGTAAGTCCCAGCGTCTGTTAGTCGTACTGCTCTGAGTAGGAGACCTGCGTCACCAAATGCTTCCAGTCGTTTCTATTGTAAGTTTGTATGTATGTAAGCAGCGTTAGAACATTGAAATGTAACCAGATTCCCTGTGCTTACGTTATGTTTATCTGATTTTGTTGATTTATCAAAAAGTCCATGAGTAATTTGTGTTTAATATATCAAGAGGTGTCTTTATGATAACGGTCGTACCCACCTCATATCTTGGAGAAACAGATGTATTCAACGGATGCACACGACTAGCAATCATCAGGCCATCACCATTCACTTTGAACCACCAAGCCTCAAATATCACTTCAGTGTTGTCCTTTTCTTGGTAATTCCAATAAAACTCTGCATCGGATCCCTCGGCAGCGGATGTTACATTGTTGAATTTTTCGGATATCAGATTTCCAGCTGTAAGCAATGAAACTATTTGTCAATGTCTTTAAAACTTATATCGATACGAGAAAAAGATGGTCTTGGCATAGTTAAAATGACAAATCTATGATTGGCTAAACAATGCTACAGACTTACCTGTAGTGTTTCTGACGGATCCCTGGATAGTTTTCGTCATCCCATTTCCTGCAAGGGTACTGTGACTTCCAGCTGCAAAACAATACAACAGCCGTGTATTTATTAATACTCCTAAACCTTCCGCCAATTAAAAAAAAATTGTTTTACAAAGCAATTGAAAATGGCGTATACTTGATAACGATAAAGGGCTTAAGTTACAATCCTTTGCAGTAGTAAACAGTGCTACAAAATTAATATATGATGTACCTGTAGTGTTTCTGACTGATGATTTCCTAGCAGCTGTCGTCACCGCACTGTCTCCAATGGTAGGCGGAATTTCAGCTGAGAAACAATAAAACGATTTTTCTGGATAGATAATCCAAGGAGTTAAAATGTCTACTGGTCCATTATTCGTAAAACAATTTGTATTTCTCTAAAGTTGGTAACTAGTTACGAAGGAGAAGCGGTAAGGGGAATAGCTAGAGTTGCAATTCTGTGCAAAAGTAAAACGCTTGCAGTCTATACCTGTAGCCTGTAGCTCTGTAAATCCGAAGGGAAATTCTTTCATCACATTTGTGGTAGGGATTGTTGTTCCACTCTGCGTTGTTACTTCTAAAGAAATATATGACAAAAATTTCAATGCCATAAATTTTACCAGTTTCAAAAATCATTATATCAGTTACAATCATTATGTTAAATGATTAGATCAAGTAACGCCTCGCGTAAGCCTTTTTTAGATAGGAATTTTCTGAAAATTAGTATATATTATATTATTGATATATATCAGTTATATATATCATATATTTTCTTAAAAGAAGGATTCAGTATCAATAATTTGACTCTGTTTATGTTAATCACACTAAACATGATATGATATTCTCAATGTAGATTTGAGACCGAAGAAGTTCTTCAGAGATAAATAGGTTGCTCTACCTGTGCAAATCCGTCCGTCACCGACGTAGCCAGGATCACACATGCACGTGAAGTTGTTCCCGTGTGGTACACATCTCCCACCGTCCGGGGAACAGGTGTTATTCTCACACGGGTCGTCTACTAATAGAGATATATGTCATTAGACATATGTCTAATTAACCTGATTCATGTTTCACCAGAACAATGCATTAGAGGCTGACATTGACAGATACTGGCCTTTTAAAAAGAAAGTAGCAATGAAAATATATAGATATAGAAAAGTGTCTCTGTGTGGTTTTGACTAGCTTTAGCCCCATAACTCATGCTTTTTTAAATTGATTATCATAAGTGTATGAAGTTAGGTTTTGACGTTCTGACGTTAAAAACTATATTGCTTCAATAACCTTAATAAGGCATTTTAATGTTGGGTAATATAGATTATACAAATGACGTATCATTTCATATGAAAAAAAACACGTACACTTACATAAACGCGTAAAAGTTCATTAAAATTCATTAATAATCTATTGCTAGAACCAACCTTCAACCGATGCGGTGACAGTCTGTGATGTCCCATCAGAAAACACGGTGAAAAGTTGATAGACCCCTTTGTCAGACAAACTTACGTTTTTCAGCCGGAGGCTTGCTTGTCCGAACAGTTCTATTCGACCCTTAAAAACAGAATTACAATTTGGTTTAATTATGTAGAATGTAAAGGTTTGTCTCCGAGTCGGTGTGTGCGCGTATGGTATATGTATACATGTGTGTGTGTGTGTGTGTGTGTGTGTGTGTGTGTGTGTGTTTACATGTGCGTAATACTATGCTTGTAGATTAGTGGTTCCAAACTTTCCTCTCGTACTAGCAGACTGAGTCGTCCGACACTTCATCTCATGATATAAAAACAATAAGGTCATGTGTCCGAATTCCCATTGACAGACAGCTTTTCAGCTTATGAGGAACGGTGTATGCAAAGACAGGCACATAACCTGTATTCCTTCAATCGAATCAGGTATAAACGAATACCTAGCTTATGTCATCGTAGATAGGACCAAAGTAAGATAAGTGGTTAGGCTAGGACTTCTAGTATAGGACTATGACTCTGTTTTGACGCATCGGACTTGTATGTTTACTGTGTGTTGTCCACTCTTGTTTTACTGTATGTAACAATGTCTTGTCGTGTAATTTTCCTGCCCCCCCCCCCTGGAAAACAGCTAATGTAAGCTGATTGGGGGTACCCAGCCGTCTTATGATGAAATAAATAAATGAATAAATAAGTGGTCAACGACACCTCGACCAAATCATTTATCAAATAAAGTAGAGGTCCCGTTGAACCCTATGTGATTAAAACTTACGACCCCATCGTAAACTTACCCTACAAAACTGGTGTGTTGAGCCTAAAGGTGGTTACGCGGAACGAAAATACAGACACACAACTGTTACAGTTTTACATGAACATGAATGCTAGGCAAATCAGGAAATACGTTATCTTAATATTTTGGGACTTATGTTATTCGGATAGATAAAATGAAGTACTGGCTTTATCTGGAACGCCCAGACATATAGTTACTCAAAGCGTGGCCCTTGATGAAAATACTTACCACGTATAAAGCTGACATGTACACGTTTGCTGTAGTTCTACTTGCTATTCCAATGTTTGGTAGTTTCTTCCAATTCTCAAACAGAGGTAAAATGCCATCTTGAAGTTGGTATGTCCAGATCACCTCGACGTCTAAATTCTCCTTTGGTGAGAATAAACTTTCTGTAAATAGAGCAAACACATATAACCTATAACATTAAATTGTTACTGACTTGCTGTTCATTCTATGCAAATCACGCCAAATGTTGCCATGACAACCTACTTATCTATTATACTTATCTATTATACAACGGTTTACCCTGAAGTTTCAGTTTGTTCAATCCATAAAAAGTATAAACGGAATTACTAGTCATCGTATAATCTAATGCATCTCAATAACTTGTCAATAAACCCAAACAACATATTTTACAAAGATGTTGTTCTCATATTTTAATCATGAAAAATTATGAAACGCATTGTATTTAATATGTTGATAATTACATTCTAGGATTAACAGGGGGTTGTGCATGTGTTAACCCTACCTAGACCGGGGGGGGGGGCTAAAAGTGCCCGCGGCAACTTTGATGTCACCTAGCGTCTGAACGGCTAGCCATAGAACGGCCAAACTTGGTGACTTTTCCTAGAATATGGTTGGCAACAATTCTCTATCATTGGAATAAGATAATAATTTTTTGTGTTGCCATGGCAACGGGTTTCTGACAGGCATTTTTTGCTAAATTTAGTACTTTCTGTTTCAACAATAGAATTTTATGAGTTTTATGTCAAGTTACTCATGGTTTCTAATATTAATAGCATCCCATATAATTTTATGTAAATTTTATCATTAAATATGTATAATTTATGCTAATTTGATGACGTCATTGGCCAAAATCCAAGATGGCGGACCATATCATGAGAACAGGTATTTACAGGTTATTTTCATTAAAATTTCATCAATACTTCCATTTCTTTTTCCAAAAAAGGTTTAAATGAAGGTCTTTAGTATGTTTACAATGTATTTTAGGCTTTATTATGAAAAAAAAACTATTTTTGAAAATTCAAGATTGATGATCCAAGATGGCGGATATCTTAAATATGCATGACGTCATCTTATGACGTCACCGGTGTTGCTATGGGCAACATAAGACTTAGTACACCATAATATTCTGTCATAAACACTTTTGGTACAGTTATGTTGAATGCCATTTAGTTTTCAGGGAAAAACCTGTTAAAACGGTTTTGGCCAATAAAATCACATTAATTACGTCATAATGACGTCATATTACGTAACGACATAAAAATTGTAGCTATGATAATTTTTTACTAGTACACCATTCTCTGAAAATTTGGTGGTCATACGACATACCGTTCGCGAGTTCTTAGGGGGGGGCCAAAAGAGCCCCCCCCCCCGGTCCCCCATGTCAAAAAAAGCCCGGTCTAGGTAGGGTTAAATACACATGACCCAATAATTGAGAAAGAAATGAACGTAATGAAAGGAAATGATGTTAAAAAAAAGGAAATGATGTTAAAAAAAGGAAAAGATGTTATAAAAAGGAAATAATTATCATGGCTGATTTTATGTGTGCAAAGGACGAAGAAGTGAATTCAGTGTAATAGAAAATTTTACATAGCACAAGACATGTTGGGATTTGTTCACCTCATCACTTAGAATTTTTTAGGGAATTTTAAATTCTAATTTTGAAAACTTTTAATGACACATATCATTTAACATTATCAAAAGATTACACCATCCTTTATCAATTCACACCAAAGCAGCGGATTTAATAGCTAGCCTTGAAGATGTATATTACCTTTTTTACATTCCAGGTCTGAGCCAGTCCAGTCTCCGCTAGAGCAAGTCCTTTCGATATTTCCCGATCCCTGATAGTACCCGGAAAGACAGTTGTAGTAACATGTATCCCCGTGTAAGAAGGGGGGCCAACAACCTCTTCTGTAGCTGTTGGCAGGGGTAGGTGGTGTAGAACATTCGAACGGTGCTGAAAAGGGCCAGTAGAACACAGCAGTTAGAACAACCCTTAACCCATTTTGGACATAACAGAAGTAGATAACAAGGAAAATTCGTCTCGCGCGTCACTATTTTTGTGGTGCAAGGGCATTAGAAGTATTTTCTTTTCTTTTTTGCTTGTAAAATCTTTTTGCTACGTGGCCTTTAACGGGGAACAAGAGGTTAGATAAAACCGGTGATCACATCATGCATGTTATGTCTTTCAGCTTGCACCAAACGTCGACAAATTGGCTTCCGCCATTTTCCCGCTCCCAGTGATGATTAGATAATAAATCTATTTATGACTTTTAAAAGCCTGAAATTTCATACTTACTGCATTTGAAAGTTAATCATGAACATTGTTTATTTAAATAGGGACCTCATTTGCATAGTATGAGGGATAGCTGTGTTAGTTGGATATTAGGCTCTATGATAAAACCGTTAATGCTCCGTTTTATCCTGGGTGTATATGTTGAGTTAGTCCACGGTCAAGTGCGATAACAATCTCATAAACCACCTTTTTTGCTACCCTCAATTGGTGGTTTATTCGGTGGTTATCGCACCTGTCCAGGGATTTATCTCATAATATACACCTCGGGGTGGGGCATTAACCCTTTATTATCTGACATAATTTATGAAAATAAGGACCTAATCTGCATGATCAATGAGAAAATTAGGGGTGTAATCTGTACGTCAGGGGGAAAAGTTAAAATTATTTGGCGAAGGCACGAAACATGGAACAATTATTTCATATTTCTACTACTGTAAAAATTGATACATACTGCAGACAAGACTCGATCCATTCCAATTCCGGTTAGTACACGTCAGGTCTGTGTTGCCGGACTTTTGATAGTACCCGGGGTGGCATTCATAGTGACATATTTCCCCCTGTGTGTAAGGTGAGGTACATCCACTTCTGGAACTGTAGGCTGGTCGTGGTGGGAAAGGGCAGCCCGACAGTGCTAACAAAAAGACAAATCCATAAGATCGAGTTCCATTCTCATCCCGTAAATAAATCAGAGTCATGTCAAGTAACAGGGTAATATGGCAAAAGTTAGGGAGGCAGAAGTTGTCGAAAAAACGACGGGTTGTTTTGAGGCTACCGAGAGCTAAGTGAGATGGCATGAACTTCCCAAAGTAGCAACGATAGGATGGCAGGTCTGAAGTTTCATGACGTCATCTAACCGACGGTTTTCAGGAAAGCTACATGAGTAGGGTGCCAGGTGCCAGAAAGTTACGTTCACATTTTTGATAACTTCTGCTACCTCGTGACAGACTGAAGTTAGAATGAATACGGAAAAGTCTGAAGTTAAATACAACATAAGATAGGCCAATAAGTAAAACCACAAAGTTGCACATGGCGTCATCTGATAGTTTTTTAATAGTTTTACTTTGATGCAGTATTTCATTCCTTTTATATGTTCCCACTGAATCAAAACCCTTTGTACTATGACTGAAAACTTTCCTTTTTCATGTATGTTGTGATAGTTGGCAGTAAAGTAAGCACAATACAGTCTTTAACAGGGTTTATGGTGTCAAAATTTCAAAATATAGGAATGTTTTTTTTTGTTGCCCGTCTTGTTTTTTTCGCCCACTCGCATTATATTTTGGAGTCTGTCGTGGATGCCATCCATACAATTTACTTACTGTGAGCTTAGTTACAGGTAAGTATAATGAACTCTTCCCCCCCCCCTTTTTTGCTACATGGTGTTTGTAATTATGGGTTCACCACACCACGAAGTGGTGGTGAACCCATATTGCTTTTTCTGATGTTTCTTCTCCTCCTCCTCCTCCTGCCATATCTTTAAATGGATTCAGCTTCTTCATTTTAGGGCCTAAGGTCCTGAAATTTGGTATGGAGGTACAATGGGCAAATTGGGCCAGTGTGAAGAATCTACAGAGGTATTACCAGTCACTAGTAGCAAGAGATAGACCACATTGAATGATGACGATGAGGACGAATCATATGAAGTACTATCATAGCTAGTACAGAAATTCTACTGCTTTACTTTACTTTCTTTCACTCTGTACATGCAATTAGCTCACTGGCATGATTTTAAAAATAAAGGTTATGATAATCATATTATATGTATAGCTTATTCAATGTAGGGCTTCATAGTTTATGTGATTGTTAATAACACCTGCACAGAGCATTTCCATACTGACAGTATGTCTTTATTCAAGTGTTTTGGTAGGTATTTCAAGCTTTTCTGCTCCAGCATTGGAATGCGGGGCATGAACGTTTTTTTTTTATTTTGAAAATCAACAGTTTGCATTATGCAATTAAAAATCCTAACCAATAAAGTAGGGAATAGCTATCCAACTGTTGTTTTAGTTGTATGTTACTTCATATTATAGTTATATCAATGTAAATCATTGTTTTCCCTTGTGTTTCTCATTCTTTCCCTGCCATGTCGTAAAATGTGGTGAACCCATCGCTGTATTTGCTCCAAAGCAAATATTGGCCTTTCTAGTTTTAAAATGTGCTTTATTAGGCTGAGTGTTAACCGTTTTACATGTTTCAGATTTACAGCTATCATCATGAGTTATTTATATAAAGAAGTGGACGGAGGTTCTCACAACATGTAAGATGTTTAGCTGTCATTTTAATAAGTTTAGAAAATTGGTATACCTAGACGTCTGCGGCGGCGACGGCCCCAGAATGCATCTGTTCCCAGTGCTGAGATCAGAAGAAGTAAAACATAGAGTAGAAAAAATCTGAAAATAAAAGGATGGGATTTTCTTATTTGTGTATGATATGGCTAGTTTGGATCAGTCGGAAGGACGTATGCTAATGTTTTGAGCTCAGTGATTTGACGGAACAATCCGAGTATGAAGAGACTTGTCTGAACAAGATTGTAGTTTTAATCACTGCGGTAACTACGTCACCCCTTCATGGCGGGATAAGGTCCTCTTTAAACTGTGTAAAATGACAGTAGATGTTCAATTCTACGGATGTTTACGTTAGATAGCGTATAATAGAAATCACATGAAAATTAGAAAGGGCTATGGGCCAATGGTGACGCCCATAGCCGGCACTGGGTTTAAATTATCTCAAGGTATAAAGTTAGTTCTTCAGCTGTTTTCTGGATTTGTCTTTCTTTGTATGTGTATGTGTGTATGTGTGTTTGTGTGTGTGTGTGTGTGTGTGTGTGTGTGTGTGTGTGTGTGTGTGTGTGTAACCACGTTGTGCGTGCGTGCGTGTGTGTGTAACCTTGTCTAGTTAAGACAATTTAAGTGTACCCAGAAGACCATTGAGATAATGATTAGGTTTCAAACATACGAAACATTTAATATAGTAAAGGCATTGAGTAAGACTTACTTCATGTTGAAATTGTCCGGTAGAGAAAATTCTGGAGCGTTTATTGTCCGCGATAAAGTTCAGATTTCCGTCAGTCAGGGTAAGAGCTGATTTTCTTCCCTGTAATGTAATGCATAAAAATAAACAAAAGCAGCACATGTCGTACGTTCAACCAACGTTCATAAATTTGTCAACTGAACTTAATTTGAATACTTTTTATACATTAATAGCCCCATGTCTCTCCCCGCGACCGTCTTACGGGGGGTTCAATCATGTTATTTTTTAGATGAATCATGAACGATAAACGGAAGTGTTCCTGTTACAGCCAGACCAGAACAATTATGGCGGCTACACAGCGTCAAATTTCAACATGGACGCCTGCGAAACCAAACTTGGTTTCGCTATACGTTTCGCCTGGAATCTCTTTATATACACGACTACCTACTTAGTCAACAAAGACTGCTGAAAGCTCTCATACATTTGTCAAATTAACACCGTGAAACCTCAGTACTGACATCAACCCATTCCCTACTCTTAGCGTATTTGTACAGAAAAGCGGAAGTTATTTGGCTGCAGGCTATATCATCATGGCGGCCATATTTTTGTCGTGATGTCCTTCACTTTTAAATGGATTTTCATACACCCGCATGCCCATATGCGTTCATAAAGTATAATAGCTAGCAAACGGGCAAATTCAAACAACCAGGGAGCTACTTCTACACAACATTGCCATTTTACGTACTGCAATGTAATATACTCATAGTCTAGTAGATATTTCTTCAAATTTTAGGTGGAATACCTTACTTCTGTGCCAAAGACAGCCGAACAGACAGAATTTCGAGCACAAGGAAAAGCTGCCGAAAGTTGATCTCAGGACAGGCAGACAACAGAAATGACAGCTACAGGTGAAAAGTGTTGTTTCTATGTTTTAAAGACTAAATAAGGCGTACTGACCTGGCAGTGTGCACTCACTCAAGGCAGCTCACGTAGACCTGTAGTAAACAATGACGACTCGTCCGACAACTCTGGTTTGCTATTGGCGCCCATTGGCCTTGAAGAAGCCAATAGAAGATGCGTTTAGGGGAAATTTTTCAGACAGGCTCCCCCACATATTGGCGTTACTAACAGCAATTCTGATTGGCCAAATAACGCATTTTTAAAAGTAGTACATTTAAAATGTTTTATCTATCTTTATATCATGTAATCATTACATTTCTTAGTTTATATCTGACAATAAGTCCATATCAGTTAGGTATTACTAAGTAAATAGATGTTCGTGTTGTCACGCGACCCCGACAGTCAGTTTTTGGAAAATTCAGTAATTTTGATTTATCCATTTAAGTTTTCATGTTTTTCGGTTTTTGAAAATATAAGATGTTATTAAAGACGTGTTATGTTAGTAAAAACGTGTAAATAATTAAAATTGTTTACACGTCCTTTCTTACATCAATAACATCTTATATCATCATACGTAATTTCCAGAGAGAGGGATCTAGATGAACACGGGTCGACCGGTCATCATCGCTTCTGCCTTGTCCCCCAAACTCACAGGAGAGTCAAGGGACAAGGTAGGTAGGTGATTTGCATGATTTGATATTTATGATTTATGCAAAGTCTGCCTTGTCCCCCCGACGACCAGTGTCGGTCATGGGACTAGGTAGGTAGGTAGGTATGACGTCACCAGTCAAAATCTAAGATAGCTGACTATATTATTAGGTCTGGTATAACCACGTTTTTTTTTATTTTCGCTATAAGCTTTCATCACAACTCCGTATTTTTTTTTCAAATTAAAAAAAAAAACGTTCATATGAACATCTTTAGTCCAGTTGCATTGTGTTTTAGGCTGTTTCTTTAAAAAAATTTAAAAAATCAAGATTGACGATCCAAGATGACAGTGGGGTGGGTTCACTGGTGCTGATGAAGAATTTTTATCTATGTTTTCTTGCCTGGTTCAGAAGATCTTGATCCAAGAAAATGGCGCTCCATGTGTTGGCTTTCCCTGCTTGAAATTGGATTCGGTTAGGATGTTGCGAGGCTGGCTGACTTCTCTTCAAGAACACCCCGCAGCTCTAGGGCACACATGCTAGCTCCAACAAGAGTAAAATCATCCTCTTTTGCATCTTCGTTTATACCACGTGTTACAACGATTTGGAACAAGCTTGATGCAGATACTAGAGGGTTAGGAATTAGGGCTTCAATCCTAACTGATGTGGTTGCCTTTAAAAGGAAACTCTCCTCATTTGTGTACAGCAGATTTTGCCAAACCTACAGTTTAGAGCAACCCTGTACGTGGCAGTTATCTTGTGGTTGCGCTACTTGTATGGCCACAAGACCGCGCTAACTGTGATATCACTGCTGGCTATATAACTGTCGTTATTTGTTGTCACGAATCAATAACTCCCTCAATGTTGACTTGCCTTGTAGTTCTAAGTTTATTCATTTGTTTCTCAAATTGTATTATGTGATTTGATTACTTTTTGTATTGTCTTGTCATTGTATTGGTATGGCGGCTTTGAAAAGGTGTTTCATGTCAGAAACACCTGTTTCGCCATACCGTCCACAGTGCATATTGTACGTGGTAAAACTTAATAAATAAATACATAAATAAATAAATCCAGTCCTAGAGTCGTTTTCAAAAACTGCTGCACTCCCTGGGAAAACCGCACGGCTGCAGTATTTCCGCTTTGGTGCATCCACCTTGTGTCCATCGCTGGGAACGAGCCTGCTGTCCTTCCTGTCTACATCGATCTCAATCGTGTAAACATCCCGTCTGTAGTTTCCAAATGTTGTGTCGGAAGAAGTTCAGACAGAATGTTGACCAAACATCCAACAACAAAAAAATCAGGGTTTCGCGCAGGCGCAGCACGTTCTGCCAACGTGTTGGAGGACAGGTGTCAAATACAAGTAACCCCTGTAATGACGTCAGAAATACTGGCCGGTGTTCCATTGGTCCTTTCCAACCGCGCTGAATTTAAAAAGTACTTCTCGTAAAACATTGCAGCCTAATTCAAAGTGTTATTCTGGAATTGACGATGGATGACGCTGTAGAGGGTATAGATTCATTACATCATAAAAGTACACATGTGACACCATATCCCATCTAACCTCTGGGCCATCTCCGGGGAAGGGTTGAAGGTATAGACAGAAAGTCCGGAGTAAACGCCCAGAGAGACGTACAGAGAGATGTATAAAATGACGGTGGGTGGGCGCGCTGCTTTAAATGGGCTCACTCCACTAAGATCCCCCCCCCCGACAGCAAAAATAACACGTCCTTCGCCAGACAAACCACTTGCCGAATCACGAAATGCTATCAAGCTAAATCACCACATTAGAAAACGTAGATGAAAGCAAATCATCGCTCTCCAACTCAAACAGATCTGTCACAAGAAGGAAGTAGTCTGAGCAATGAAACTCTCTCACTAGACTATCAAAATGAACTTTGTGATGTCGCAAAGAGCATGACGGCAAAGAAGACCTTGAGTATGATGATCTTTGGCGTCTGTCTATGTGGAGAGGAAACCTTTCAGAAGCGGTAAGGGAAACGGTAGATGTGATCCATCTGAAGGTCCGAAGGGCTGCCACAACTAATCGAACGTCTAAATAAAATCATTGGTTTACTTTTATCTCTGTTTTCTGATGTGCTGATTTAGCCGAATAGCAGTTTGTGCCTATAGCTGCAGGACGTGTTTTTTCGCTGCCAAGAGTCCTGACAAGTACCATCATGTCAAGAGACTTGAGTTTATTGGGATCTACACTTAGCTTACAACGGATAACTGCATTTGTCCCAGAATATTTGCAGAATTACTTCTAATTCTATACTTTGCTTTAAGAATACAATTCTCCCCCTAGGACAAGTAACCTTACACCTAGAAATTTTTCTTCGCCTTAAGATAGGCTTCTTGCAACTAGAATGCCATTCTGTCCCTTATACTAGAAAACCATTGTGTACACAAGAATAGATTTCTTGAACGAAAATCTAAATGTTCTTGTTGTAAGAAGAAAACCATTCTGTACACAAGAAAACAGTCTTGAACTAAGAGCCGACTGTTCTTGTAGAAAGAAAACCATTCTGTACACAAGAAAAGATTTCTTGAACTGAAATCTAACTGTTCTTGTTGTAAGAAGAAAACCAATCTGTACACAAGAAAACATTATTGAACTAAGAGCCGACTGTTCTTGTAGAAAGAAAACCATTCTGTACACACGAAAAGATTTCTTGAACTGAAATCTAACTGTTCTTGTAAGAAGAAAACCAATCTGTACACAAGAAAAAAATTCTTGAACTAAGAGCTAACATTTCCTGTAGCAGGAAAACCATTCTGTACACAAGAAAAGAAATATGTAGTGCTAATTAAAAATAGAACAGACAATAAAGTTGTATAGCCGTACAAGAGGACTGAGAGAGATATATGCACACGTGGCAGTAACGTTATAGTATTATTCACATCGAGACATATTATAGGATTATGTTTTTCTTTCATAGAACGCGGTTTTGTTTGATAAAATTAAAAAAAGAAGATCAATCAAACGCACAATTCGCATAAAACTCCCTTTTTTTATTGTATACATTTGTGCATGCACATGTGGAAGGTAAAAGTTTAAACACTACTCAGATCGAGATTGTTTGAATACGTTTACAGTTTCTGGTATAGGAAAAATGAAATTGTGACGTATAACCATAAGGTTTCAATGCCTATTTTAAAGTTGGCATATTTGATATATGGACTTATGTAAACATTTCACCCCGTTTAGAATGAGATGGAGTCAGGTCATACGTACATTCACATCGTGCTCTAATGGTCTGAGCTACTTTACATGATTAGTAATTGTACATTGTGCAGTTGTGGAGATCGACCGTTTCCAAAATGGCATATTAAATCCAAACGCCCACTAAGAACCGTTAAATCGCCATTAGGCCACAGCAAGTAATTTGTTATGAATGACAGGTAAAACTGTTGAATACAGGAATAAAAGACCTATTGGTTATAACATCATGTGTTATCGCCTCAAGTCTTGTTTAGAAATGTTAATGAAATTTAAAGGTTTATAATTTTTCCCGCCTTGTTTTCTCCGCCCTATTGCATCAGATGTGAAAGTCTTCCAGAGGATTTTATCCATAAAATGTACTTGCTGTGGCCAAACAATAACAATTTCCGATATAAGTGCTCATATATTTGTCGTTGTACAAGGTAAACTAACCATGTATACATTTCAGGCCTCTAATACTACGAGAGAAACCTCGCTACCCTTGCTATGTACACCCAAGTAGCCATGTGTGCATTTCTAGACGTACGCCTCATATATGACTCATGAGACCATGCAGAATAGCAGAGTACAAGTAATTACTCCAAAATTTGCAAACAAAAGTTTGATTATAAAAAAAGAACCATATGTCATTTCTCTATTCATTCTTTTTATGACTAGTTAGATAAACACAAGTACGTGATCATGATCATTGTTGAATCTCTATAATCTGCTCCCTCAAATGGTCAACGACACGATACTATATACGAGCAGCCTGTGTACATGAGCAAGTAACCAAGGGGCATTTATGTACTAAAGCCTCGAAACAACATAACATAACATAACATAACATAACATAACATAACATAACATAACATAACATAACATAACATAACATAACAATAATCATTTAGAACTTACAAAGTAAAAATACAAGTAGGTAGATATAGATCAAGGTTTAAGTCTTAATCAACTCTTAGTACACTTACAAGTTAGTAATCATGAGTGCATTTCTACACATAACTCCCCAATGACTATGAAGACGTCACTAAGTATAAGTAAGAAACCATGGGTCATTTCAAAACTCGACATGCCTTATGACTGACAAGACATTACTTAGTACAAGTAAGTAACCATGGCTTCATTTAAGCCTCGGTCACAACTCGCCGTACGTGCTTCTGCGTGCTGTCTACGTGCAAAAACGTGGGCAATCGTACGGCATCCGTGCGTGGTGAGTACCACCTCCGTACGGAATCCGACGGATTTGGGAGCACGCAGACACGCCGTAGAACTTTAAGTGCATGTAATACTTTTTCTACGTGCGGTCTGCGGATTTACCACCCGTGCGTGCGAGTACGTGCGACGCGCGTGCCCCGTACAGCCTATGAGCGTGCAACGTACGGACTCCGTGAGTCTAACTTCACTATTCTCACGTGCAATTGCTGTACAGACAGCGCACGAAGCACGTGCGTGCCACGCACGGTGCTTGCGTCATCCGTGCTTACTCCTCACTTCCTAGTTGATCTGCTCAATGACCACGCAGAACACACGTGCACCATACCAGGTGCTCCGCACGTGCAACGTACGTGCAACGCACCTGATCTCTACAGTATATAAAGACAACTTGACGGGCGGCTGCCAACTCGTCTCCAAGATGCCCAGGAAGGCTCAGAAGAAGACTACCAGACAAGACCCAAAGAAACGGGCTGCGGAAGACACCAGGGCGGCTAGTGATGATGAAGTTAACAGGAGGTGCACGCACTTACAACGTGCGAGTGAGTAAGGAAACCGTGCGTACGCCGCACGTGTAGGTACGGCCTGTACGCGGCAACGTAGCAATCGCACAGAGATCGTGCGTTGTAAGCACGTACAACTCACTTACCACTTGCGCAACGTACGATGCACGCAACCGCTGACGGCCAGGCGTGTCGTGCAGACCACGTAAGTACACCTTGCGAGTGACGTACTTCCTCGGCCGGCCACCCTACGTTTGCAGAAAAAACATAGCAGACGTAGCCACGACAAAAACGTACGGACAAAAAGCACGCACGGCGAGTTGTGACCGTCGCTTTAAAGACTCTGAACCCTCACATGACCGTGGACGTCGTATCTTACAATGCACAAGTTAGTAGCTATGTTTTTACACTCAGGCCTCTTAAATACGAGAATTGATAAAAAGTTCTCGGCCTCACAAAGAAGAAAGAAGTGGAACTCACATTCTGGGGTATAGCTGTATACTATGACGTCTTACGACACTGCCCACAGAAATGCAACATTTGATATTCATTAAATAGCACGTGAAAATGGGGAGGTGAGGGCAAATCACAAAATGGCCTCAACAGAACCTCGTGCTGTCTCCCAAGGATATCTCCCAAGGAAGTCCATGAACACATGGTCAAGACACTTTGTGATGACTCCCCTTCTTATTAAACTGTAAAGCAGTGGGTTGCCAAAGTCAAGCGCGACAAGGAGAGTTTTGAAGATGATCAAAGATCGGGACGCCCTAAAATCATCACTACGGACAATCCACCCATCGCATGGTAGTGAATGACGGAATTGAGACTGTCTGACATGTGGCAGGTTCTTTGGTGACCTGAGTTGTGGCTCAGGTCACCGTGTTTTGTCAGACATATTGGGGATGAGCAAGCTGTCTGTAGGGTGGGGGCCGAAAATATTTTCTGAACATCAGAAGTTAAACAGGTTGGACATTTCAAGGAACGAAATTAGTTCAACCCAGGCAGTCGAACCCGGGCAATTTCCTCAAGCGATATTTTTCCCAAGATGAGACATGGGTTTGCCACTTTCACCCCGAATCAAAACAGAAGGGCAAATGATTTATGAAGAAAAGTTCCAAGTCCCACAAGCTAGTTTCATCCATTGCAAAGGTTTAGGCCTCTGTTTTCTGGGATAGTGATTATGATTGTGACCTGCAAAGAGATCAGATCATCAATGGGGAGTACTATGCACAATAAATGCGAAAGCTGAGGACAACAATCACAGAGAAGAGAAGAGGAAAGCTTCGAGTGGACGTGGTGACCATGCACCTGTCCATACAGCGTATGGATCCATAACAGCAGCAAACGAATGAGGCTAACATCGATATCCTAACACCGTCGGACTTCTACCTGTTTCCTAAACTGAAGTCACACTTACATGGTCAACGTTTTGATGGCGATGATGGCGTCATTGATGTGGTTAAATAAGGGCTCCAGACGCAATCTTTTAATACAAGGGGAATGGAAAATTGGAATATCGCTGGACCAAGTGCAGTGAAGTAAGAGGGGACTATGTTGAAAAATAGTGTAACAAAAACATTCTACCATGACGTCTTTTTGGGAGAAGCCGAGAACATTTTGATCAACCCTCGTAACTTACGAGATGTTACAAAATTCTGTAATATTACATTGATTGTAAAAGCTCATTCCCTACCCAAATTAAAACACTCTTGTATTAGATAGGTAAGCCGTATGAAATTGTAATGTGTACCATTAGACGCCATACTTTGTTCATCTGTTGTGCAATAAAGTTAGCATTATTTCTAAAGTCTGACCACCTTATGTCTAAGGACAGAATACTATTTAGAAAATTCCAAGTTAATGATTATCGATGTATCTTTATACCCAGTTCTCTTATGGGACAAAGGACACCATGAGCACCAGTAGAAGTGGAGTTGTACAGTCGACAATTATGGTAAGTACTTTTTCTCATAACAGTTTCAGAACCAGTTCATTTTCTGAGAAATTATACAGAAATTCTGGCCCTAAGTGAATGAATGTACAAGTCTCTGTGTCATCTGAAGACCCCCTGGCACTTCACGATTATTTCATTTCCATCAAGGATTATATCAGTTGATTACATTCTCCACCCAATGACAGCATTATCCTAACAGAGAAGGATATTCTAACACTTCCTCATAAATTATTCAAATCATTTAAATAAAGTATGTTTATTGATGTTAGTCAAGCACGTCGGTAGAGCGTACTGCGCCTGCGCAGAACCCTGAATTTTTCGCGGTTTTCGTTGGATTTTTGGTCAACGTTGCATCAGAATTTTGCTTGTTGCAGACGATATTTTTTCCGACATAACATTTGAAAACTACTGTCGGAATGTTAACCTTATATGAGCAAATACAACCTTATATGAGGCGTTCTTCTGAAGTATTATGCACAATACATTACGGGTTTTGCGCAGGTGCAGTACGTTCTGCCGATGTGCTTGTTAGTCTACACTTAACTTCCAATCGTAGTAAATATGAACTGCCTGGCATTTACCACTATGAAATGATAGCTTTGACTTAATTATATTGCTTTTTTTTTTGCATATTGCTTTTT
The DNA here is from genome assembly GCF_001625305.1 of Branchiostoma belcheri. Taxonomy (NCBI): domain Eukaryota; kingdom Metazoa; phylum Chordata; class Leptocardii; order Amphioxiformes; family Branchiostomatidae; genus Branchiostoma; species Branchiostoma belcheri. The sequence continues at coordinate 574,242 of NW_017802714.1, forward strand.
CTGATGTTTCTTCTTCTTCTTCTTCTCCTCCTTCTCCTCCTGCCATTTTTTAAATGGATTCAGCTTCTTCATTTTAGGGCCCAAGGTCCTGAAATTTGGTATGGAGGTACAGTGGGCAAATACCCCTAGGCGTTTTTTAAATTATTGTGATACAGGCTTTTAGAATGGTTTTATTTGAGTTTTTGGGCTGTTTTATAGCAAATGTATTACTGTGTTAGTGTGCCTTGTTTACCACGTTTGGGCATGAGTCATCACAATGGAATGCAGGGCATCAACCAATAGGCATGCAGCTTTCCTCTATTCTTCTTGCTGATTGGCTGTTGGGATTTAACTTGATCAACACCTGCACAGAGCATTTCCACCTGCACAGAGCATTTCTTGCTGATTGGCTGTTGGGATTTAACTTGATTAACACCTGCACAGATCATTTCCATACTGACAGTATGTCTGTATTCAAGTGTTTTGGTAGGTATTTCAAGCTTTCCTGCTCCAGCATTGGAATGCGGGGCATGGACGTTTTTTTTATTTTGAAAATCAACAGTTTGCATTATGCAATTAAAAATCCTAACCAATAAAGTAGGGAATAGCTATCCAACTGTTGTTTTAGTTGTATTTTACTTCATATTATAGTTATATCAATGTAAATCATTGTTTTCCCTTGTGTTTCTCATTCTTTCCCTGCCATGTCGTAAAATGTGGTGAACCCATCGCTGTATTTGCTCCAAAGCAAATATTGGCCTTTCTAGTTATAATTTATTTCAGTCAATAAGGTTATGTTTAGGGTAGGGTGCGTGTATTTGTATACATTTGTGTCTCTCTTTTAGTACGGCACAGGACGCTGTACAGACGAAGGACTGACTTGTACGCAGGTCACTCGGTAAGCTGGGGAGACCTAATCAAGTGAAGTGAAGTCTGTCTGTGTGTGAACACGATAACTTTAGAATGGATGGATGGATTGTCTAAACATCCTGTATGTGGGTAGGTCTTGATGATGTCTGGAAATGATTAGATTTTTTACACCCTGGCGGCTTTTGCAGTACTACGGTGGAACTTCCGATTTTGATATCTTGTGATCTGGACTTGCTAAGTATAAATGTAAGTACAAGGAGTATAATTGAAGTATTATAGTTGTCGATCTCGCTGAATTTACCGTTAACCGTTGTCAGGACCCCCATGCAGACCCCCATTCGACTGTTCCCTACCAAGTTTGATCCCAATCCAACCACTGCTTCTCGTCTTATCTTGCTAAAGCACAAACACACACACAAACGGGACGGAAAACATAACCTTCTTAGCGAAGGTAATAAGCATGTGCTAGTTACCGCAGTGATACTCAGCCCTGCTGGCCTCTCCGAAGACTTCAACGTTAGTTGTATCCCAGTTAATTACGTTGCCATGGAAACTACACTTCGCCTGTATTATTTCTGCTGGAGACAGCACGTGGTCCCAGAGGTTGACTCCCGACAGCTCTCCGATGAACGACTGTTCTGCTTGGAATCCTCCTCCGACTTCGTCTTGTTCCTGTCCGAGGATCCATGTTCCGCCTCTGCGCACTCTTCCTCCCACGTTAAACCCGGACCCCGAAGCCTTCAGCACGCCGTCAGCGTACAGCTGCCAGGCCCCATCACTGCTGCGCCAGGTAGTACATATGGTGTGCCACTCACCGTCCCAAACTGGTGGGTCTGCCATTTGGATGTAGCTGTACTTATGGACGGAGTATTCTAGGTATAACTTAATAAAAAAAAATGACATGAGCTGATTAATATTTAAAACTAGAGGTCAGAGATCTCATGTCTTCGTCAGAGGGACATTGTTCTAGATAATTGAACATGTATATTCTTCATTTTTTTAATAATCAATTTGGTGTAGACTACAAAGGAATCGCTGTACTCCTTTTTATTGTAAGGAACACCCTTAAAAGGATTTGCCCCAGATTTGTATTTCTACAGTTAGTATTTTCCAAATCTAGACATCTTGTTTTTCGGCCCTTCATGTATCTCACCCTTGCATTGAATTTAAGGTCTCCACTGGACGCCATCCATAAAATTACTTGGTTTGGCCTTAGGAAATGACCAGACGCATGCCCAACATTTCCACCTCCCACTTTAGTTATTATAGAACAGCTTCTCAATTTAAGCAACTGATTCCAGATGGGGTTCCCAGCTGTCCCGGTTGAATCCAAACAGAGGTTGGTGGGGGCGAAACGTTATATTTTTAACACAAAAGGTCCACTGCAGCAACTTAGGGACCATCCACGAAGCCCGTTTTCAAACTTGACCTTGGTCTCGACAATAGTAACCTGCCTACTAAAATTTATAAACATCATTTTCCATATACTCGAGTTATTTTGCTCACACGCCACAAACACGAAAGGTAAACTAACTCGCACTTGACTTGAGCCTCAACAACGGTAATCTTCCTACCAAAAATCATGGACGTCGAATAATGCCTGCCAGAGTTTTATGGCTAAATCCGCAGTCGCCCACAATGCGGCGAAACAATTCAATAGTTTTTCTGACGAAGACAAATGTGTATTTCAATTTATATAATGGTAAGGATGAACATATCTGTTTTCTCCCATGTCCGCCTCCTTCTGCCATTTCGTTACATGGATTCTATATTTGTCATTTTTTTTAATCTACATGAAGCGAACTTTCTATGGGGGTAAAGTGGGTAAATAAGACCAGCATTTTCCTCACTTTTTTATCCAGGCTTTTAAAATTGCTTTATTTAGGTTGTTTTTGATTATACGTCTTCCATTCCAATCACAATTTCATTTTTCACGACATAAAATAAATGTGCCAAAAGTTGACTTTGGATACAAAACGAAATTCAGAATAGCACTATCTAAACTATCAGGACACACTTTCAAAGATGATTAGTTTACATGCATAATTCAGCATAAGTAAACAATAGTCAGCAGAAACCTAATATCGAAAGTGATTGTATACTGATCGGGGAGGACATACTGTAGGTCTGGGCGGTGTTGAACTGTCCTCTGTCATACGTGACAGGAACTTGTGGAGACAGTACATGGTGTCACCATAAGGATGAACTGAACTGAACATGTATACTTACTTGAAATCCACCCCTATGAAACAAGAGCAGCTCATTGTTATGTTCTGCTGACACTGCGTAGCTGACCAGGCTGATTTCATTGCTGGAGTCCATGTTGGAGCGCATGTGCACACAGAGGGTAAAGCTGGTCAAGTCCTCAGACAATGTGGTCTCCATCCTGGCATAGTCATCAATGCCTCTTGGACCGGGGAAGATGATCTTCCGTAAGTCGCCTGGTACAACATGTGACATATGTTAAATGAATAAAGTTCGACAAAATGTGTGATAATGTGGATTGGTAGTCACGAGATTATTAGAGTTTGAAATCACAGTCTGCAAGATTGAAGAGAAAGAAAGTACAGTGCCGATTGGCATCCATGTATCTTTCATGGTTACTGACATAGGACAGATTCAGAAAAGGAAATATATGAAAAATGAGAAAGCCAGGCATTTACTCGGGAGAAAATACCAAATACCCAATACAAAT
>NW_017802714.1:577805-578831 GCF_001625305.1 Branchiostoma belcheri
GGGACAGACTTTCTCCTTGGGGGGAACCAATGGATGTTTCAAAGTCAGCTGAGTGTGTCGAACGAACACGTACCTTCAGCTTCGTACCTGACAGCAGTAGTCTCACCAGTCGCAGTTCGTCGTTGTTACACCCAGCCTGGTCTAGCACTTCTAGGATTTTTTATCGTTTTATGGTATCAAAAGCACGAGACATGCCTATGCTCATCTTGTGGAAGTCCCAGTGTTTGGACATGACAACCGAGAATAGCATGCGTTGGGCCCACACTATGTCTGCGCAGCTTCGTCCCCTTTTGAATCCACTTCGATATGGCCCCGTGAAGTTGTCTATTTTGTCTCTGATGCGATGGAGCGCAACAGTGGACAGGATTTTTCTAATACTGTTCAAGAGGGTAATAGGTCGTAAGTTGGCCGGTGGACCAGGGGGTTTCTTGGGCTTGGGTAGGGCAATGAGTGTACCTTTGCCAATGGCTTCTATTGGATGGTGGTGTTCAAAGGCATAGTTCAAGATGGATGTAAGGACTGGGGATGTAATGTCGCTTCCATACTTGAATAACTCATTGCTGACTCCATCAGGTCCTGCTGAACGCCCATTTCTCAAGGATGCTATGGTTCTCTTGACTTCGTCCTCTGAAATAGGGACTTCAAGGGGGCTAGGGTCACCTTGAAAGGGGTCCAGTTTTTCTCCATCTGGGTCAGTGAACTGGTGCAGGAACCATTCTCTTATAGCATCTGCTTTGTCTTTGTCTGTAGCAATGAAGTGACCTTCGGTGTTGTGGACTAAGAGGGATGGAGTGGAGGTGCCAACCCTGAGGGCGCGTGCTGCCCGAAACATTTTGCTGCAGTCGTCTGTTGAAGAAATCTCATCCGCTAAGTCATCTGCTCTTTTAATCTCAAGCTCTTTCAGTCTTTTGTCTATTTGGCGAAGGATGGTGTTACGTTCTTTTCTTTGGGCGCTACGGTCTTTGTTCTTCCCTGTTTGATATATGAGCAGTCTTAAGGCTTTTTGTTTCTCTGACAGCTCTGCAA
>NW_017802714.1:578851-584262 GCF_001625305.1 Branchiostoma belcheri
CATCCATGTATCTTCATGGTTACTGACATAGGACAGATTCAGAAAAGGAAATATATGAAAAATGAGAAAGCCAGGCATTTACTCGGGAGAAAATACCAAATACCCCAATACAAAATGGACACTTCCAACTTCCCTATCCAGTCTCTAAAAAAACATTTTAGTTTAACACAACATTAAGTGGTATATCCCAAAAGCGTGAATTCAGTGGCCATATGCCAAGGGTGTCCCTATACCAAATATCAGGTCAGTTGGGTTTAATACCGAAAAGCCTGCCCAAAAATAAAAAACAAGTGTCCATAGGCGACAGTTCTCCGTGAAGTTTTATATTTTGCAAATACATATGATCAAAAACACGACAATCTAAACAGAGTCATCTTTAATAACAAATTTAAATAATTTTAATTAATTAATAATAATTTTTCATTTACTACATAAGTTATAGAAGTAGGAGCAAACCAGTCACAATCACCGTCACAAACCAGTCACAATCCAAACAGATACTCGCAACCGATTTTACACAACAATCACCTAGACCTAGTTTCTGCTTCCAAAACCTCGCTTACCACACAGCTAATTAAGCTAAGGCCTATTCCATAGGATTATAGAAATAGGGTTGTTTCTGAAATATGAATTTACCTCAATATAAATACAGCTAGGCCATGTAATGACACAGTCAAGTTCGAAGTCCATTTTAACCACAAACACAATCATTGCATTCACATAACATTCCTGTTGTACCACTTTTAAAAAATACTTATCATAAGAAAATAATCTCAAACACCTGCCCGGCATACAGTTAACAATTGCATCACGGCCAACAATTGTTGTATCAGTACATCCGCAACCGGCCGTAATCAAAAGCCCAGACAGCCACATTACCAGTTACCGCTCATGTCAACTGCATGGGAAAGGCAACAATACTACAACAACAGTTTTTCTGTTCCTCATGTTTGTGATATAATCCTCTTCCCTGTATTCCCCAAGTTGCCTTAGTCTGTTCTTGACATCATCTGCAGACATCTTGTCATACATTTCTTCTGTCCTGATGTATTTCATCTGATCCTGACGCATCCTTAGCTAGTTATCACCCTTTTCCAAAGGGTGCTTTCCTCCCTCAACCGTGAATATTTTTTAACTTTTACTTCTCCACTTTCTTTGTCAATCACCACAGTCTTTTGGTACTATCCTCTCTCCAATAGGTATCTCTTGACTCTTCCTCATTTCTTTGGCTCTGTCGTAGCTTGGTACCTGGCAAACCAGCCTTCACACTGGAACTTCTGTCCATCTCTCTCACTCTGAAGTTGGTGACTTCTGTCCCTCTGACAACTGTTTCCAGGCTTCAGGATAGAACTGAGCAATGTATGTCCTTATGCCATCACTAACCTGGGCGTGCTTTGTTTTGTTCCCGTGTGTAAAACTATGGTCAATCTTCCGTAAATAATTTCACGACTGGTACACGACTGAATAGCAAAGTTCTTTCTATCAAAACCATTTATTTTTCAAGCCGACTTTTCGATGACCTTCTGTCATCTTCATCAGGGCAATTCTGACTGGTTTACTGTGCACTGATACTAGATGTTACTTGGTGCATAGTGCACTAAAGGTGTTACATAGTTCATAGTGCACTTAAGCTAGTTTCGTTTTCTGTTTACAATACATTCCGGAACGTAGTGTAATTGTGACATACATACTAGGCATTGTTACATCATAGGGAAATATGTGTTTCCAAATGTTAAGTGTTTCTATATATAATCTAAGACTTGTTAACTGACAATACTGAGCTATCACAGTCCCAAATAGAAATTATCAAAAGTCTTGTTACATATGTATTGTTAGGAATCATAGTAGTTACAAACAATAAGAAAACCAATGTCAGTTATTAAGAATATGATCCCAAACATGACTAAGTTAATACCCTCCCCCCCCTCATCACGGTTTATGACTTGATTGGATTTTCTAATCCATACAGACTCCTTAATCCAACGGATACATCTGTTGTCCTCTCGGTCTATTACCTTGGCCCCGTCCCAATGTATTACACAGTTATTTCTTGTAATGTGGTCTGTGACTGCTGCTTTGTTTTCTTGTTTTTCAGCTTCTTTCTTTCTTGCTCTGGTGTACCTTCCAGGAAACTTCAACAAGTCAAGGTACGGAAGGCGGCAGGACCAGACGGAATTCCTGGTAAATTGATCCGCGAATTCGCCTTTGAATTAAGTGTGCCGCTCGCAGATGTAATCAACTCTTCACTCCAGCAAGGCTCAGTGCCAGAAGAATGGAAAAACGCTACTGTTATTCCTCTCCCCAAGACGAAACCGCCGTCCATAAAGGAACTTCGTCCCATTTCACTAACATCGCTTCTGAGTAAAGTTGCTGAGAACTTCATCTGCCAGTGGACCTTGACAGACATCCTCCCGCGTATTGATACCAAACAGTTTGGAGGTATAAAAGGTAGATCCACAACCCACTGCCTTCTAGACATGACACACACTATGTTTAAGGCTTGCGACAAACCCAACACCATCTGCACCCTCGTCTCTACGGACTATAGTAAAGCATTTGACAGAGTCAGTCACACAGTCGCCATCTGTCGCTTACTAGACCTCGGGCTACGACCTTCCATAGCCAGATGGATATCTGACTTTCTCACCAACAGATGCCAGGTAGTGCGCTATCACGGGGCCCTCTCTGACAGTGTACCGGTCACTTGTGGTCTGCCACAGGGTACGTTATTGGGCCCACTTATTTTCACCGCTTATATTAACAGTGCAGCACAACAAGCGGTCTCGAGGCGCTGGAAGTTTGTAGACGACCTAAACTTACTGGAAGTACGAAACCCACCTACAAGTTCCTCTTATTTGCAACAAGACCTGACTGACTTAGACAACTGGTCAAAGGAAAGCCACATGATGCTGCACCCCGGGAAGTGTAAAGTGATGTATGTCTACTTCAGTAAAGCTTTGCACATCCCACGGCCTCTAACGATCAACAATGTTGTACTTCAGGAAGTCAGCTCCATGAAGATTCTAGGGATCCACCTCCAAGCAAACTTGAAGTGGAACATACACGTTGACACGATTTACCACAAAGCCAGCCAAAGGCTATACCTCTTGTGCAAACTGAAACACTTCCACCTTCCCATTGAAGACCTTGTGTCTGTCTACATCTCCTACATCCGCCCAGTCATGGAATACGGGGCACCCGTATGGCATTCCGGACTCTCTAACTCCCTCAGCAACAAAATTGAGAAAGTACAACGTAGGGCCTTGCGGATCATCCTGGGAGCCAGCTTCACGTCGTACTCTACGGCATGCGCGCAACTTGGTCTTCCTACACTCTACGAACGGCGCCACGAACTGACTGCAAAATTCGCCAAATCCCTTGAACAGTCTGACCAGTATAGACATTTACTACCACCGTTACGGGGGGAAGTGAGTGGAAGAAAAACTAGGTCATCTCACAAACTCGATAGTATCCACTGCAAATCAGAAAGATATAACTCTAGTGCAATACCTCACATGGTGCGACTGTTGAACTTGTAAGAAAAAAAAAACAAACAACTGCCCTATTCTAAATTATATTGTATAATGCGTCCTCATGAGATCTTTTAAATATTTTAAATTTGTTATTGTGTAATTTAGCTACAGTATAACTAAGCTTTTAATATTGTACCCTATACAGTTAATGTTTTTATCATCTGTTGTTAATGGAACCCCCACGCAATTCAGTCTGTGACTGCCATGTGGGAACCATTGTTATGTGTTTTACATGAAACAAATAAACCAGTACTAAAAAAAAATGTTATTCCTGTCTCCCCTATGTGTACCTTCTTGCAAGTCATGCATGGTATCTTGTAAATACAATCTGTTTTCACTGAGTCTTCAAGTTTGTCTTTGGGATGTACCGGTAGGTTTCTTAAGGTAGTTCTGGGTCTGACTGCTGTAGCCATGTTGTGTTTCTTGAATATTCTTTCCAGTGGTTCTGGGACTCCTTTTATATAGGGTAGAGTCACCATACCTTTAGACTTCTTCTCCTGTTTCTTTTTGTCTTTCTTCTATTTGGATCATTTTTTTTTATGTTCTACTTTTCTGAATGTCCAGTCTGGATAGTTACATCGGGCGAGGGCCTGTTTTATGTGTTGTATCTCCTGCTGTCTATCTGATTCGTCCGTTACTACTGCATTGCATTTGTTCATCAGTGCCCGGATAACTCCTAGTTTCTGTTGTGACTGCATTTCTTTGTTCAAAAATGCCAGATCAAATGTGAAAAATGTTTTTTTAGCAAAGTAACGCACGTGGCGGCCCTCCCAGGAGAATGGGGCGTGCCTAGGCGGGGCCTTGGCTTCTTTACAACTTGTGTTGCCGCCCTTCTGTGAGTGACAGCGGCAGTCTCTTGACGCCCAGACACTGGCGTCAGGGTGTCTAGCCCAGTCTGTAGAAGGGATGTTCCGCCCCCTTCATAGTGTCGGCTTTCCCTCTGGGACGCCATATATGGGCTGGCCTATCTAACAATTCCCACGCCACGATGTATGTAGCACAAATATGTTTCTTCCCGTGTTCAACAGATCTCTCCTTGTAACTCTGGACATAAACACCTTCCACTAAATTGCATTAATTCTATATCTTGCCAAGGTGAAAAAAATACAAAGAGTTACAATGTACTTAGTCACCAGCCTAATAATTAAAGTGCTTTACAGTTCCAGCCGGCTCCCGAAAAGGGGATGGGCCTCTAAAGCCCAAAGCGGCAAACTTGCGTTGGTTGAAAATTTGCCACTTTAGTAAACTAAACAAGGGAGTTCACCCCTTGGATCCGTTCATAGTTTAAACAAGTAAATAAAAATTATTGCTCTCTTGTCAAATTTTTGCCGTTTTTCTTTACGGGCGTTTGTGATCTTTGTGACACACGTGGGTTTTCCTGCCACATATGCGTCAGTGCTGGTGCCATGCCGATTTCATGCTCTTAGCTACTGTGCGATCTATATCGACATACTGGGTGTGCCTGTAATCATGTCAGCATCAAAGCTTGGCAATAACAACAAAGCCACGTGTTGAATCACGTCAATTTTCGGCCCAGTTTTGCAGAACAGAAATGGCACAAAGGAGATTAAAAGTGCCTCATAATGAGACACTATTAGCAGGCAAAACAGACGTATTTCTTATATTATTTATAGTTACTTTTTTGCATGTAGAATATTACAACTTTGCACACCAGATGCTATGTTTAACATTTAATTTATCTCAGAGTCTGTTCTTGGTTGTGTCTTATTTGGAGTATCTTCTGTATTTTGTGAAGATTCCAAGCTGCAAAAATATAAAAATTACTAATCAAGGATACATTGTACATACCTTAGAAATGACATTTTTTCCCTTTGGGTATCCCTCAAATGGCTACTTTTTAAGCTTAAATTTTTAAAA
>NW_017802714.1:584377-605897 GCF_001625305.1 Branchiostoma belcheri
GGCCATGTTGATTTGATTTTTTGGATGTCATCCTCTGGGAAACTGATGTTTTGATGATAAAAAAAGTTTGGCCCAAAACAAATTTTAATATATGTGGTCCTGAAGGTAGAACAAATAACTAAACGCGGACTAAACATGGTTTGGTGAAAAAATAAACTCTTCATTTCATTTCTTTACATTTTCTTCTTTTCCTTTGGAATTGGGATTCTATGACATTAATTTGACAGACATTTTCTAATAGTCTGATATTGTAATTTACGGCAAATATTTCCTTACTTAGCTAATTGTACGACTATGTTTGGCAATGTTGCCAAACATTTGCTCATTTTACATCTTCTATGTATGATTTACAGAGTAGTCACAAATATTTTGGAGGGTAAATGGACAAAAATGTATGCGCGTGCCAATGCCATCTGTATATTCAAGTCAGTGTGGCCTTATAATTAGCGGAGAGATGTCGCTTTAATCTCTTTTAGCTTTTGTAAAGGAAACTGTGTTCTGATTAAAATCCAATCTATGAATTTTTTTTATAGAGTTCCTTTATAACAATGTAACCAATGTAGATGTCCTCACACGTGCTAGTATCCCTAGTATGTACACACTGCTGAAACAGCGCCGACTCCGTTGGCTTGGACATGTGTGCCGCATGCCCGATGGGAGAATACCAAAGGACTTGTTGTATAGTGAACTGGCAAGTGGGACAAGAGCACGCGGTCGTCCGCACCTGCGTTTTAAGGATGTAGTTAAGCGGGACATGAAGGACATGGACATAGACATTAACACATGGGAGACTCTTACAACAAGCAGAACACTTTGGAGACAGACAGTTAAGAAGGGATTACAACGGGGGGAAGAAAAACAGAGACTCAAATCAGAACACAGACGCCTTAAGCGTAAAGCAAAAACAAATAAGTACATGATGTAGAAGATGATTCTTCTTCATGGTCCTACGAGACCGATGAAATGCCTACTATATAACAAATGTTGACTATCTAATTCCCCACTTCGTTCAAAAAAGAGGCAAAGCAGGCTAGATTAAATTGTATAATCGGTAGAACCAGAACTCTGATGCTAAGAGTTCCTGCATGCATGTTCCTGAGAACCAGACAGTGCGTAGCAGGGCTCAGGGCAGCTAGAGGACATTTGTACTTTCTGCCTGACAACCCCCCAGGAGTAAATCTAGGTCCTCGGGAAAAAAACTGCTGGTGATACTAGTATTACCGCTCGCGTATACCAAAGCGCTAGTAACTATCTGTGTGTACATTGTATATGCACTAGGCACCCCTGTGGCAAATTCCAGGGCATTTGGCTGTGATATACACGAAAGGCACAGGAATAAAAAAAATACATTTTTGTCTGAAAACACATGTACAAAATGAACTCTCGACAAGTTTCTCCCTGTGGAAGAACATTCAGTTTCTATTAGGCACCATGGATCGCTGAAAAAATAGATACCACATACCATCACAACAATTGGCCATTTTGTGTCAGGCCAATGACAGCCTTATCATAACAATTATAACAATTGCATCAATTATGCAAATGAGGCCATGATTTGAATAAATTATGTTTATTGATGTTCACCTTCACTTAACTTCCAAATGTGGCAAGTATAAAATACGGGGTGCAGCAGTTACAACCATGGAGTTATAAGAATTTGCCATTAATTAGAACCTCATTTTCTCGTTCTCAAGTAGATGTCACAAGTGTTTCATAGTTCTATTATTGAACAAAGCAGATTTATAGAATTTTCTCATTAATTATGTCTGTCCTTATGCCCCCGTCACATTGTCGACGAGCTTCGGCCGTATTTGTCAATCGCCGAAAGATCGGCCGATTTTGAGATTGACCGACGATCGCGCGTATTTTTGGCTTCAAAATCGTCGCTGTCACATTCTGCGAGGCTCGGGCGAACGCTTTGGAATACATCTATAATAATAAAGTCCCTATGCATGGCAAGCAGATGAAGCAAGGTCAGTGTATCCACCTAAAAATGAATAGCTTGGCCAATTTTTATGTTTGACCTGTCGTAATATTTTTTAGCAAAGTAATGGAGCGGACTGGCAGAATAAAATAGAAATATAAACTGGAATTCTGTGAAAGATCCAACTCAAATACTACCACAAGAGCCACAAATTTACACTACCGTCTGGTTAACATAAAGATCACCTTTTCAACCAACGGGAGTCGGCCGAAGCTCGCTTGACACACGGGCGTACGCCGCTCGAGTTACGGTCGACGATCTATCGATGCTCGCACGATCTATAGACCATTCAACCAAACTGTACTCGTACAACAACATAATGATTACCATTATATCAAAATCATTTAATACACGTGCACGTGTACCTGAACAAAGCTAATAAGATATATTGCTCTAAAACTTTGCCTCTATACTTCTGTCTAAAATAGTATGGATCTTCCGGTAAACAAGTTTATTAGCAATTCAATTGCATCAAAGTAGACAGAGGTAAAAAGAGCCAAGCAATATAAACTTCAACTAATAAGAAATATCTCTCTATCACATGACGTTCTTGTGGGCACCCTAAGGAACAAGTCAACCTTATTCCAGAATGAACAAGACTAGTGTAAAATTTATGATACAATCTTCTAAAATAAGGCCACACACCTAAAGGAACAAGAGTAAAAGATTTTATGTGCGTTCAAAATCAATAGGCATTTGGTGTTATATAGTTAAAACGCTATCATCTTTTAAAAGTGTTTTTTTTTGTTTATTAACAGATGTTGATTTAACAAAAGTACAAAAAGGACGATTTTATCTATTTTACCCTTTCTCGTAAGCATAACGTTAACAATATGTGGAGTCGTTGCTCCTGCAAACTTTACACAGTATACTGTCAATGCAATCTCAAGTAAATGACACAGATGCTAAATAAATAATGACCTCACAGGAGCTCGTCCGAGGCTCGTAGAACCTTCGTCCGACACTGGCACGAAGCTCGCTCGAAGCACGCACGATTTTTAAAACTTTGCGCAAGTCGGGCGAGGTACTAAAGACGGTCGTCCGAACATTTCACGAAGCTCGCGCGAGGCTCGACCGTATTCAGCGACCGTTGCCCGATTTTCGAAGACAAAGAACGGCCGAAACTCGTGGGATGTGCGCCCGAATATCGGTCGACTCTCGGCCGTATAGGGACGAGCTACGGGCGAACTACGCGCGAGCTGGAAACGAGCTCTGCGACCTCAAAAATCGCCGGCAACTAGTCGCTGATTTTAAGAACACGTTTCGCGTGTCAGCGAGCTTCGGCCGACTCCAAAAATCGCCGGCGATCCAGAAAATTCGCGCGATGCACGACGGAAAATCAAGCATACTACGGCCGTAAATGTCGTTTAGAGCTCGCCGACTAGTCGGCCGATCTATTTGTGACGGCCCCATAGGGCAGGACGTTAAGCCGTGGTCTACAGTTCATGTTCCCATTGGGAACATATGTTCCGAGACAGAAATCAACAACCTTATAAACATCTGTTGCCCACACCCAAACATCTGTTGTCTGTGAGCATTTGGTACTTCCAATTCCTCAAATCTACATTCGAAGCTAGCTAACTGTCAAACCTAAAGTGCCTTTGCAATACCTTGGTAAGCCACTAGAATGCCGAAATTTGAACTTATCCTTCTTTTTCCACACTACAAGCTACCTACAAAAAACTGTAAAAAAACATCCAAAACATCACAAGCTACCCCGTCTAGTCACATTCAGTCATAAAATGACCACAGCCGCTCCAAAAAAGCAGCTATTTTGCTGACAACCACACTAAATACTTGCTGTCCAGGCTATGTCCCACCAAAAAATCAAGACCATAGCCTGTTCACAGCCTGAGATATCACACACGTACCACGCTGCAGTACCTTACAAAACAGATGGAGTACCGAAAATTTACCATGACCTTTCTTTTTCCAACCTCATCCTACCTACCAAATATCATTAAGATAAATGCATCACACCCGAAGTTATAACCGATTACAAAATAAGCAACCGCTATATATACCATGTACATAAATACACCTTCTGACGAAGTTAATCAATTGTAAACAAATTGGCCATCATCAGTCCGTGTTCATGTGCCTTATCACGGTCCTAAAGCTCTCTCTGGACTGGGCGGCTCTTATATGATCATGAGGCGATTTAGAGTTCCACTCTGTCGCCCCTAAACACCTCAGTGACCTCCTAGCTATACACCTCTAGCTGGGGCCTCGGTATGATAAGGTTGTCCGGATAAGGATCTGGTGGCTTCAACTCTGTACCGGATGAAAACCCCTCGCATATGTGGTGATAAAGAGTTGTCACTAATATTTCCTGCTCTAACCTCCAAGACAGTTCGAGATAGATTAATGCCAGCGGAACAGGAACTACAAGCACTAACGTTAACTGCATACGTGTTTGTCAGACAGTTTGACTCTAAACATGTTTACAATTTCCCGGTACCATTCTCTGATCTGCGAATACAGGGCGATCGCATCAGCACTGAAAATTGACCGAAAACACCTCAAAACTGCTACCTTATTGCAAAACTAACAGGTTCTCTGAGCACGACCTTATCATGCTTAGCCGGTAATCATGTCCGCCATTTTGAATTTTGATAACCTAGGTGCTGATTGGCTTGAACCAAATAAGGCAAAGTCGTTAATATTTAGAGCCACACCCCGAAAAACTAACCGCCGCCCGATCCCGAATAACAGATTGGGACCGTAAGGTTATTACGTAAGCCGCGTGGAATGTTTAACCCCGCGCATGCACTTATATGGTCAGTGGAAAGATCACTCAAGTAAATGTAATGATAATTTATTGACCTTCGGAGTAATGAAGTTTTAATTATTTTAGTTTTCTTATCAAAACTGCCAGGTGCTATCTAATCGACAATTACATGGTTAAATGGCTGATTTTCTCTTGCTGACTTGCTGACTTATATCTTACCAGTGGTTGGTAGAAATGTGAATGTTGTTGTCGGTAAGGCCTCAGTGATGTGACTGGTGTTGGTAAATATTTCCGTTGAGGAAGAAGGTGGGGTAGAGTAGACGACAGATGGGCGGGTCTCATTGTAGAATGATGTCCACCATGGACTGGTTGGTTGCTCTTGGGTCGAGTTGATCACCATCTCATTTCTTGAGTAACGTGTCACCTGAAATTGTTCTCAGGTTTGTCACATTCTGATCTTGTCGGAAATAGTGTTTACATTCTATAAATTCTGCTAGAATTTTATTGAAAATAAAGTTTTATTGTCTTAGTGCCCAGTGTTAAAATACTTTGTTTAAGGGGCTTTTATGTTTCTGTTGTAGTGTTCAATACGGTCTACCACAGTAGAAAGCTAGTAAAAAGCTGCCCGCATCACGTCGAATGTAAGAAGTAAAGAAATGATCATTCATCTAAAACTCAAGCATGCGTAAATCGTTTAAACATGCAAAATGACAGATCCACTTCATGAGATAATGAAGGTATTGAAAGTGTCACTTTTCCTTCTACTCATTCAGAGAAGCGTGTGGGTCACAATATAAGAAAAGTTGTTGATTTACCTTACTTCCAGGTACGAGACTAGGTACAAGGATCGCAAGGGTGACACATGCCGATATCACGATCAGTCCAAAGCCCAATCCAAGCCCGTAAAGAACTTTTCTACGCTTCACCATATCCCACATACCCTTGGCAGTGTCTAGAATTATAAAAATAAAGTAACGTGGCTAGTTTCGCAAAACATATGTCACAGAAACAATGTCCCTATCAACCGTTAGGGGAGCAATTACCCTTTTTTTATTAGACATTTGGGTGTAATGCCCTGACGTAGATGGCCTCTATAATCCCTCGTGCAAAAAAGTCCGCTTCTGTGTCCAAGATTCTTACTTTTTCCAATGATATTGATTGTCCAGGCTATTCAATTTGTATGTTGTAAGACTTTCGAGGTAGTTGAGCTAGGTCGTTTGTGTTCTAAGAACTTGGCCTTCAGGGATCTTTCAGTATGTCCAATATATGTTTCTTTACATGGGCCTTTGGAGTTCTGTCCTTGACACTGTATATTGTAATTACCCCACACTTAGTACTCTCCTTTGATGTCTTGTCTTTAGGTAAAACCAGTATATTACGGAGAATTCTAGTTGGTCTAAAACAGGTCTTGATCCCGTGTGTGGTAAAAATCCTCCTGAGCCCTTCACTCATGTAGGGCAGAACAACTAAACCTCTGTTCGTGCCCTTGTTGTTCTGATTCTGGTTCACTTTTTTGCCTCTGAGGTTTAGGTCTTTTAGCCTTATCTAAGCCCAAGTGGGGTATCCGCACTTACTCAGCGCCTATGAAATGTGAAGTTTCTCGTCTTCTTAAAGAGGCCAGTAATACTATATAATGACCCCACCCTGCCGATATAAATTCGATAACATAAACTACTAGATTTCAGTCTTGTCCTGGCAGCCGTGCAGTGTACATGGGGGAAGGCCTGTCTAAGACAGTTTAGCTTGCAAAGTAAAAAATTCTCTTCAAGACACCTTAAAATGAGGTACACACATATATATGTAAGAAGCCATATTCACTAGTAACCAAAACCATGAAGTATATTAGTAATGACAGCTCTGCCTTGCGATGTTCTGGCTTGTAGCTTGAGACCTTGGCTGGCAGTTACATGCCCAGTTCTACATACAGAGCCTAATTCACTATGTACTGGTTTATCTGACTGCAAGTAGGCATCACACGTACAGGCCATATGTCCGATACAAAACTGCCAAAGCTGATTCAGTTGTGAAAAAGACAGATACAAGTTGACACTTTGATACAGCGAGGAAGGGTATTACATGTATATAGTAAGGGCACCATGTACATGTATGTCCTTGGATAAAACTTTTACAGGGCGAATTTGAAAGTTGGAATTTGTTCAAGGTTGATTTTTCGAATGGAAGCTTGCAATTTTCTTGCTTATGTGGCTTTGTATCAAGTATCTGGGTCATTCTGCCTTTTGAAAATGTTACACTGAAAACCAGTAGATAGTAAAAACTGACCAGTATGCAAATGTTCCTGCCTTTGTTCTGAAGGAAAGACTGTCCAGGGTTTTTATGAGTTTATGGGCCAATTCACTATTCAATCTGCTGGGAAGGTCACAGTAGGAGCACTTCCTTATTGTTTTTACCCAGGGTAAAATACTGGTCTGCTTAATGTTGAGGGTCAGTGATAATAGTTTTCGCTCTGTGGAACAGAGTGCGGATAACCCCGAGTTTATGAACCATGGGGTAGTTGAATGGAAGTTCAGATATTGGTCAGTATGTGTGGGTTTGCCGTATATCTTAGCCTGCAGGGACCCGTCTTCTTTTAATGCTCTTAGCGTATCCAAAAAGGCTAGTGACCTTTTCTATTCCTCCTCAAATGTGAACTTTATGTCAGGGTCAAGGTCATTTAGATGTTCTTTGAACTCATGTGCGTACGCCTGGTAAACGTGTCATCAACGTATCTGTACCACCATATAGGGGGATGTGGGGCAGATTTAATAGCACGTTTTTCCAAATGCTCTTAACACAGATTACATACAATGGAGGAGACCTGTGATCCCATGGCAGTTCCATGGATTTGTTTGTAGAAAATCATACACAAAGTAGGTACAGTTTAGACAACAACAAATCCACCACTTGTTCTAGGGTTAGTTTGGAACGTTGAGGTAAAGTGTTTCTTCAGCCTTTAAGTTTGTAAAATAACTCCAGCTCCTTTGTCTACTGGCACTGTGGTTAACAGAGCTGTAACTTCGTATGAACTGTTTAGACCAACTAGAACTCTCCGTAATGCACTGGTTTCGCCCAAGTACAAGACATCAAAGGAGAGTGTGGGGTAGTTTACTATAAACCATGTCAAGGACAGAACTCCAAGAGTCCATGTAAAGAAACATATATTGTAGAGACTGAAAGATCCATGGAAGCTAGGTTCTTTGAACACAAGCGATATAGCTCGACTACCTCGGAGGTCTCACAACGTATACATCTGAATCGCATAGCCATGGACACTCAGTTTAATTGAATAAATAATCTTGGACACAGACGTGGACATTTGGGCACGATTGATTGATCATGAAGAGGCCATCTACATCAGGGCATTACAACCATCCCTCAACAGAGACGGGGGGCGCTACAGACTTTCTGCAACCTATGATCCACTGCTCGCGAAGTCGAGTGTGTTTTCTGCGTGAGCTCGAGGCCACGGAAGCGCTATAGTCTGAGGTGGATTATCTCGTTTCCCGTCGGCTGAACAGACAATCACGTGACCCCTACCCTGATACTAATTATTCCGCCCCTTTACCCTCTGACCCTTCCTCCCTAACCCTCGTCAGGTCATTCGTGGCTCAACCTTTCTCTGTACGGTCGTGACGGTGACGGTGACGGTGAGCTCACTACCCTAATTGTGTGTGTTTGTCTGTGAAATAGACGGGAAACATAGTTCTCTTCGGAGCTTGCGAAGAAGAGAAGCTCATTTCTTGACAGAGATTTGAGTTGTACAGTCAGAAAATTGGGTGAGTCCATTTTTTTAGCTGGATATTGCAGTTTAAACCTGGTTCATAGCATTGTTATTAGTAACGCTACACGACGTAAAAGACGGTCTGTATCAAAATTATAGATAGAGGCTAGCCCGCCTTGCCAAAAGTAGTGTGATATAGGCAATTAGTCGCACAAGGCTTAACCATACCTCATGCAGTACGGTGGTTTCAAAATATGTAACTAGTAAGTAGCTCGCTAAATGTTTCTCAAATGCCCCCAAATAACCATGTTTCTTTGGGACATAAATAATCAACCACGAAATCATGCGTCATAGGTAGGTACGAACAGGCAAACTCAACCAAAAACAGAATTCTATGGAGAACACCCCCCACCCCCCATTTTTAGAACTGGTATAAACCTGACGGGTTAATGCATACAACAGCCCCTAACCTTAGACGATCAACCGGTTTTTGCACGGGGGTGTCAAATTATAATTTAACACCTGAATGTACAGATACAACGAGAAAAAACAATCCGCATCACGTGGACCTGAATATACAACAACCGCCCATGTACCAGAAATCAAAGAAATCCGTTAAGCCTGAACAAACAAACAAAACAAAAAGCAGAACCCTTCCTCGGAAGGATATCTCATTCCTTGGATGTAACACACTATCTGCAGACTGACTTGACTTAACTTATGTCGAGTCCTGGTGTCCCTGACCTCAAGTCAAAATAGCAGCCCAACAATCTCTATCTTCTATCGGCAGACACCAATGCTTATGCATTATCCAATATCATTACACATGGATTCCACTTTACCCAATTAAAAATGCATTTTTTGTTAGCTTTGGCAACTTTTTTAAATATTTGCTTTTTACATATATCTGCCATAAAGAAAATACCTCTTATGGAGGCGTACGTGGTGTCGGGTGTGCTTGCGTCGTAGTCCGCACGTGCCTCGTAATCAGTCTGGGTCTGGTCCGTGGGTGTGGCACCTGTAGGAACATCAACAGAAGTAAAATAAATGCAGTCGTCTGTTGAAAAGCTCAGGCGTTTAACACAAAACCTGTCAAATGATAAAGACAATAAATGTTTACCTGCATTAGAGGCGTATGTAGGGTTGTGTATTTTCGCAGCAGCGTCAGCACTTGCCTTAAAACCAGACTGAGGCCCCGGCGTGGGTGTTGTGTCTTGGGAGAAAATTAGAAAAAAACAATAGAGTTATCTTTCTGTAAAAATAGCCAGGGTTCTAAACGCAAGAAATAAGATGCCGAAAAATGAAAAGACTACAAGTATAATGTTTGATAATGTTTACCTGCTTTGGAGGAGTACAAACGGTTCTTTATAGTTGCGGCGTCGTCCGCAACTGTTTCCCAATAAGACAGAGGTTGTTGCATGGGTGTTTCCCCTAATAGAAAATAAGAAAATTCAATTCAGTCCTTGTTAAAATGACGAGAGGTTTATTGACAGCTTATCGACTTCTGTGTCTCTTGGACACAGAAGTGGACATTTAGGCACGAGGGATTGATCATGAAGAGGCCATCTACATCAGGACATTACAACCATCCCTCAACAGAGACGGGGGGCGCTACAGACTTTTTGCAACCTATGATCCACTGCTCACGAAGTCGAGTGCGTTTTCTGCGTGAGCTCGAGGCCACAAAAGCGCTATAGAGGTGGATTGCTCATTTCTTGACAGAGATTTGAGTTGTACGGTCAGAAAATTGGGTGAGTCCATTTTTTTAGCTGGATATTACAGTTTAAACCTGGTTCATAGCATTGTTATTAGTAACGCTACACGACGTAAAAGACGGTCTGTATCAAAATTATAGATAGAGGCTAGCCCGCCTTGTCAAAAGTAGTGTGATATAGGTAATTAGTCCCACAAGGCTTAACCATACCTCATGCAGTACGGTGGTTTCAAAAAATGTAACTAGTAAGTAGCTCGCTAAATGTTTCTCAAATGCCACCAAAAAAACATGTTTCTTTTGGACATGAATAATCAACCACGAAATCATGCGTCATAGGTAGGTACGAAGAAGCAAACCCAACCAAAAACAGAATTCTATGGAGAACACCCCCCCCCCCATTTTTAGAACTGGTATAAACCTGACGGGTTAATGCATACAACAGCCCCTAACCTTAGACGATCACACCGTGTTCTGCTCGGGGGTGTCAAATTATAATTTAACACCTGAATGTACAGATACAACGAGAAAAAACAATCCGCATCACGTGGACCCCAATATACAACAACCACCCATGTACCAGAAATCAAAGAAATCCGTTAAGCCTGAACAAACAAACAAAACAAAAAGCAGAACCTTTCCGCGGAAGGATATCTCATTCCTTGGATGTAACACACTATCTGCAGACTGACTTGACTTGACTTATGTCGAGTCCTGGTTCCCTGACCTCGAGTCAAAATAGCAGCCCAACAGTCTCTATCTTCTATCGGCAGACACCAATGCTTATGCATTATCCAATATCATTACACATGGATTCCACTTTACCCAATTAAAAATGCATTCTTTGTTAGCTTTGGCAACTTTTTCTAAATATTTGCTTTTTACATATATCTGCCATAAAGAAAATACCTCTTATGGAGGCGTACGTGGTGCCGGGTGTGTTTGCGTCGTCGTCCGCACGTGCCTCGTAATCAGTCTGTGACTGGTCCGTGGGTGTAGTGCCTGTAGGAACATCAACAGAAGTAAAATAAATGCAGTCGTCTGTTGAAAAGCTCAGGCGTTTATCACAACTAATTTATGTTAATATTGTGTTGAATTCTGTACATTTCTGTTGTTATAATTTTGAATTTTATGTGGACTCCAGGAAGAATAGTGGTCAGTTGAACACTAATGGAGATCTAATAAAAACAAACAAACAAACAAACAAACAAACAAACAAAACCTGTCAAATTATAAAGACAATAAATGATTTACCTGCATTAGAGGCGTATGTAGGGTTGTGTATTTTCGCAGCAGCGTCAGCACGTGCCTTAAAATAAGACTGAGGCTTCGGCATGGGTGTTGTGTCTTGGGAGAAAATTCATAAAAAAAAACAATAGAGTTATCTTTCTGTAAAAATAGCCGGGGTTCTAAACGCAAGAAATAAGATGCCGAAAAATGCAAAGACTACTAGTATAATGTTTGATAATGTTTACCTGCTGTGGAGGAGTACAAACGGTTCTTTATAGTTGCGGCGTCGTCCGCAACTGATTCCCAATAAGACAGAGGTTGTTGCATGGGTGTTTCCCCTAATAGAAAATAAGAAAATTCAATTCAGTCCTTGTTAAAATGACGAGAGGTTTATTGACGGCTTATCAACAAACAGTCGGACAGCTAAAAAAATGATGCAAAATAAAAGCATTATGGATTACCATGCACGGAAATTCCTTTGCAATTTCTTCAAGTTTGCATACTAATGATAAGACATAGAATGTTTTGACAATGCTATCCAAACGTACCTGTGTCACTTGTCTGAGACCGTTGCTGCCGTCCTGACATGGTGATACAAAACACGACCTGCACCAGGCAAGGCGACTCACGCACAGTGCCAGACACAAAATTCTATTCAGCTAAAGCACTAAATTATAAACCCTTAATTTAAAATAAATGCCACTAGCTAGTTGATTGCATCAATTTATACATACACACGTCGTAAACACCACCCACATCGAGACAAATTTTGTGAACACGTAAGCGGTTTGCTCCTTAAAAGTTTAATAAAGGGTGATCAAACCCACTATTCATATCAAAAATTCCCTTGCAGATTATATCCATTAATACATGGCTACGTAGAAGAAAAATGTTTAAACACCATTTATATCCAGACATATCATTGGAACACATGGGCAGTTCTGTTACAAAAAATATAAAATTGTGACCTTATATAATTTAAACATAAGGTTTTCAATGCCCATTTCTAAAGCCTACATGTTGGTCACAATTCAAAATCGGGGCCCGCACGGCGCCTCCTCGGCGCAATGACACGATGGGCGTTCGTGTAATACGTTGGCGAGCGCATTTAAAGGCGCTAGGACACCCTGCCCCCGCGCATTAACGCAAGAATGCTACGGTAAATGTAAAGTCAGACCAGTGAAGCGGGCTTTTGTAGTGATAGTTGATGTAGTCAATGTGGTCAGGACTGTTGAAAACACGAAGAATAAGACTGGCAATGAGAACATACATTGCCATGGCGATGGCGGTTGCTGGTACTAGTGGTAGGATTATTGTTTGATGGCACTGTTATGATTTCATGATTTTGAGGAAGCCTTGCCCTGAGTGTATAGTGAACAAGCCCCGGGGTCACAGAAAGTGCAGGTAGGGCATCCGGCAGACAGGTTCTCCCAAGGGTTTCCAGGAATGTGGGCATGTCAACAAATATAGCTGGGAGACATTCCTTTGGACATTCCATGCCTATGGACAACTTATCTGTACAATTCCTAAAATTCTTGCGAATTGCACACAATACTGTACCAATAGGCTCCTCCCTGAGGCGTCGCCAAAAAAAGTTTGGGCTGTTTTAGTGTAGTCACTGTAGTCGAGTCAGTGTAGTGAAGAATACCGAGAGGTCACAGAAATGGGAAACCCGCTTTTGTAGTGGTAGTCGGTGTAGTACCAGTGGTCGGGACTGTTAAAGAAATGGAGAAAAGAGTATGGTCTAGTAGATCTCTGGTGAGCTTTGAGCGTCAACTATAAGCCAACAGGTACAAAAAGATCCAAACTATAGTATTCTTCTTCTTTTTTTCCAATACGTGCGCAACCTAAATTGGTTGAGGGCTCTGTCACGGTTGGGGTATGGGTGTTGGATGGGGTAGTTGCTCTTATGTTATGTTTTATGTGTGCGTTTGTTGTAGTCTGCAGACGCAAACTTCTAGCTCCTCAATGGGCAGAGACGCCACTTCCTGTCCGCCACCCGGATGCTGGGCGGTGACTATTTCTATCGCGTTTATTTCAATTGCCTAATTAATCATAGAACATTTCCCTTACTGTGAACCCCATAACGATCCATAACTGTATTGTAACCAGACCGTATGCTAAACCCAATCCAAAAGTAAGGTGGGTGTCATGGTTGTTTAAAAGCATGGAGTTCTACATGTACACACGAAAAATGGAATTTTGCATGCATGCTTACTTCGTCTTCAAGTTTGCATCCGTACATAATGTGGTTTTACTGTGAGAGGAGGTTTAAATTGCAACTAGAGTTTCACGATCTCATATCATCGCCAAAAGATGTTAACGTTGACGAATGTTGAATGTTCATCCTTGATCATGTAAGCAAGATTCGCATGGATTATATATAACTAGATCATATTGTCCATCTTATGACCGTCTTATGTTATGGTAGAGGGCTATTCTTAAACTTCTTCCCGATGATCTTTCAACCGATTCTTAACTTTTAAAAACTTTTAACCCCTGTCCTGCTGGCATTTTTGAAACAATATTTTTAAGTAATTTGATGTCTTAATCAGGTCATAGACCCTGACTTTTTTTTGCCCTGCGGTGACGTAGTTGTGTAGGTTGCACATACAGTACCATCTAATGTTTCTGCAGGGACCAAAATTCACGTCACCTCTTTCTAAGTTACACCTACAGTATTCGTGACTCTAGCATGTCCAGATTATGAGATATCCAAATCGTCTTTCAGCTTAAGAACAATAACAAGCCGCCTTGGGGCTAAAAATCTAATGCTTAAAATTTGAGACTTAAGATTTGATTTGACATGAGCTTGTTTCTTACAGGGTTAGGTCGGAAAGCCTCGGTATACGTACATATATACCGGAAGTAGAACGTATACGCTTGTTTTTGGTTTGAGTTAACTGTGGTCAGCCTATGTTGCCGCGAGAGGGCCTCTAGATCTTGCGGATAGTTAGATATTAAAATATTTAATAACCGCAAGAATTTTCTAATAACCGCTTTTACTGGAAACCTTTATGTCGATACATTTCAAATGATTTTATTGTTAGATGCCATTCCGTGCTTTACATTAGGCGTGAATAGCAAGAATGTTGTAATTGGAAATGTTGAAATGGAACAATCTAATGAATCTGATGTAGCCTACATATAGGATAGCTACAGCGTAAGGCACAAAGGCTTAGACCACATCAGTTATTAAAAACTGTCATGTAAAATCAGCTACTGAATAGTCCTACGTCAGAGGGTGCTTCATACACAAAAGCTGTTTTCAACAACATTTTTCTCGCTAAGATATCACGTTCTATCGCTTGCCTCAATAAATTGTCTGTCTTTAGCCAGTGCATGTCACTGAGTACACTGTTGTCTTCTGAGTTCTGCCTACCAGAAAGAAAAGCACTTTTCCTTGCTAAATTAAGTGTTTTCGTGCTACCAACATGAAAGAAGAAACGGACGGTTCGCCAGTAGAATATGGCATCAGCCACGTTCTGTCCCTCGGCTCAACATCTCGCGATCTGCAGACGGCATATCTCATCATCAGCCTGGTGCTGTCTGTGGGGTGCGGCCTGCTGCTCATCTTCTTGGTTTGGAAGAAAGAGTACCTGCAAAAGCCCAGCAACTTCCTACGGTGTAACCTGGCGGTAGACGACATCGTCTTCACCGGCTGCCTGATTCCCGTCCGAATCTACGCACTTTTCCGACAAGATGCCAGCGGGGAGCAACTGTGGTGCTCGGCTGAGGTTCTGGTTGGGCCCGCATGTTTGCTATCTATGTTCGGTACATACGTCATGATGGCAGTAGATCTGTACTTTTTCGTGTGCCATCCCCTACACTACCATGACAAAGTCACCACCAAACGTGTGCTCATGGGTATCCTGGCGTTCAGGACCTTCTCCCTCTTCGGCGGACTAGCTCCTGTGATTTTCGGCGGACTGCCCAAATACAACCTGCGTTGTGAGATCGAGCCTGCTAACAGTACCTCCTTATCTGCCATCTTCAGAAGCACGAACGTACTGTTCGGAATACTTGTTGCTCTCTCCGTCTTCATAATCTACTGCCGTATCTTCTTGGAGGCCAAGAGACAGCAGGAAAGGGACGAGAATCGTGACCTGTGGGTGTTCCAGACCAAGGCATTCAAAGTCATGGTACCGCATGCTATCGTTTTGATCGCATCCTTAACCACTACCATTTTCCGCATAGCCACGCTAAGAGCTGTCATCAGTGAGGAACAGATGTCCCAACGCGCCCTGATCATCGCTGCACGTGTGGCCCTCCTCCTGTACCTGACGCTATCATCCATGGCCAACCCCGTCATCTACAGCCTCCGGCTGCCAGAGTTCCGCCGAGCCTGCAGGGAGCTGTGTGGATGGCGGACCAACGCTAATTATAACCCACCGGCGGTACCGGCACGGCGGCACCGGCAGGACGAAGTGGAGATGGCCACCGTCACCGGTCCCAGTCGCGGCGCGCCGGTCTCAGAGATGGCGCCAGCTCAAACCTCTTCAGAGGGAACGATCATCCAGCCGAAGGCGGACTTCATACCTTGCGACCAAGCACGAAAGCAGACCACACAAGCATCCCTGGACCAGCGCCTCGAACAGAGTAGCTTGGCCGAGAGCGCTTCAGGCCGACCGTTGCGGCTAACAGTGAGGGCAGAGGTACGCGCTGAGCCAACACCGCGTCCCGAAGAGGAGGGCATGACCGTAACGCTTCCCGGTCAACTACAGACGGATGCCGAGACAACAGACGTCCCTGAACTATATTTGGACACCAAGATCGACTAGGCAACATCAGGAGGCACTTTGAACCGGCCAGCTGTGCGTACGAAGTGGGCATGGGGAGAGGATACAATCCTGTGAACCAAAAGTCAACCCTGAAGGAAGACACCGGAATAAGGATTGTCGTAAACCTTTCAAACGAAACAGGACCGTGGACTTGAAACAGCACTGTACAAGGACAAAGTTCTATATTCATTCAAACATATGACGACGTACTTTAAAATCTGAAACCTGACTACTGAACAACTTAAATTAATTAAAATTGACATTAAGAGGAAGACCAGCAGATCGTCGACTACCTCGACTAGGGCTGAGGTAGGCTTGTTTATTCACTTGTCATCTGCACACCAAATCTTGATCCATGCGACTTCGAACTATATGTACATGAGCATGTTTGGTTTCTTGAACAAAATTTGTTATGCACTAGTGCGACTAATGCGTAAAAATACTTTCATTACAAATCGGGTAGGCGGTTTTAAAAATTAAAGTGTAAAAATTTAATGAAAGAAGAATTGAATATTGTTGTCCAGATTTTAATACGCAGTTTGATATAGTTCAGCCAAAGCCTACTTAAAATTTTGCTTTAGCTGAAACATATCAAATTTTGAATTAGAATTTGGACAACAATATTCAAAATTGGAAATGTTGATCATTTTTACTAAGAGAGAAGAAATGCAGTACCAGAAACCCGAAATTATTCCAATGCCTACGAGTGGTGTATAGTCCTAGTCTTGGAAAAATAGGGGAAAAAAGAAAAAAATATCGTATTTGTGTTGAACATGTGTTCACGCTTGTATTCTTAGAGAACACCTGAATGATAGAACATACGCATTGCGTATCCCGTTTGGTCTGTTTGTTTTAAGAATTTACAAACTTGTTTAATGTGTTTGTAGACTCAGTACTTTAATTGATGTACAGATGTATTCAAGATTGGTTATATGTTTTGTCGTAATCATTAATAACTTGTTGCACTATACAGAGAATGTCCATGCCAAAGCTAGTGAATCAATCGGTCTTGAGATTTAAATAAGCCAAGCATTTTCATTAGATAATAGGAAAACAACAGGTGGAGTCGGATGATGTGTCTGGTCAAATCGGTCCAAACCTTGTAATAGTTATGCACAGCTAACGACAGCCATATGATTAAAATACCCCAGCCAATTTTACATTATGGGTTCTGCCACCCCCTCAGAGACCCTTGAAAATCAAACATTTTTGGCTGAAAATTCCTGAAATTGTGGTGGCTATCCGGATAAGTTTGATAAAGACATGAACATACGTTTCATATGCTTTTCATGTAACGTGAGTTCCATTGTTTTCAAGACCAAACTTTGCAGGCTAATATTGAAATTGAGAGGGTATATTAGGGGTTTATCAGAACCAATGAAAGCAGAGATTTTATCTTACTAAATGTTAGTCATTTTTAAAGTGCCTACGGCACCAAAATACATTTTCTTATCATCCTTAATAAAATGTGTTGTAACTCATGTAAGGTTAGGATTTACACCACACATGCCCCCTTTTATGCTATTGAACAGTGAATCATCAATAATCATTACCTCCAGCTCAGGCCAGCTCTTGTTTTCTACCCACAGGGCTCGAAATACTGGGTGTACGTGCACCTTGGTGCACCCAAACTTGGGGCTTTTCACTCATTTTTCTTGGGGCTTTGCACTCATATGTCTACATAAGTCTACATATGTAGAGGTACTAGCATGCAGTATATTGTTGACATTTAAATATCAGGAAAATTATCAGGTCTTTGTTGTGTACACGGCGGTCGGTTGTCTGGCTAAAATTCGCGTTACTAGGGAGGTATCGGGTTACCGAACCTTGGCCACGTGGGATTCCCCGGTTGGCCCGGGAAAACGGGTAAAATTAAAAAAAAAATAAACAAAAGTTATTGGAAAGTAAATCCTCGTCAAAATAGAATTAAACAAGTGGTTTTGTTTACTTTAAGTAATGATCTTTCTCTGCCTTTGTTCACATTTGTGTACATTAAATTTTGCTTCCGAATTAGATCAATTTTCGATTTCAAGAAAGGTTTACGACAACCAAACAACTGATTTTGAGGGGCCTCGAACATAAAAAAAATAAGGTTTGATTTTTGAATTTTTAGAAATTTTACAGTGAATCTAAAGTTTCGGTCTTGTTGTTTTTTTCAAGCATTTTTACTAAAACTCGAATTACAGCCAAAAAATGACCTAAAATATCATAAATACCACCATGTTTGCACGCATGCCACGCTACTTGGATGTGAAGACCTGATTTGGATAACGACGTAAACAAGAATTCTGACTTTTAAGGTCATCTGCGACGATGTCAGCAGTTCCGCTCAGATGTTAAATATCCACAATAAAATCACGGCATACATGTAATGTAAATGATTCATATTTGTGCAAAGGTAGATTTTTTTTCTGTTCGGTGGTTCCCATGTAAAAACGGGCTTGAAGTAGCGGGTTGTAGCTTGTTTACTGCATGTAAATGACCGCGGGTAACCCCGGATTGAACACCCGTTCGATTCGAATGACGTCATACTGTAGTTATATGATTTTATACGGCGCACCCAGAAAAAAAAATTGTGGCACCCATTCTCAAAAATGAATGTTGAGCCCTGCTATTGCCAGATAATTCAATGAGACGTGGTGAAGTCGTAGTGGACATGGCGTCAGTGTGTAACTCTGAGAATATATCATTTCGACCATAAAACCACATAGCTTAGGCCACACTGACGTAATTTTATGGATTACATCATTTCAAGTAGTGCGTGCCCCCCCCCCCCCAAAAAAAACATTGCTGCTATAGACCACAGGAATGTAAAGCTGGTACTGTGGATTTGCAGTAGTACATATCTAATTTTACGACAAACAGACACATACTGACCTTTCCGTCATCTATGAGTCGGTTCTGTACTTAGTTAATGAGTTCCAAGGAGCTTCGGCAGGCTGGGCGCCGTCCTCAGTAGTTCCCACCTCCGCCATATTGTCTCTAGCTACCATGGACAATACGGATGATGCATATGGCACTCAGGCTATAGCCTAGTTATTTTTTTAACAGGCGAAATTCAGTGCGCGCGCGGATTTCATCCATAATATTTCACCAGTGTGGCCTAGACTTTAGTTTAGACCTACATAACGTTTACACTTTTTTCATATCCACAGATTTTTCCAATAAAACTTTGTAGATATTCCGTGCATTGCAAAATGGCAATGGACGGTATGGTTTTCCAAACATTAGCATGTTTTGGTCAGTTTTTTTTTTCCGCCTGTCTTTTAATGTTCAACTATATCCCACTAGCTGACTTCACAGTGTAATAGCCAATTTCGTCACCCTTCCATTGATGCCAACGTTCCCTGGTCAATTTGGAGAAAGAGAAAACTGCGATGATACATACATTGCGGTGGTAAAATTTCAGCCCAGATGAAGCTACATTTTGTAGGGACTTACACTACCTATGGCGTCCAAAAATTAATTTCTTGATATGAGAAGCGGTATAAAGGCGGCTACCAAATTAGTCTCCTCTATTCCTTAACGTACGTCATTTACTTCCAGATATTAGATATTTCTACGCGAAATATGAATACAAACATGAATACACAAAGAACGAACTGCGCTTGTACAGATTATTTAAATCTGCCATGATGAAGAAGAATATATTAAAATTCCAAACGAACATGAAATAACTATCATTATCAAACTACCAACCAGCTGTCATAAACTCCGTATGGAATCGGAAAGGCACAGAACACCTCTGTAGCAAAGAATTTGTCAATTTTGTAGCTTGGTATACGTAGAAGGTAAAGGATGACATCACTTCGTCATATATTGTATTTTATATAGCAACGATAGAGTAATATTTTTAATTATGTTACAAGAACTTTTCTATACCTTTCATTCTTAACTAGCTCATATTTCTTATGGCATGCGCTTTGCCTTACTACATTTTCCCATGCCTAACTAAATTTTCAACATAACAAATAAACAAGGAGAAGAAGCCGAACCTCTGTATTGGAGTAATTTTACAGCTTATGTTGTTATATTAGTGTAAAAAGTCCGGACTGTACTAATAGACTTTCTGACAGCCTTTGAAATAAGACCCATGTCATTGTTATTCGTATGCAACTATACAAATGTCAGTACATGTGTACATATGTCTGACACTTGAAAACTGTGGTAACAGGCCATAGTGTTCACCTTATCCTTCATAAACGATCAATATTATCATCATCGATAAGTTATAGGATTATAATTCTTCGGCGCAAAATTGTTTCTCGCCCATAAAATAGGTATCATTTTAAAACTTGATATTTAATCTTCTTTTACTTTCTTTTTGTTTAGATTTTACAGGCATATTAGAAGCGAAACAATTACTTACTCTTGGTCATGCTGTAGACATCATGCAGCTTCCAAATTAAGTACTCAGGTATCAAGCCGAAGAAATTGGCATTTTAATCTTATCTTACATTTTAAAACAGGTGTATAGTTTGAAATTACTTGCAAAAGCTTACAATTCGAACAAGAGCTGTATATAGGGAATTAGACTAAATCAGCCAAACTTACTATGTACAGAAATACTGTAACAACTACGGGATCCTAAAAGACAGAAATAGACTAAACTAGAATTCCGAGATCTCATACCTCCATGAAATATGATCTTGATATGTAAATGAAAATTTCTTCTTTAATTGTTCAAATGACCTCTGCATTAACATGATATATGCATCGTGATGTATGTTAACTTTTGATTAACTTACAGATGTCCCAAGTATGACATTCTCATCATTCACCATTACGAAATCATAGAATTTTCACATTAATTATGCAAATTAGGTCATCATTTGCATAATTAGTATCTGTTGAAGTTCCGCCTGCCATAGGTTACATAGTATAATGTAAAACACTGTAATTATAGAATTTCCTCATTAATTATGCAATAAGTCCTCATTTGCATAATTTGCATTTAATTATGTACATCTCTCTCTCAGCTACCTACACACCAAAAATAATGAAAATATGTTGTTCCTGTCTGGACTTATTGGCTTTTAAACATTTCGCCAGAAAGTGCCCTGCAGTTCCAGAACAAGCCGCTAGGGGGCCCAAACTCATATGACTTCTTCCCAAGCACGAGAGCTACCTTCCATCAAAATTTCACGACCCTAGCATGTCCAGATCGCGAGATAATGTAAAACACTGTAATTATAGAATTTCCTCATTAATTATGCAAATACAGTCCTCATTTGCATAATTTGCATTTAATTATGTACATCTCTCTCTCAGCTGCCTACACACCAAAAATAATGAAAATATGTTGTTCCTGTCTGGACTTATTGGCTTTTAAACATTTGGCCAGAAAGTGCCCTGCAGTTCCAGA